>NW_025814835.1:19912500-20397500 GCF_022079265.1 Lynx rufus
TACTTTCTCCTACATCTAGATATGCATTTATAAGAAACAAACGGCTCTCTGTATTAAGGGCTTCAAAATGACCGTGGCGTTGTAAACATGCTGGAAGAGTGTTACAGGAGCCTTGTGACAGGTGGATTAGCTGCCTCTTCGCTTTGGCTCTTGTGTGCTCATCTCTGGCAGAGGTGCAGCTGGAGTTTATGCCACAGAAGATAAGGGTGCTATGCATATGGAATACTGGCATTATGTAGAGCACCCAGTTTGCAGTCCTCTGTCATGATCTTCATGCCTGTGAAAAGTGACATTGAAAATACAAAATGGGGTGGCACATAAAACCCAACCCCAAATTAGGCAGCTTTTCAAGGCTGGAAGAGACTTAATTGAACGGCTGCAAAATCATCCACAGCAGCTGGAGAGACTTGTTCAGTGGTTTTTGCTCCGTGGCCGAGCATATTTCAAAGTTTAACTTCTTAACGAAGGGAAACTAAGTAGAAAAAATTCTCGTGAGGACAAATGGTGACAGCTAAACACCTTACGAGGTTTTATAGCCTGTTTCGGCTAGGGGTAAAAATATATATATATGTGTATGTATATATATATATATATATATATATACACACACACACACACACACACACACACACACACACACATATATATGTTTCGGTTCTACATCTTTTTTCTATTTGCTAAGCTGATGTCAGTTATACTTATTGTCAATTTGGAGCTCACAGAAAACAAAACAAAAGAACTTTGCTGTGAGCAACGTTAATAACAGCACAGGCCTTCTGGATGGTGGATCCGCTCCCAGCAAAAAGATCTGGTAGCTGAGCCTGCCCGGATGATGGAGCTGGAAGAGTACCGAAGTTCGTAGTTTAAGTAATGGCTTTCACCTGGAGGCTTCCAGCCACGATCAATAATGTTGCCAAGAGAAACCCGCAAAGTGCTCAATGGGATGTAAGTAAGTCCCCTTTCCAAATCACAGGTGGTAGCATCATGCCTGGTCATTGACATTCTTTTATGCCAGATAATCTCACTGGCTTCTTGCTCTTGGGAGCTGCCATCTCCCGACTCTTCTCTTCTTTATTCTATGACATTTGTCCACCATAACCGATCCAGATTGCCTACTAAAATTGTAAACTGCCCAAAACTGGACCAACCAAGATAGGGTGAGAACAGATGAGGTCACCTGAAATATTTACTGGGCACTAATGGTTCCCAGTCATGGTTTAAGATTAAAAAAAAAAAAAGTCAAAAAAATTTTCTAGTCAAAATTCAGGCATCAAAGACCAAAACCGTTACACCCTGAGAACAGGTATCTCCCCCAGCCCCAGGCCCACATGACTAAAGCAAATGGAAGAGAGCTTTCCTTGTCATGAAATAAACAGAGGGCATTCATTCTTCATGTGCTGGGGTGATGTGCAGAATCTGGTCAACGGTGAATTCACAACATGACAAAAGAAAGCGCTGTGTGTATTTTTTCGGCATGTTCTAGTGAAATGGATATTTTTACAAATTAAACTTAAAACTCAAATACTTAAAACCAGTCAGGGATTTTTCTGAGTAGGCCCTCTGAGATGTCAGAGACCAAAGCTCAGTTTTCCTTCCATGAGAAAATGAATTGCGCATTTATCTCCAGGGACAGATTACAGATTTTATAATTCTGATAGAACAACTGTAGCTGAGCTTCAGCCTCCCACGTGTGTCTATGTTACTGTGTAGGGGGGGGAAATGAGATGCACAAATCCCATTAATAATAGCAGTTGCATGCTTAATTTCATGTGCACTGCACTGAAAAATTACTTCTTACTATCTAAAATAAGATTCAGGAAGAGCCTGGGAAATCAGGACCTCTTCCAACATACCTTTGCGGTCCCCTTGTGAACAAGGAGCCGGTGACTCATGTCATTTAGCAGACAAATACTGAGGGCATTATTAGTGGATACCCTCAGGGCAGAATTGATGTGAACAACCCAGAGATCAAGGACTGCTCCCAACAAAAGGAGAAAAGTGTTGTCAAACCTTGCGATTCCTTTTACGCCCAAGCAAAGGGAACACTGATTTTACAGAGAAACTTCTAATTGTGAAATACACAAGGCAGGGGCCTTCCAATTCGCTGATCTCTGAAATGAATTCTCTCCTTGTTGATTTCACTATTCTCCGACACTGTAAATATGACTAGTTACAGTCATCTTGGCTGTATTTGTAGATTTATAGAATTTCAGAGCTAAAAGACATCTTTGAATAATTGCCCTACTTTTAGGTTTCATGTTTAAATTTAGCATTAATTAGCCTTAATACTAAATTCAGTAGTAATTTAAATTTAGTAATAAATTTAGTAGTATATTTAAATAAAATATAAGTTATTTTCTATAAAACTAAAACTAAAACCTGTTTCTCCTTTAGAGTCACCAATTAATCCCAAGATTTTGACTGGGACATTCTTGGTTTCAGCAATGAAAATCCTACCATGCATCCCAGGCAAACATCATGGTTGATCACCCTATATTGCCCTCTGAATTTCCCATTTCTATTAATGGCACATTATCTCTGGAGCCCTAAACCTCAAAGTCATCTTGGCTTCTGGTCCCCCACATCCAAACATTCAAGAATTTCTGTTTTATTTCTGAAGATTCTCTTTTTTCTACTTCTCACTTCATTCCCACTGCCCAAGCCCCCTTGATCTCTACCCTGAATTGCTATGAGGCCCTTCCTCTTCTTGCTGGCTCCATTTCTCATGCAGCATCTGGCCTACCTACAAACCTTCAAAGATGACTTCACGACATTGAAACCTTGTTACTCTGTACTCAGCTTAAAGACTCAGCCTGGCATTCAACACTTTGTGATACCTCCCCAATATATTTCTCTAGCTTTATGATATAGAAAAAATAGCTGCAATAGAAGACAGAAAAGGTGTGTGCCAATTCACCATCCTCCATCACTAACCAGTTACATAAGCAAGGGCAAGCCACTTAACCTCTCTTGGCTTCAGTAATCCTAGTTGTGCAATATTGTCACCTTTCTTAAAGAAGAGAACTAGTCTAGGGGCACCTGGATGGCTTAGTCAGTTGAGTGTCTGACTTCAGCTCAGGTCACGATCTCGCGGTCCGTGAGTTTGAGCCCCGTGTCGGGCTCTGTGCTGACAGCTAGGAGCCTGGAGCCTGCTTTGGATTCTGTGTCTCCTTCTGTCTCTGCCCCTCACCCACTCGCATTCTCTGTCTCTCTCAAAAATAAAGAAACATTAAAAATTTTTTTAAAAAACAGAAGAAGAGAACTAGTCTAGTTGATATCGTGAAGTTCTGCTCTTGAAAAACTTTGATTCTATGACCCCCTCTATTATTGCTTGTAGACTTTATGTCCTATTGGGAAGTGCCCCATTCTAGGGAACCATCTCTAGGTTTTCCCAACTCCATGAATTTTTGGTATACAGTTCTGCCTGTCCTCAGACCTCTCCTCACCTGTCATGTGACTCCCCCAGTAAAGGCCTACCTACTGCTTCCCTCTTCCACAGCCTCAGTTAAATCTCTGCACCTCTCTGAACCTCCGTGGCTCATTGCTTTTACCTCTTTTGTGACACTGATCAAGCGACTCTAGCATCTGTGTGGTTGCTATTATTTGTGCACATGCCTTCTGTCCTGCTCTCCTATGAGCTCCCAGTAACAAGGATTACATCTTACTTACAGGGAGGCACTATGATATGCTGTTTAAGAGTTGCTATTGGGTATAAAGGTTAAATTCTCTCTCTCGGGTGCCTGGGTGGCTCAGTTGGTTAAGCGTCCGACTTCAGCTCAGGTCATGATCTCACGGTTCATGGGTTCAAGCCCCATGGTTCTGTGCTGACAGCTCAGAGCCTGGAGCCTGTTTCAGATTCTATGTCTCTCTCTCTCTCTCTCTCTCTCTCTCTCTCTCTCTGCCCCTGCTCTGCTCACACTCTGTCTCTGTCTCTCAAAAAGTCAATAAATATTAAAAAAAAAAAATTCTCTCTCTCAAAAAAGGTATGTTTGAAGCCCTAACCTCCAGTACCTTGGAATATGACCTGATTTGGAATTGCATCATCGCAGATGTAATTAGTTAAGATGAGGCTGTGCTGTAGTAGGGTAGTCTGCTAATCCAATACAACTAGTGTTCTTATAATCAGACAGATTTGTAAAGACAGAGACACACAGGGAGAATGCCACATGACGATGAAAGCAGATACTAGAGTTAAGTAGCTGCAAGACAAGGAATGCCGAGGATTGCCAGAAGCTACCAGGAACTGGAAAGAGGCAAGAAAGGATTCTCCTATGGGTTTCAGAGGGAGCAGGTCTCTTGAGGATACCTTGATTTCCGACTTCTGGCCTCCAGAACTGTGAGACAGTAAATTTCTTAAGCCACCCCATTTGTGGTCCTTTGTTATACCCTTGAAAATTAATAGAAGAGTCAAACTGCCTGGATTTGAAATCTTGTCCTTCTGGGGCGCCTGGGTGGCGCAGTCGGTTAAGCGTCCGACTTCAGTCAGGTCACGATCTCGCGGTCCGTGAGTTCGAGCCCCGCGTCAGGCTCTGGGCTGATGGCTCAGAGCCTGGAGCCTGCTTCCGGTTCTGTGTCTCCCTCTCTCTCTGCCCCTCCCCCGTTCATGCTCTGTCTCTCTCTGTCCCAAAAATAAATAAAACGTTGAAATCTTGTCCTTCTGCTTGCTGGTTTGTGTGACCTTCAGCAATTTACTTAAAACAACTGATGCCTCCATTTCCTCATCTATAATATGATCATAATAACATAACCAACATCTTAGTGTTATTGTGATGAGTCAAAGAATTAATATGTGTAAAATTTACACCGGGGTTTGGCAATGAACCTTTTTCAACCTTTACATCTTTTTATCCTTCAATGCTATGCAAATAATCGGCATTCTGTAACTTCTTATTGAATGGAGGAAATAACACAAGTTGATTAAAGAAAATGAGAATTTATCCAAACATGTATATTCTGTTTATGTTTATTGCCTTGACAATTTGATTCAACTTGTTGTTTACCTTATATATTAAAGTGGTGAGGAAGCCTATGGGTTTGAGACCAGGTACAAATGCTAATTCTGTTGCTTCTTAGATGTGTGACCTTGTCTAAGTTTACTTGCCCCCATCACGCTTAGTTTCCCTAATTTTAAATGCAGGAATCTTAGAGTTATGTAAAGATTAAGGAAGATAATGCCTAAGACTTTCCTAAATATCAGCCATTGCTGTCATCTCATTTTTATTTATTTATTTATTTTTAAGTATTTATTTATTTTGAGAGAGATAGAGAGTAAGCGTGCATATGGGGTTGGGGAGGGGCAGAGAGAGAAAGGGAGAGAGAGAATCCTGCGCGTCAGTGCAGAGCCTGACACGGAGTTCAATCCCACAAACGATGAGATCGTGACTTCAGCCGAAATCAAGATTCAGATGCTCAACCGACTGAGCCACCCAGGCACCCTCATTTTCATTTATTTTAAAGTATTATCCTTTCAACATTTTCCCAAGTTCAACATCAGCATTATAAATGACTTGCAACTTTCAAACTTGCTAATAGAGCAGCATCTAGACACTGACTGGCTGGCTGAATTTCAGTTTCTTGATCTCTGAAGCAGTGCTACCAACTGGGAGCAAATTTGACTCCTCCCCCTCCCCACCCCCACCCAACTCCCACCCCACCAGGGACATTTGGCAATGTCTCGAGCCATTTTTGATCATCATGATTGGTGGGGGGTGGGAAGGTGTTACCACCGGCATCCAGTGTATAGAAGCCAAGGTTGCTGTTAATCATTTTACAATTCACAGGGCAGCCCCCACAACAAAGAATTATCTGCCCAAAAGATCAACAGTGCCAAGACTGATAAAATCAGCTCAAAAAATGAGGTGACTGGGACAGGTGATGGGACCAGGTGAACTTTTCCATTCTTCCAACTCAAAAACTCCTGAAGTCCCTAGTTTCCATAATGCATTGTAAATGCCATGCTCTCAGGCTGTTCAATTAATTATTTTTATCACTTTCTTTTTTTTTTTTTTTGAGCTATGTGTTTTCCCCCCCTGAATGTCAAGACAGTAATTATTTAAGATAATCTAAGTTCTCTTAGACTTTCGCCCATTTTTCACTGTTGCACCTTCTGGATTGCTTGATCCAAATGTTCCTATAAAAGCTTTTTGTTCACTGTTTTAGTTAGGATAGAGGCTTAGCGCATGTGATAGAAACCCGAAATAACAGTGGCATGAGCAAGATAAAAGATTATTTTTCTTTCACATTTATTTCTCTCTCTATCCCTGCAAAGAGGTGGCTCTACTTGGGGAGGCTGTCAGAATCAGCAGCTGCTACAGGGCTACATGGGCTTCTTTTTTGTTATTTTGCCATCCTTAAGGCTTTGCCCTCATCTGTATCCCTCAAGATGGGGCATCGCTGTGTCTACATTCCAGCCTGTGGGACAGGGAAAGGGACAAGGGAGAGCATGCATCCTCCCTCTGGGTGTGACCCGAGGTGCCCACCCAAGTTCCACTCATATCCCAGAGATTAGAACTTACATGGCCACAGCTGTCAAGAAGACTTGAAAATATAATCTTTATTTTGGATGGCCATGCACCCAACAAAACAAACAAACAAATAAAAATAAAAGCTCTTACTAGGTAAAAAGGAAAGTACGGAGTTTTTGCCACAGTCTCCAAAGTTAAAACATTTGTCAAAATATTGAGATCAGGGGGCACCTGGGTGGCTCAGTCGGTTAAGCGGCCGACTTCAGCTCAGGTCATGATCTCTCGGTCTGTGAGTTCGAGCCCCGCGTCGGGTTCTGTGCTGACAGCTCAGAGCCTGGAGCCTGTTTCAGATTCTGTGTCTCCCTTTCTCTGACCCTCCCCTGTTCATGCTCTGTCTCCCTCTGTCTCAAAAATAAATAAACATTAAAAAAAATTTTTTTTTAAATATTGAGATCAAGTTCTAGGATACCCACCTATTATCATACTCCTGGTTCATGTCAAAATTTATATAGGAATAAGGGGTGCCTGGGTGGCTCAGTCGGTTGAGCATCTGACTCTTGATTTTGGTTCAGGTCATGATCCCAGGGTCGTTGGGATTGAGCCCCACATGGAGCCTGCTTAAGATTCCCTTTCTCTCTCTCTCTCTTTCTTCCCATTTCCCCCATCCCCCACTTGTATGCATTCTCTCTCTTAAAAAAAAAAAATGTATATAGGAATGGGATAAGGCATTGGGATGGTGACTCTCTAGAAGAAGCCACTTGATTTCCCCACGTTACATGAGCTGAACCTAAGCTTGCTGGAGCACCAAAGCATTTGATGAAGATAGGACTATCCAGGACTCATATTCAGTATGCTAAAATCGGTCAGCTTCTACCTTCGCTGGGTAGACATCTTTTGTTCCAGAATGCCCAGCAGCCCACCCCCTCATTGTGGAAACAGAACCTTTGTTTCCTCCTGGGGTATACCACTTTCTTGTTCTATGTGGTTTCCTGTATTTTAGGCACAAATCTTTGCCCCTCACCACAAAGGCATGGACAGTGACCCTAGGTATGGGGATAAGAGGAAGAGGGGGACAAGAGTGTTAAGAGTATTGACAAAGAAATGGTTTTAATGATGGATCATGGAATCTAAGCTTTCCAGGGGTTTTGGCCCCTGGAAAGGCCTCAGATCAGGACTTCTTGATTCGTATCTCCTTCTCCCATCCCCTGCCTTTGCCCCTGGCCATCCAAACTGCATCCCAGCCTGAGCATTCCACCCTATTTCCCAGCCACTAAACTAGCCTGAGCCTAATAACTAAGCAGTAAGTGTGATGGACGTCTGCAGGCTGGAAGCTATTCTTGTCAAAGAGAGAAAGCACCTAAAAAAATCCAACACAGAAGAAACAAGATTTCAGAGAGGAAGTAAGAGAGAGCCTGAGCCTTGAAAACACGTTTATACTCATGACCCAGACCAGCTCAGGGATGCCCATTCCTTAGACTTCTCAGCTGAACCAATAAATTCCCATCCCTTTTTAGCTCAAGGTAGTTACAACTGGGTTTCTGTCACTTGCCCCCAGAGCACACCTCACTAATATAACCTTGAAACAATTATCATTCTAATGGAGGAAGAAGATATCCACATCATTAAACTTCAAACAATTCTACATAGGGCAAGGCCTCTCTTTTCCATTACTGAGCTAGAAAATACACATTTCCAGGGGAAAAAATGACAGAATTTCTATGGTTTTAGGGTAATCAAACATTCAGCTTCCCTTCTCCCATTTTGGACAGACACTAATGTTGCTATAATAGACATTAATATTGGTATCCATCACTTCATAGGCTAATCTTAATATTTTTAAACATCTTTGAAATATCCATTTTTTTAATGAAATGTTCAAAGTGGCTTTCTTTTTGTTTAAAAAAATTGATTAAACTTTGAAAAGAAGTATTTTTCTTGCAGCTAATATTCATGGAACAATCTTGTCTATTTTATTCTTGGATGGCCTTGAATCATAGGTGGCTACTGCAAGGCAGAATTAGTGCATCTAAGGTTGTTCTGAGTACCTCATGTAAAGCTTCTGTTTTAGTGCCAGGGGCAGAATTCCATAGCCTTGGGCCTTTGCTCAAGAATGTCTTCTTTTCAGGGTAAGCCAAGACTAGGTTAGGTGTCTGAAGAAGAATCAACTAAAAACAGACAATATGCTTCTGGCTTACGGTCTAGAACTACTACTCAAGGCCTAGTTCATACTTGAAAGTAGATTTGATGCTAAGTTTTCAGCATGTTTGAGAAGGCTTATCAGAGCCAATGAAAGGAGTTTTGGAATCAATACAAATGCTAAATTCTAGGTCCATCAGCATGGAAGATTGACTTGGCCAGTGAAAAATCACCAGACCAGGCTTGCCAATTTGAAAACACTCAAGGGCGGCACCAGAACCTCTGGGCTGGTGGAAATGTCCCTGGCCGTTCCTTCCTCTTGGCCACTTCAGAGAAGAGAGTGCCATGATGGTAATGTTCAGCTGTAAACCTGCAGGCAGCCTGCTGGGCTGGGCACAAGCTGGAGCCTACGTAAACATTTTCCCTTTCCAAACCTGCAAATTGTGCTTCTCAGTAGTTGAATGCCCACCCCTCCAAGCTGGGACCCCGGGGGTCTTCTCCAGAGTTTTCCTCCCCTTTTCTTTCTCTGTCCAATTTATCATCACACACAAGCCCACCTCCTGCCCCTACTCCCAGGCAACGCTTCTCAGATTTGACCCTCCTCCCTCTTTCCTGTCAATTCTCCAGCCACCTGCAGGGGCTGAGGTGACCATTTCTTTGCTGTATTCATTACCAGGACCAGCTTTATGCATAGATAGAGTTGAAGGCTACCCATGAGGCCTGATTGTAGTGATGCCCAAATGTTTGCAAGAACCCAGTATACCATCATTCCTACGCAATCATGCCTGATATTTTTACAAATAATAAAAATAATAATAATAATGACTTACATGAACATTTACTACGTACGTGCCTGGTGCTATTCTAAGAGCTCATACACATATCAACCTATTGAATCTTTTCATTGCAAAAGTAGAGATGAGATTTAAAGTGTCGATATGTTTGGCTGAGATTATCCCAGCTCATTTCATATTAAGGTGTTTACGACTAGCTGCAATTGGTTCCCATGCAGAAGAGATGAGTTGAGAACGATGGAGATAGAAGACCCTGAAGGAGAAGTTGTGTGCACACTGGGGAGAAAGCTGAGTAAGGGGAGACTTCACTCAGAAACAGTAATAAATCAACAGTATTGCCTACTTCACTCATTCCAGACCTTCTTTCCCTCATTTACCTCCACTCATCCAAATAAGCCAAGTAAGCTGTTTTTCAAGGGTGTTAGAATCCTCTTTCTATGTCCCCTTCTCATACTCCTCTAATGGCTTCCCATGAACCCTAGAAATCAATTAAACTTTCACAAACACCCAGCAGCCCTAGTGTGAATTCCCTTTTACTCACTCGCACTTACCTCCCTGCAAACTACCCCTTACATTCCTCATCTCTCCTGCTTGTCAGTCCGTGCACTACAGTAACCGGAAGGTGGTTTGGGGCAGCAAACACTATGCATGATACAGAGTTTACCGCACCCTGTATAAATATAATATGTAAGTACAAAATGCATAACCTTTATATGCAAGACAAATATTAGCTTAATATTATACAACTGTCTTCTGAATGCTTTATAGGGATTAATTACATGATGTCTTACAAAGCAGTTTGAGAACCTTCGGGAAAGGTGCTATATAAATACAAGGTATGATTATTTTTAGGAGCTTCTACTGCTGACATTCAGCATAGCATGAAAGAATGAAAAATTATCTCCATGTTCCCCGTCGTGGTAACAACTTCAGCTTAGGGTTTAGAAAACCCATTTATAGAAAGTGCTAAAATTAAAAAATGCATTCCTTACATGAGCTCATCTATGTAGCTTGAACTATGGAAGAAGAGACCTTTCTAAACACAAAATGTTAAAAAAACATTTTAAACATGACGACTCCTAGGCCAAAGTAAAAAATTTAGAAATGAAAATTCTTTCCACTACGGTATTCAGGCCCCTGACTCCAATCCAACTCCCTGTCCCCAAGAGACACTGTATGTTTGGATGAATGTTGACTACCCCATTCCTAAAGTTCTCCAGGGAAGAGGGTTCTCAATCAACTTCAGCCACCTGTTTTCTGTTTAATAACCATGCTGTTGGGAAGTCCTTCCTGGTACCTTGCTTAAAACCCTGTCCTAAAAATGTACCAGGATTCTCCTATTTATTCTCAGTGAACCAAAGTATACTCAGCGAGGGTCCTTTGTATGTAGTTAATAGGTAGTCCTTCTGTTATAATCTTTCATGCTTGTTGATAATTGTCATCCTGTTCAACTTTGGGAATAAATGATTCTGCCCCTAGAATCATTTTTTCTGAGTGTCATTCTTTGGTTCTATTTCCTCCACATATATTAGTATGGAACTACTGATCTCATTGAATAAAAAGCGCCATGAGGGCAGGAATTTTTTTTCTGTCCTGTTTACTACTAGATGCCTTTTTATGGAACAGTGCCTGGGGCAGAGCACAGAGTCATTAGTACATACTGAGTAAACGAATAGAGTGGTTATGATGATTAATTGAGTAAAGTGCTTAATATTTTAGGAGGGAGTAAGGAATTCCTGGTTGGATATTGATACTAGCCCATTTCCATGTTCTTGAACTTAACATGGTTCACCTTAACATCTGAGCCCTGGGATTAGTGTGCCAAAGGCCACACAATGGCGCCTCTTGATTCAGTTCTCAATACTTGGATTGTTGTCAACTCCTACAATTTGTTTACATCTTAAATAGTCTGCAAAAGCTTAAAAATTGGACAATTTTATTTATTTTATTTTTATTTATTTTCATTTTTTTTTTAATATGAAATTTGTCAAACTGATTTCCATACAACACCGAGTGCTCATTCCAACAGGTGCCCTCCTCAATGCCCATAAGACAATTTTATTTAAAATGTGGATTTCTAGACTGGAAACTCAAAATACCTGGCAACAAGAAGACCCCATTCCCCCCTGACAACAGTGGGCTGGGGCTGAGCAGCAGCCTACTTCTCAAACAGGATGTTTGCTCTCCTCTCACCAGGTCTGCTGCCTTACATGCTCCACCCACCTGCCCCTGAAGGGAGACGGGGGTGAGAACCCTGTTGCCCATGAAACATCCAGATAATCAACTGAGGTGACCACTTCCTAGCCAGATACGGTACTGGTTAGATACACCCATAATCCGTTCTTCTGACCCTCACAACAACCCTGTAAGATAGCCATCATCATCGTCCTTGTCATCATTGCGCTTGTCATCATCGCCATGTCCCAGATAAGTACGTATATGCAGAGATAAACTGAAGTTCACGCAGCCCTCTGCAGAAATCTGTCCCAGGTTTCTAGTTTCCTCTGCAGTGATCTGTTTCCCATGCCAGGGATCAGTGAACTAGACTTAAGGGTCAAATCTGTTCTCCTCCACCTTTTGTTATCCATCACAGGGATACTCACTTATCAACACGTCGTCTACTGCTGCTGCAGTTACTATTGAACTACAACGGTAGAGCTGAGTAGTTGGGCTGTAGATCATATAGACTCACAAAGCCTAAGATATTTACTATCTGGCTCTTTGTAAGAAAAGACATCAACCCTTGGCCTATGCGTTTGTACATTTAAGTACTTGAAAAGGGACTTAAGATGCCATGTAGCTAGCATCTCCTCCCTCCTGGGCAGGATAAAATATAAACCATACCACACTGATCATTTTCCAACAATTTCAGAAGCTTACTGTCATCAAAAACTTTACCTTGGCATACAGTGTGACCATGTTGCAATTGTAGTAGTTCCATTAAAAACAGACTGAGAATAAATGCATGATTTACACTAAGGAACCTCATCTAAATTGGGACACAGAAAAATAGACAGTAATGTATGTGTGTGTGTGTATATATATGTATATGTATATACATTACATGAATACATAAATTATACTGAATAAATCTAAATGAGCAGGAAAAGGTTGGCAGAGAAAGACTGGGATTGAGCAAACCCTACTAAAGAATGGAATGCCTTTTGGCTGTTTTTGTGTGTGTGGGGGGGTGGATATCGGTAAATCTATCTTGTCATAGATGTAGGATGGCAAATAAAAGGTACATGGGTTGCCACAGACAACTCCCTGTTCACTCCCAATGTCTATGACTGGCATTGCTAAACCAAGTACTGCTCTTTTGCCTGCTGAGTCCTAATATGGCTTCAGAATCCTACTTAACACAGTGTTCCAGAAAGCCAAACTGTGTTATACCAACCAAACAGAGCTGGCACATGAGGTGAAACCTTTGATATCTCTTAAGAAAAGAGACTAGTTAGCAATGTAAGGCAAGATATTTTATTCTCCTCTCAATCTTATTTTTAGAATCTAAGTCATTTACACTATTTTTATCCCTTGCCAGGGTGTGGGTAAAATGAAAACAAATGAGTCAATGAGCCCCTGATAAGTTAAACATGCAGAACAATTGTAAAGCATTATGTTTATGGTGTAGGCACTTAATGAAATAAGCACGAAATAAAATAGCAAAAGCTACAAAAGGAAGGCTCTCCCGAAATCAAGAGCTTAGCTCTTTATGCAATCAGTTGAGTTCAAGAAAGCGATATGGGTAAGGCACTGGAGGAAGAGGATATTACTGATGATGCTGAATTTAACCTCTTTAGAGTTCATTCAGTACACATTTACAGAATACCTACCACTGAGAAGATACACAGGGCTTGCTGCTTCTGAAAATACAATGATCTATAAAGAAGAGTTGATGGTCTCCTCAAATCCTTTCTTTTTTTTAGTCTTTATTTATTTTTGAGGGGGCTAGGGACAGAGAGAGAGAGGGAGACAGAATCAGAAGCAGGCTCCAGGCTCTGAACTGTCAGCACAGAGCCCAACAAGGGGATCAAACCCAGGAACAGCGAGTTTATGACTTGAGCCTAAGACGGATGCCTAACCGACTGAGCCACCCAGGAGCCCCTCAAATCCTTTTTTGAAATAAAGTGGTATGATGACATGAGTTTGGAATTGAGTTCAGTTGCTGGCCACAGGTTACAATATAGTGGATTAAACACACAAGGGCATATTTTTGTCATGTAACTAAAAGTCTGGGTCAACAACTTTGTTGTTGGTTCAGCAAACGGTTCAGAATGTCAGGGCCAAAGACGTTCTAATTTTCTTAGCCTTCTTCTCTAAAACAGCTGCTGGAGCTCCAGCCAATACATTCAAATCTCAGGCATGATGAGACAAAAGACGAAATAAAAAATAGATGTCTGCCACCTGAGTTATCTCTTTTTAAAGAATTTTCCCAGAAGCTCCTCAATGACTTCTACTTACTTTTTAATGGCCTCCCCATCTATAAGGAAGACTGGAAAACATGGTCTTGTCTTGTCTTTTCTTTTCTTTTCTTTTCTTTTCTTTTCTTTTCTTTTCTTTTCTTTTCCTTTCCTTTCCTTTCCTTTCTTTTCCTTTCTTTCCTTTCCTTTCCTTTCCTTTCCTTTCCTTTCCTTTCCTTTCCTTCTCTTTTCTTTTTTAACTGGGCTCCTTTGCTATCCAACAGAGTTCTTTATTGTGGAGGAAGGGGTGAATGGATATTCAGTAGTAATTAGCAAACTCAACCACTTTATAAATTAACTTAAGTACAATGTGAGTTGTTGTAGGAAACTGATCTTTTTTCAAAGAGCTTGATTCTAACAGGGAAATAATATATATGTACAACTTAAGATAAACTAGAATAGAAAACAATTTATTATCTAGCTGAACTACAAACTATCCAAAGGATATAAAACTATATTATATACCCATCAAAATGTCACCAGTGCTTTTTATTAGATAAAGGGACAATGGCTAATATTTTTCTTCTTTATGATGTTTTGTATTTCCAAATGTCCTACAATGAATATTTGCTGAGGTAGAAAGTGAAGGTATCATAAAAGAGGGATGGCATGAATTTGTTTCCATGTCTATTATTTCATTTTATCATTATAACTGCAGCATTTAGAAGAATATGAGGGCATAATTAGACGTAATGAACATTTTAATAATGAACCCATAGGAGCTCAGGGCTTTGGAAAAAAAGGTAAACGCACTGAATGCCTAAACTGGGTGCTGGGCTCAATCATGATGATAATTCTCTGCACTCAAAATATATAGAATCATAGAATGTTATGTGGGCTGTGAAAAGCAATGACAATCTGGGCTGTCATTTATGCTTCTGAGTCCAATTCATTTCCCATTTTCTAAAGAAAGTCATTAGTGGAAGAATGCCAGAAAATGATTAACAGCAAAATAAGGTGGGGAGGTGGCACAGTGTGCCACCTGAGCTCCATGATTCCAAGGACCTGGGCACTAGCACCTTCCCAGTGCCCCCTGACATCTGTACTAAATGATCCTCTTTACGTTACAACTTTCAATACCACGGTCTAATTTGTCAAAATTCCTAATTTCCATCAACACTAGTAAATTAAGTTTCTCCTGGGTGTCCTGGCTTCTTAAAAAAAATACATGAAGAGAAGTAAGAATAGGGTTGGGGGCAAAGGCTGGCTGGGAATCCTGTTCTAATGTGCCTTCACTTCCTCACGTCATGTGGTAATTGCTCCAGCGGTCAAGGAGAGCTACTTTTGGGTAGAGATGCGACCCAAATAGCTGTCTTCTAAAGAAATGTTTGAACTGATGAGCCATTTCTGTTTCTCTTCATGGAGAGGAGATCTACACCCTTTAATTTTTTGGTTCTCTGCTGGCTTGATAGTGTCCCTGCCCTATCCAGCTAGCAAAACATCATCCTCTTGATTGTTATATAAACAGAGCGTCAGATGTCTGCTGGCCCCGCTGCTCCTTTCGGGTCAGCTCTGTCACACAGTTGACTGCTACGCTCACTCACTGGGAGATCTGACACCTGAAGACCCAGAAGCTCATTTCTGTTGACAATGGCCTCCCCATGTCAGCATAGTCCCTCATCTGACCCATCAAGACTGGCACCACATGGGCTGAAAAGTGACAAAAATAAAGACATAAATAAAGGGTCATCAATAAATGTTGTTTGTGAAAAAGAGCAAAAGTTGGGAAGTTACTATGAAATTCCCTCAATGTGAGAGAGGAATTTTAATAGTGGATGTAAGTGGTCAAAAAGCTAACACATCTGCATAACCAAAGTCTCATGACTTTTCACTGGCATGATGGCAAGCTATTCAGAAAACCATGGAAGGTTCAGCCACCATCCACGTACATGGTACAACCCAAGGTTTTCCAAGGATTCAATCCACATGATATTCCCCATCTCCTCCCTTCATTCTCTGTGGATTTCCTTCTCCAATATTTGACCTCTCTCCTCCTGAATTCCTACTGCATCTCAAGTCGGAAGAAACATGTTCAGAGTGCTCATCTACTGTTCTGTACTCTTCCATTTTTTCCTTGTGAGAATGGCAAGGTCATAAGGGTAGTATCCAGCCTGTGACTCTGCTGTCACAAAGACTGTATTTCCATGTACGATGCCAAGAAGACAGAATTGCAATTGCTTCTAGTGGCAAAGAAATGAAGGGAGAACTGAAATCAGAAGTTACAAGACTTAAACCGTTTCTTCCATAGATCCATGGACGTGCTTAAACTCATCAACTTTTAGAAACATTTCAGCTTCAAAGAATCTAGAGTGATTTCAGTTAATGGTCGGTAACTTAGTGTAAGTAAGAGAGGCCTGCAATTGAGATTAATTTTAGAAGGATGATTCCAGAGCACGGAGGCTGAATGCAACAAGAGCTAACACTGAAGTATATTAAACTTGTCTTTGCTCCCAAGCCCTTCCAAGTTCTGTCAGATCCCACTGTTTGCTAGCAACCTCTGCTACAACCCATTCATACTTACTTCATTCATTCACCAAATAGCCACAGGGACCCGCTATGTGCCAAAGGCCATTACAAGGCACTGAGGACATAACAGTAAACAGATACGATATCTGCCTTCCTAGAGCATACTTGCTTATGAGGGGGCCGAAAATAGTCAAACAAATGAACAAGAAAAATATCAGATTGTGTACAGTTGTACACAGAGATTTTATTTAAGTTTATTTTACTGGGGGGTGGGGGGAGGAGCAGAGAGGAGAGACTGAGAATCCTGATCAGACTCTGCACTGTCAGCTCAGAGCCTGATGTGGGGTTCGAACTCACTAACCATGAGATCATGACCTGAGTCGAAATCTAGTGTCAGATGCTTAACCAGTTGAGCTACCCAAGCGTCCCTAGATTTTCTTTAAAGAGCATACGATTAGCATTAGAGCTGAGTGTAGACTATTTTAGATTCAGTAGAAGTGGCATTTAACTGGTGGGCTCAAAGCAGTCATTCTTCTCAATAGCTTCCTGCCTCTCAATTGCCTCCCGTCTCACTGGGATAAAAGTTGAAATCTTTACTTGTCCTCCCTACATGGCTCCTGACACATCCCTGACCTCACTTCCTATGACTGTGTTGCACATTTTCCCTATTCCAGTCAACTGGATGGCCTGTTCTTCTTGCCTGTATCCTCTGGCCTGTTCTTCTTGCCTGTATCCTCTACCCTTGGATATCTCCCAGAAATCTAATTTTCTTCAGGCCTGGGCTCCAGTCACCTGCTCTGCAAGGCGTGCCCTGGCCATCCTCTCCTGGAGCCTTGAATTCCACCCTCCTCTCCAACACTCCCTGTCCTCTTTCCTTGTTGGATTTTGTCCCCCTTGGCACGTCTCACTATCTACACTGCATGCAGTGTGTATTATTTATCTTTCTCATTGTCTGCCTTCCCCATAAGACCCTAAGGTCTGGGAAGTCAGTGATGTCATTCTCTTTTGTTGGATGCCCTATCCCCTGTGCTTACGTAAGTGGGGATATAGTAGGTTGTCAATAAGTACTTGTTGTATTAATGAACGTCAGTCTATATTTACTGAGCAGTATGAGCAGAGATGGTCTCTGTAGCTGAGAGCTGTTCAATCTAGAAGAGGAGGCAAGTTGGGCACCAGATAACTATCACACAAGGTCAGACCTGGCTGGTATAAGAAGTTCACATAAAAGAGGGAGAACACACTTCTAACTGGCAGGAATCAGGAAACACTCCAGGAAAAGGAAGCAACTGACCTACTCTCTGGGGAACAGGTACAAGTGAACTTGCAGAGATGGTGGGAAGGGGCTAGGAACAACGTTCTAGGCAATGGAACACCACACGCAAAGGCATAAACACTGCGGTACACGAGGTGTGCAGGTGGCAGCACACCTCCTTTTTTCACTTAAGAGCCTTGTCCCCTTGAGTCAATTATTTCCCTAAGCTTCAGTTTGCCCACTTACAAGATGTTAATAAAAGTAGCTGCCTTGTAATATTGTTCTGAGGACTGAAGGAGATCATGTATGTAGAGGAGCAAGTCCAGTGGTAGGCAAAAAATCTTTTTTGAGCACCCTCTATGTGCCAGACACTTACAAGTGCTGGGGATATGGCAAGCAAAAAACATAGACAAGGTCTCTGCCCTGGGAGCATTTCTGTGTATCAGGATAAGACAGATGATAAACACACAAGCAAATAAGTGAGTAAGTACAGTAACTGACAGGTTTTTATAAGGAAGATAAATAGGGTGATGAGATAGAGAAAGACAGGGGTTAGGCACACAGCTTTGGCTAGGATGGCAGGGGAAGACCTCTTGGAAGGGGAAACATTTGTCCAGAGACCTGAATGTTGAGAAAGAGGCAGACACCCAAATATCTGGGGTAAAGATCGGCAAGTGCAAAGGCCTTGGTACAGATCGGGGGTTAGACTGTCTGAAATTCAAATCTGGATCAAGTGATCAGATGTCACACCCTCCTTCCTTTGGCTTGAGCCAAAATGAATAGCGGTCTATATGCATCACTACTAGAGGGACACAGGTAGATGGCTTTTACTCTATGATTTGAAAGTAGTAAAGTAATCCAGGCTAGAGGCTATAGGGCTGGGATAGGTGGAGTGGCAACAGAGATGGGGAGAAGAGGCAGCTTTGGAGTATGTTCTGACCATACAGACTGCAGGACCTAGTAACGGTTTTGATGTGGGGTGTGAGGAGAAGAGAGTAACCAAGGGTAATTCCTACAGTTGGAGCTTGAACATCCGAATATATGGTGGTGCTAGTTATTCAAATAAATGTGGAGTGAAAGATGGATTTGCTGAGTGGTAGGATTAATACTACTATCGGGGAGGTATCTATTAGACACCCAGATGGAGACACCCACTGTCAGATGGGTACATGAGCTCAGGGGACTACACTGCACTGGAGATACAAGAGGCTAACTCACTGTTAGAGCTCACCAAATGGAGACTATCTTAAAGGTGTTTTACAAAAGATTTCTCTTTCTTGTTACTATTAATCTAGGTTACCCGATAGACTATGGTATTTGGACTTTCATAAACCTTTGTTCGAAATTTCAGGAAAGGTTTGGGCCACACCCAATGATCTGGAAGAATGTGGCTTTAACGATTATGCCAGAGAGAATGGGATGGAAGGATCAAAGGGATAACTCTAATAATAATCTATTATTATTAGGATATTATCATTAGCTAGCTGAGCACTGGAAAAATTGACAAGGTAAAACATAATACATGTAAAAGATCCTAAATAATTATATTTAAAATTACCCAAGGAGGAAATTCTGCATTAAATTTCACCAGGCTTTTTCAAATAAGTATCAGCTTTGATGTGTAAGGTTAAGCTCTGACAGGATTGAGTTTTATTTTGTAAAAAAAATTCTATCCAAATGCTGCATCCTTTCTAAGTTTAATATTTATAGTAATATAATGTGTACCTTCAATACACATCATCCAGAACATACCAACTATAAAAATGCCAATAGCAAAGAAAAGGAATATGCTACGAAGAAAAACTTAACGATTCTTGTTTGCTCTTACAGTCTATTATCCAAGGCAGGCAGTGGCAAACTATGACCCCTGGATAGAATCCAGCCCACCACCTGTTTCTGCAAATAAAGTTTTATTAGGAAACAGCATGCTCATTCATTTATGTATTGTCTATGGCTGTTTTCATGTTTTTACTGTTATTACATGGAAAACCCAACAGCAAAATTGAGTAGTTGTGACAGAGACTGTGTGGCCTGCAAAGCCTAAAATATTTAGTCTCCGATCCTTTGCAGAAAATGTTGGCCAATCCCTGATCTAAGGTACAGAGTCCAAGAGATGAAACGGACTCTTTAAGCAAAGAGATCAAAGTGGGGAAAACTGAAAATTGGATTAGCCCTAGTTTATATGTGGCAGATTACTATGTGGCTTTCTAAATACAGGAAAAAAAGATATTTATATGCCACTTCCTTGTCTTACTGCCTCCGGCAACCACTCTTCTACTGAGTAGTCAGGAAGTGGCTGTAATAACTCCACATCCTCCAGAGACAGAAACTTGACAATGAGGAAAGGATAGAGGTAATTGCCCTGCTTTATATGACTGCAAGTGTCCTGCAAGATCCAGAGTTGTCACAATGGGATGCACCCTCATCAAAGAAGGATACAAGAGGGCTCTCAGCAAGAATCTCGCCCGCTCTCCCTCTCGCTCTCTCTCTCTCTCTTCCTCTCGAGAGGTGCTAAATGATCACTTCCACTTTACCCCCACATGGCTTTAGCCCCGAAAGCCAAGCAGTAGCACAACCCTTCGAGTTCCCAGGTTACATAATGTTCCGGGTTTTGCAAATGTTCTACAGGTTTTGACTGTTATTACAATGAGAACTCATTATCAAGAACCTCCCAGGGGAAACTTAGTGAAAAGGACTTTTTGTGAACTATTGGGTCTTTTTTTCAAATCCCAAGCCCCTTTATTTAGTAAACAAAGATGGTGATCTAGACTCAGCTTCCCAGCATACCTCACCTCCAGTCCCCAGGATGAGAAGGACCCAGACAAAGGTAAAGGATGCCCTAGCATGCGCTGGGTGGTGGACAGTGAACTGACGTGATTCACCATCCATCCAGTTTGAAGAGACTTTTCACAAAGATTTCCTTGCACTGAAGACACACTGAAGTCCCACGGAGGGAGGGATAGCAGTGCATTGTGTTTTAAGGAATCCACAAGGGTGTCCAGAGAAAAATTATTGATTCTTCCTTGCCTATTTTATTGTGTAAAGTATGCTGGGCACATGATGAGTTTGCTTTCAGTCTTCCAGTGGTATTTCAGCTGAATGGCCAATCTTTATAGATTTGGGTGTTTTCCACAATCCCTGTAAAATAGTTCAGCATTGTAGATCATTTCCTTATCATAAATATCTGTCTTGGATTTCACGTTCATGGTGTGGTAAACCTATTGTCTTTTCTAACAGGCCTTTGTCCTTGGTGGGCAGGACAAAGGCCACACTGGCCTAACTCTGGCTTGTAGCTTGCTTGGTGAGCGAGTCAGGCAGAGAGATTTCACTTCCTGCCAAAGCAGGACCGTGCCTCATCCTTTCCCACAATGTCCTCCCATAATTCAATGTATCTTATTTACTTAAGATCTGATATTGTGCCAATTCTGCATTTTCATTCCTCCTAACAATTCAACCCATAGAGAAAGGCAGTTATAAATTAATCCATTTACCTAACAAACATTTATTAGTTACCTACACAATAGTGTTAAGAGCTAAGCTAACTAATGTCTTATGCTTTTTGAGCATCAATGTCTTCATCTGCTAAACCAGTGATAAGAATAGCAATTACTGCTGGATTATTATTATGAGGGTTAAATAAGATGATGTGCAAAGAGACATGAACAATGGCTGACATATATAGGCATCATAAATGTTTGCTATTGTTTTCTGTTTTTATTTTTAGGGGCTAGACTCTGGGGTTGAAACGATATCACAAAATAAGGACAAACTGAGAAATTGTCACAGATCTGGGGAGATGAAGGACACACGATGACAAAACGTTATGTGGTATGCTGCATTCGACCCTGGAACGCAGGGGCTGAATGGAGAGATGAGTGGAATCGAACAAAGTCTGGCATTTGGTTAATAGTAAGGTACCAGTGTTGGTAACTTAGTTTTGAAAAAGTAATGGGAAACAGTAACCTTAATAAGTAAGACTGAGTGAAGGGGATGTGGGGACTCTGTACAATGTCTGCAATTTTTCGATAAATCTAAAGTTATTCCAAAATAAAATTTATTTTTAAGAAAAGATATCAAGACAAAAATCTTTAGCCCTCAAAAAAAATAACCTAATAGGAGACAACTAAGAAAATAAATAGCCAAAAGCCAATATTAAATGTACTATAAGAAAACTATGGGAGCAAGAAGGGTGGACAATTAACTCAGCCTGGAGATAGTTGCTATCGCAAAGTGATATCTGAGTTGTGATCACTAAGTAGAGAAGGAAGAAGGGCATTCAGACAGCCCTTGCAAAGTCTTGGTCATATAAGAGAGTTTGCAATATTCAAACAGCCATAAGAACTTGGTGTAACTAGGCCGCATGGTGGCTAAAAGAAGTGGCTGGACCTAGAACTGGTGAAGAATACAAATGTAAGATCGTAAAATATCATTTTTTAAAGAACAGCTTTACTGAGGTGTCACTGACTTATTGCAGACTATGCATATTTAAGGTGTGCGATGCAAGAAGTTTTGACATGTGTCTACACCCATGGAACATTCACCAAGCAGGATGATGAATGTACCGATCACCCCCCAAAAGTTTCCTTCTGCCTCCTCATAGTCTGTCCCTTCTGCCTCCCCCTATCTTCCTCCTGCTATCTAGTTGCCATAGATTGGTTTGAATTTTCTAGAATTTTATGTAAATGAAATCACAGTTTTATTGGATGGATTGCATTTCCCCAAAATTCGTATGTTAAAAGTCCTAACCGCCCCCGCCCCCCAGTATCTCAGAATGTGACTACATTCAAAGATTGTGTCTTCAAAGAAATAATTACACTAAAATGAGGTCTTTGCAGTAGGTCCTAATCCAATATGACTGGCGTCCTCATAAAAAGAGGAAATTTGGACAGAGACATATATGTACATAGAAGACTATGGGAAGACATAGGGAGGAGACAGTTATCTGCAAGGCAAGAAGAGAGGGGTCACCAGAAACCAACCCTTTCAGACTTCTAGCCTCCAGAATTGTGAGAAAATAAGTTTCTGTGGTTTAAGCCACCCAGCTTGTGGCCCTTTGATATTACAGCCCTAGCAAACTAATCCATGTAGAGTTGACCTTTGAACCAGGATCACTGAAACCCCTCATGATTGGAAATCCGTGTATAACTTTTAACTCTCCAAAAACTGAACTACTAATAGCCTGCAGTTGATCAGAGGTCTAACTGATAACATAAACAGTTAATTAACACATATTTTGCATTTTACATGTATTATGTATCAAATACTATAATCAAATAGGCTAGAGAAAAAATGTTCTTAAGAAAATCACAAGGAAGAGAAAATATATTTACAGTACTGTACTGTATTTATCGAAAAGAATCTGTGTATAAGTGGACCCATGCAGTTCAAATTCATGTTGTTCAAAAGTCCACTGTATACTCTTTTTTGATGGTTTCTTACACTCAGTATGACTATGTTGTGGTATGTATCCATAGCTTATTTTTTTTTATGGCTGTATTCCACCATATGAATACACAATTTATTTACCAATCCACTACTGATAAACATTTGGACTGCTTCCAGTTTCTGATCATTATGAATAAAGTTGCTATGCACATTTGTGTATATCTTTCTCTTTTCATTTCTTTTAGGCGATACCGAGGAATGGAAAGGATGCATCATATAGTAAATGCACATCCAACTTTATAAGAAACTACCCAACCTTTTTCTAAAGTGGTTGTACCATTTTACATTCCCATCAGCAATGTATGAGAGCTCCATTTCCTCCACATCCTTGCCAAGGTACGGTACAGTGATTCTTTTTAGTTTTTGCCATTCTGATAGCTATATAGTGGTATACATGTGGTTTTAATTTGCATTTCGCAACGACTAAAAAATGTTGAGGATTTTTTTATGTGCTTATTTGGTATCTATACATCTTCTTTGATGGTATCTGTATAAGCATTTTGTAAAGGATTTTTTTTAATCATGCCAAAGAGTTAGGATTTTATTCTGTTTGCAAGAGGAAACCATTGATAGATTTTTAGCAGTAGAATGACCCAAGATCTCTGATCTAGAAAGAGCTTCATGGCAATGGTTAACAGGACTAAGAACGGGCCAGCAGTCAGTTAGGAGGCTGGAGCACTAATGCAAGTGAGGGAAGAGAGAACCTGGGGAAGAGTGAAGATAACAAAGATTGGGCAGAGTGAGGGCTCAATTCCAAAGAAGTTTGCAGGAGAAGGAGAGGGTAGGATGTCTCTGCGGTTTCTGGCTTAGGTGATAACAAGAAGTCTGATGAGAGTGGATCATGTCCAATGAATTTAGGACAGGCATTAATCACATCGTTGGTGCCAACTCCAAGACTGAGTCAAACCAGGGGCATGGGAAGAAAGAGGCTAAATAAAACGCTGGCCTTGGTGAAATGAAGAGTTACCAAGTGATTTTGTTTTAGCAACAGCTGGACCTACCTCCCTCTTCTCACCACTTGCCAGTGTCATGAGTCACTGCCTCACCGCCTCCCTACCGGCCTGGCTGAGCTCAGACCCTCTCCTCTGCTCCTCAGGAAGGCCTCTATCCTTCTAGTTAACAAAATTATTTGTTGCCCACCCTAGGCAGTGACTTTCTCCAGGTCAAGGACTAAGTGTTATTTGTCTACTATCCATGTCTGGCAGAGCACCCAGCATTGACAGGTGCTCAGTAGTATATGTCAATGGAAATTGGTGGAAGGGAAGTGCTGTTAAGGGAGCCATGCAACAGGACGGTGACAAACTTGATGCAACTCATACCACGTGGTCAGTAGAAACCAAGCCACCTTCTGAGTTGCCCATTGTCAGGGGGCGGTTTTGAGGAAATGGTGTCAAATCGAAGAGATAACGAACTGCTTCAGCTTTCCCCCAAGTGGGCCTTCTGTGTTTATTCCACCCCGGGAGAAAAGCAGAGACACAACATCTGCTTGGAGATGTGAGTCATAACCCTGCTGTCCCCCATACCGCACCAAGAATGGTGTTCCCATCACCCGTGGCCAGCGCCTGGTGGCCAGAGAGGTGTCTGGTGCTTCTCTGCAAGGCAGATCCCGGGTCTTGTCATTTCCCAGCACACTTCCTGGTCTTTGAGCAGTTCATTCAGAGGCAGCGAGGAGCCTCGGTGGGCCCCAGTGCTGCTCTCCGATATTTCTGCTTCCTCGGGCTGGCATTCCATCATCACACCTTCTGTTCTTTGGGAGGTGGTCTTTTGTTGGAGGGCTCCCCGGTGTGTGCTGTTATGTTTGAGACTGACTTTTGTTCCCGACCAGCGGGCCGGGGAGACAAGACCACACCAACCGACACACATGAACAGAATGCTTGTAACATGTTTTAATCTTTTCCCCCCTGTCTTCGTAGAGCTTCCAGAAAACTCTCTCTTTGTATATCTTCCTCCTATATTCTCAGCCACCTATGAAATCTCAGGAGTTCTGCCTTGGTTTTGGAATCGTGTAGGGAACTGTCAACAAAGTCGCCATGGATCTCACAAGTTCTCATCCTTCTTCAGCTAGCTTTTCCCCACCTTCCTCAGGCTCTCTACTCCTCTCCAGTTTTTCTGTTGGGATTCTCACATATATTCTATTTTCCTCACCCATGTTACTTTCCTCACACAGACAAATCATAGATGTACGGCATGCTGACTGACATCAGTAGGAATTTTTCAGTTCAGATGACACATCTCTGTTTTTCTCAGAAAGGAAGGTAAATTTCCCAGCTAAAAACATGGATGATGCGGATGCATCATTTCCAGTAATTATGGCACCACAGTCCCTGCTCCCTAATTAAGCCAACAGCTACTACTCTATTTGGGGCTGTAATTTCTTTCCTTTCTCATGTTGTCAAAAAAAATGTCCACCAACAGCTCCTTTTGAACCGAAAATTATTATGCCTTAGTCTCAAGCCAAAGAAAAATTTATTTTGGAAAGTTTGATTCAAATTTTCTGAGTTACTCATAAAAGAAAAGGTCATGAAGATGCAATATTTCTGACTTTGGCTTTTTTTTTTTTTTTCCTCTCAGCTTTTGGAATTCCCTCCATTCAAAAATCACTTTTTAAAAAAAATAAACCTGAACTTCTTATGCCCTCATATTCCCATAACAAACTAGTCATAAGCTGTACTTGAAAGAGTTACACTTAAAATTTTAAAGTACAAGAATAAACTCTCTGATTGTGTACCAGTTAATTTATAATACTAATTGGCCATCTCTCCTAGCTATGCATATTATTGGCTAGGGATACAGATAATATAAATCGTGAGCAATTCTACAATAATGTTTATCTACTATTGGAGTGTCTTACATCTGTAAATTTATGATTCTTTAAATAAATAATAGAGTCATATTAATAAACTGAACTCTACGATGCATTTCATCTTTTTCCAAATTTTCTATGTTAAGGATAAATTAATAAATCTTATTTGAAAGTTCATGCAAGTGATGTGGTTAAAATGTCCCCTTGCTCTCTGTTTCCCTACTCTAAATTATTCCATCACATGATGGAAATGAGCAGAAGAACAAATTATGAGCCAAACATGTGCTTTAGTAATCTAGCAGTATTTGTAATTTCACATTCCCTTAGGTTGTAGGAAGTAATTAAGTGCTTTTGCTTAAAAGGCCACCTGGGGGCTGCATGGGGTCCAGAAGTAAACTGTGAATAGAGCCATCAAATGATATTATTGGATTGTTTAATCCTATCAAAAAGAACTTAAAATATGAATCGCTGACGATAACTCATCATAAGAAAAACCTACTTACAGCATATCAAGAATAGGTTTGCATAGCTTTGTATCTGTATGAATTTTGATGTTTTAGTCACTCGAATTTGGCTTTACGAGCTATCTCAGATACTGGAGAGGAGACGTAGCCCTGGTGAAAGCCTCCGAATCAGGACTGCTCACTCCTAGCTCCAAAGTTGCATAAATGCAGCTCAGAGGCTGTGAAGGCAGCAGAATCTCGATCAGGGAGGTAAATTCTCTCCCTGCTGAGCATCTTCTTCCAGGCCTCCCCAACCTAAGCTCTGTGACCTCAGGCAACACACCTTCAGAAGACTGCAGTCTCCTCATCTGTAAAAGGAAGCTGCTGAAAGGTGATGGAGGTCCCAGCCGTCCCTAGCTGAAAACCTCTGATTCTCCCAGCGGAGAATTGGATTGAATGGATTAAATGCTGGCTGGATGATTGATTGGTTTGGTTCTTCTTTTCTTCTCTTTCCTTCTTATTCTTCTCTCTCACTCTCTCTTTTTTTTTTTTAACATAAATTTCATTTGATTAAGTTTAAATAGTTTTGAACTTCACTGGAAAAGCTTAAGTGTTTCCTCACTTTTAGAGGAATCTTTTGCTCCAGAACCAATCCCTCGAATGATTATTCTAAATGATTATTGTGACCAAAAGCTGTCATTAGAATTGTTGTTTATAAACCTCAAGGTCAACCTAGTTCTTTAATAAGTTCTCCACAAGTTATGTAGCCCACACACTAACCCTTTCCCCTGAATTCCTACACCGTTTACTGTCTGTAATATTGATTTGGCACATACATGCTGCCTTATATTATCACTGCTCATTAATACATATGTCCCAGCACCTCAACTAAACCGTAATTACTCTAAAGGCCAGAATCATTATTAGGTAGATTCTTGTTTGGAAGACACTTTAAAAGTCATATGGGTGGAATACCTGGGTGGTTCAGTCAGTTGAGCATCCAACTCTTGATTTTGGCTCAGATAGTGATCCCAGGGTCATGGGATCAAGCCCCATGTTGGGCTCCACGCTGAGTATGGAGCCTGCTTGAGATTCTCCCTCTCTCCCTCCTCTCCCCCACTTGTATCTCTCTTTCTAACATAAAATAAAATAAAATAAAGTAAAATAAAATAAAATAAAATAAAATAAAATAAAATAGTCATATGGGAAAATTAACTTTTCTATATCTTAAAATGTCTTCATCGATGCTTAAACATGTATGGCAGTTTATTTATCCATTCTATCATAGTTTATACATACTATGACTTCCTGTATTTACAACCTTGCAACACTGCAGCCTATAATCACAAGAATTTAGAACCAAAGCTATGATGATTTGGAATAGAACCAATGGTGACTGGCTCTATCCTCCACCGAGTCCTGATGTTCAATAAGGAACAAGCTTAAGTCCTTACCTTCTAAAAGGGAAGTGGAAGGTGGACTAGTATTTTTCAGACCTAATCTTCCAGATCAGGCCAACTAACCGGCACCAACTGACAAAAATATTTCTAGATTTATTGCCTGTGTCCTGAAAGTACTGGCCAGTCACAGAAAACCAAAGTCCATCCCACCGATGGTTAAGTCAGAGCAGACAACAGCCATCCAAGTGCACCAATGCACAGCAGGACAGGAAGGATCACACCCTCAAACCACCCAAAACTCAATGTAGTGGGCTGCAGGGCAATGCAGTGGGCTGCAATGCAGGGCTTGTATTAACCTCACAGCCAAGGCCCAACATTTTATTTTATTTTTTTTTTCCACGTTTTTTATTTATTTTTGGGACAGAGAGAGACAGAGCATGAACGGGGTAGGGGCACAGAGAGAGGGAGACACAGAATCGGAAACAGGCTCCAGGCTCTGAGCCATCAGCCCAGAGCCTGATGCGGGGCTCGAACTCATGGACCGCGAGATCGTGACCTGGCTGAAGTCGGACGCTTAACCGACTGCGCCACCCAGGCGCCCAAGGCCCAACATTTTAAAGGAATGTGTGATCACATTATGTTGGGAGAACTGATATACACCTAGCAGCGCTGCAAGCTCAGAAGACCAGCAGGACTGGCCAGGTAACACAAATTAGAGAAACAGACCAGGTAATAGGGAGGCACTAGGAAGTGGTGGCGGCCGGGTCAACTGGAGAAAACACACCCCGCCTAAAGGAGATGGTTGTTCTCCATTCCCTCCAGCCGACAACTTAACTTGCAGAAACACAAGCCTGATGCTGCCAGGTTCTTTTTTTCGAAAGAACTAAAAATCTAGATTTTTATGTGGATTCTCCCAATTTTTAAATGTTTTTAGTCAGTAAGAATTTTTTCTGAATAGCGGACAGACCAAATAAAACAAACTGGGTACAAGATGTGGCTCAGGGGCCAACAGTTTGCAATGTCCAATATATACAATTCATCCTAACTAAATATAGCCTGTGTTCCCAAATAGATCAAATATTATTTTAATGTGTTTTTAAAAGAGAGTTCAATTTTTTTTTCTGCCTCAACTAACTGTTATTTCTGTTTCTCTTTGGTTGTGCTCTTAAGTACAATTCAAAGTTTTTACTTTGTGGGTTTTATCCCTCTGTTGTTCGTCACGTTCTCTTAGCAGTTTGGACGAGCACTTCTTACTGTTTTATAACACAGTCTTCCACTTATAACCACAACAAAATATTCTTTCCTAGATTTAAGGTGGAAAAAAATCCCCCCTCATTTGCTTTCCTAACAGTGACTCGCATCATCATTGATGCCAATAAAACCATTAGGGAGAAAAGGGGGTTGAATTGAATTTCTTGTGACGCTTCGTTTTTTCATACAAAGAGAAGTGGATATTCTGGAAAATGGTTAAACTTGTTTTAAAAATACAGAAAGAATGTTGTTGTTGGTTCAACACCAGGCGCTTTGGTGAAGCGATAAGATTTTTAAAAAGCAAAGCTTTTCACCAGGTGTATGACACCATTTCACATAGCCATTTGGGTTTAAATGGAATGAAACTGGGAAAAGAATGCATTTTGCATTTGTAATTCAGTTAAATAGCTGCAACACATGAATTGGTCTGCTGGTAGTTCCCCATATGTTCCTGTAGTCATTTCAACATTTTCTCCACAACCACTAAAAATGATCACTTTTATATGAGGTTTAACCTTTTATTCTTAAATCTAATAGTCAGGATTTTTTGCTTTTGGATCTATAATTACTATTACCAGAGTAATTATAAACAACACTCTGAAAGTTATTCATCAAGTGTTCATCATCATCAAATAATATTCATGTGCACCTGGGGACACATTACTCTTTCATGGCAGTGCCCCAAATCATAAATACCATGCGAATTCTCTCTTAAGAAAGAGAAAAGCAACTTCCCCTTTCTGTGATAGTCACTGGACTCTAAACTGATGATGCTGTACCTTACCCACATCATCAAGCCACCCTGGAGAGAATCTTTTTTTTTTAATTTCGATTACTTGTGGCTTTATTTGAAAACCTCAACTCCTGATATTAGAGTTAAGATGTCCAATATTACATTTTCAACCCAGTTATATTTACATATCATATACAGTCTCATAAATGTCTACCTCACTTTTAGAGTACAATTGCCCTTGGACCTGTCTTCTCAGAACCTATGAAAACAAATCCATCACAGTTACATCATCAGCAAGCTAATGATGTAATTACATAGCTAATATTTGGGTCCCATGCTTTAGGGGCAGATCCAACTTGGAGGACAGCATAAAAACTCTTTCTGGTTTTCTCAATCACCAAGTGCAACACCTAGAAGTCAGATTTGAATCGTCTCTACCTTGCCTCCCACATCTAGCCAGTGGCCAGACCTACTAACTCTACTTCCACGGTGTTTGATGCATTTATCTCTTGCCCTCTTTTGTTGACATGCTAATTTCTACCACACTTATTCAGAATTCCAGTTACCAGTTAAGGTTGGGATCCATAGGCATGAGGTCATTTACTATGTCTGGATACACATGCCCAAAGCCAGGTTCCAACCTCAGGTCATGACTAAATGATGGGTAGTGGAATCATTATTAAGGAATCTCCAGGCCCAGGGAGGAGATGATGATCCAAAGGCTCCTCAAGGTACTTTGGAAAGCTGTTAGTCTTAAAGAATGTCTGATGAGAAATCTCATTTCTTCTGAGACCTGCCTTAGATGACCTCATCCTCTAAGAGTATACACATGGGCTAAAATGGATTGCCAGGTGGGATGGGGGTAATCTCCATCTCAAATCACTGGAAAAAGGGAATGGTATGCTAGGTAAATTGAAGGAGGTATGGAGGGTAGATCTGTTTCAGAGCTTGAAATCAACCTGTGGGTCCAGCATGGATGGAGCCCAGAAACTCTTGAAGCTCTCCCAAATGGGGTTGAAAAGCTTAGGGATGTCCAGGAACCAGCCATGATAAGATGGAGTGAGACCTTGCAATGGAAGATGTGACCACCCAACCAGAAACCAAAAGGAAGGTATGGCAGAGATGTAATGGGTCTATAGCACCAGTGAGAGCCAAGGAATGGTCATGTCAGCTAGGAAGGGCTATAGACCCACTGAACTACAGATCAAATCGACCACAAATCTCACTCCCAAATGCCAGCAAAGGGCCAAAGGGGCAAAGGGACATCACCTCAAAGACCAGAAGAACTAGAGGACTCTGACACCTTTCCTCCCCAGGAGGCTGAGTGAGCCAAACACTTCCCCTGAAGAGGAGATGAGAACAGGACAGAAATAATAATATCGGTGAGAGGTCATTTTTTTTTTTTTTTTGAGAACTTGCAATGCCAGGTCCAATTCTAAGTATCTATGTTACATCATTTAATTCTCCCAGAACTTTGAGGGGTTCTATTATATTTTATCCTCATTTTACTTAGGTAGAAACTGAGACACAGAAAGAATGGATAATTTACTTAAGGTGGCACAGCTACTAAGTGGCAGAACTGGGACTCAAAACAGGCCTGTGGACTCTACAGCCCTTACTCATAGTCATAATACGATGGTGTCTCTCTTTAAAAATAAGAATCCTGTCATATGGAAATGTACCAGACTTTACAGGAAATAAAACATTTGTACAAAAACTAGTAACCAGAAGTGTAGTAACTATACCCTTTCCCAGCAGACCCAGCCAACATTTTTAAGAGGATCTAAGAAGGAAAAGACGTATGGAAACAACGATGGTGATGGCGAAGATGATGATAATGATAAATATATTGGACCTCTTCTACATGCCAGGCATTGTTCTAAGCACTTGAGATGTACAAACTCATTTACTGCTCATTATAACCCTGTGATGTAGACCAGTGCTGTCCAATAGACTTTACGATAGAAATGTTCTATTCTGTGCTCGCCAATACAGTAGCCACTAGCCACATGTGACTAGTGAATCCTTGGACTGTGGCCATAACTGAAAAAATGAATTGTTACTCTCATTTCATTTTAATTACTTTAAATTTACATTTAAACGAGCATAAGTGGCTAGTGACTATCCAATCAAACCGCACAGAGGTATACTTCTTTTTCTAGTTTACGCATGAGAAACCAGGGCACAGAGTACTTATGTAATGTGTCCAGAGTCACAAAGCTACTCAGTGGCAAAATCACAGACATTCTGACTCCTGAGCACACACTTTTAACTCTAACATTTCCTGAGAGGCCCTGAGCAATTATCCCAGAACACTGAGCATTACCTAAAGGTACTGTTCCAATGATTGAATGGAATATTTCGATCCTTTCTTCACCAAACAGTTGGGACCAGATCTGTAACTGACAAAATAAAGACACTAATTTTCTCCTCAAAGTTTCTCAAGGGCACTGTCTGCTCTCCAGTAAATATGATGTTTCAAATGGTGTGGCTGAGCCTGTCTCATTTGGCCTGGTTGCACTTGTGCGCTTTGGATCCAGAGGGCTGCCCGACTATTGTTACCCTGTATGTCTAAAGCAAGAAGGACACAGCTAGCGCATGGGGCAGCCAAGCCATCTCATCAAAGCCACCGGTATGGAAGTTCACAGGCACGAGGACCCTGGGGTCAAGCTGAAGGAAGGAAGATAGGGGCTTGTTGTCAGAAGTAACGTCTCAGTAAGTTGAGCGCCAGAAAACTACAGAGTGTGAAGCCCAGAGAGAGATGCAAATCCGGGGAGTCAAATGGGAAGAATTTTCTTGAACCAGAGGGGATATCGTAAAATTGACCAAATCCTTAAAACAGGTACACCAACCACAAAATTAAAGACTGCCTGGTCCCCACTGACATCTTGAATACCCTTAAGTAAAAGCTTACCTCACCATAACGTAACGTCATCTGTGACCCAGTGGCAATAGTACCTATACCCTCCTCTGTGTGACAGACTTGTTGTTGAAGCGCTCTTAGCTACCCAGAAAGGAAAAGTACCGCAATATATCAAGAGTTTTCACTGGGATCAAGCACTCTTGTTACAGTTTTTTAGATGCTTTAATTTACGCACAAAAAGAATGTAATTTGCCCAGTTTTTCTCTGAATTCAACTGCCTGTGTCTCATTCTCAGTTTAGGAAGGTGATGCTGTGAGGTCAGTTTCTACGGGTACCCCTCTTGAAAATGATATTCACTGGGAATTAAATCAGGAATCTTTGTCTGAGACAACAGTTGGGCTTGAAATAAAGCTGCTTTACTTTTGGAATAAAAGATCACACTAAATTTTTGAGAAAGGCGAAACAATACAAACACCCCGGAAACCGAGGACTTTTAAGTGCAAGTTTTATCAAAGCAAAAGCAAGTCAACCCACGAAAGTGCTCCTGTAGGACTGAAGATAGTTAAAGATTTATTATGAGCTACAAAAACCTGGGTAAAATTGTGCGCCAAGGGGGAGAATTTTGTAATTTAAAATGTGTGTGTGTGCGGGTGCATGTGACATTTGTGAAATTTCACAAAATGTTTCCGTTTTGCCAGGCAGCGTTCACAAAGCCAAACCTTGGAGCTCGGCACAGCACCTAGGCCAAAAGCAATCAACAGCCCGAGCCCACACAACAGCACATTAGCAAATATGCCAGCTTCCCTCACATCACGCAAAGAAATGAAAATCGCAATGCTGAATTGCACAACTCCTAGAACATGAGAAAAAAACAACAATGAAGAAAGGAAATCATTTAAAGGGCAAGTTATTATTAACAACGGTGCATGTTGAGAGATAAGCTTCAGCATCATTCCACGTAAAATACAGGCCGACTGAGTTGCCGGATTTGTATCTGTAAATATAGTCATCGGCCACCATGAGGAAGTCAAGATTTGCTGGTGTAACCTACCTTCACTGGCTTTCAGGAACACTGGTGTGAGCCCTGGTCATCTGTGTTGATGAATGTCCTAGAGCAGCAGTCAGCAAACATTTTCTGTAAAGGGCCAGAGAGTAGATACTTGAGACTTTGCGAGCCAGGCAGTCTGTGTTGCAGCCCCTCAAGTCTGCTGTCCTAACATGAAAGAAGCCACCAACAGCACAGACACAAATGAGCATAGCTGTTCCAATAAAACTTTATTTACAAAAGTAGGTGGCACACCTTAGTTCGCCAACCGCTGGCCTAGGAAATCTGAAAAGGGGAGGGGTGTTATACATGCTAGATGCTAGAACAAGATTAATTGGTTTGGGGGGGTGGGAGGAAGATATGTTTATTTCTAAATCTATGCAATTCTCATTTGGTCTAGATGTATCTAATTTAAGTCTATCTGACATTGCAATATAAGAACCAGAAAGTGGAGTAGGTGAGATTGTAGATTCTGTAGTAAATTTATGTAGTAAATTTCACTGTCTAGTTTCAATATTTCCTCTGCAAAGGAGACCCGCCCCTCCTCCCCACCCCAGCACACTCAGTTACTCATTCCTCTTCCTCCCACAGACGTTTATTTATAGATCAGTGTTACCTTCTGTGAATTCCTGTAGCCTAATATTATGCCTAAAATAGAGTAGCCAGATAACTGAACAAGTGATGGCACTCAAAAAAGTAATCAAAATGGGAATCCTAAAATATCATGGGAAAATATCTTCAAAGTTTGGAAGGTAAAAGATTTGGGGTGTCAATCCTAAGCCCAGTAAATCTGTAAAGCCAATTACAGATATTCAGGGACTCAGAATATGCACCACCCTTTAAAAAAAACTTATTCAAGAGTTTGTGCCAGAAAAAATTAAAAGCAGATGCAAAGAAGAGAAAGACAGGAGATCAAAGAAACAATGATAAGTTAAGGAGAGCACATCACTAACATTAGCTCAAAATAATGGTTCATAATGGCACTTTTAAGCTTAATTCAATTACTAACAAATATTTCCTTCTAAAAGACAGGCAAGATAATAAAAAGAAAAACTTGAACACAAGGTTGAAATGAAATTTCTATCAGAGGAGGAAGTAGAGGAGAAAAAACAAGAGAGGCTAAGTTCAGTCTTGTCTTGCTTAAGGAAGAGGTGAGAGACACTAATGTTAGCGATTGATAAAAGGGTACATATTCAAATGTGTTATTAAAAAATAAGCTTAAGCCCTAGATAAATAGTAGTAGTATGTATATCTTTCAAACGGGTAAACAAAAAAATGACAGTAAAGAAAACTCAATCACTCCAGGAAAGGGTAAAAAACTAATTTACATAAAAATAGAAAACCAAACAGGGTTGTCAGAGTTAGACCAAATGTTTCCATTTTCCTAGGAAACGGCAACAGATAAATTTCCCAATTCAAAGACAGAGAATTTCAAATTAGGTTTTTCTTTAAGCAAAATCCAGGTATATCTGTTTCCAAGAGATACGCCTAGAACAAAATATTCCAGAAATATCAAATACAAAGGGATGGACAAAGATATAGTAGGCAAATGTTAATAATATGAAATAGGAGTGGTGACATTATAGTTAGTCAAGGCAAAAAGCATTAAATAAGACAAAGGCAGTATAATACATAAAGAAGATATAAACTAGCGTATCTAACATTCAATAATCAAACCACGTTTTTTAAAAATGCAAAATCTAGAAAGCAATTGACAAATTTAATATCATAATGGGAAATTTCCATACTTGTCTCTCAGAAATTGGTAAAAGAAAAAAAAAACACCAGAAGATTTGAATAGCACAATTAACATGCTTGATTTAATAAATATATGGAAAGCTTTGCAAACAAAAAGAAGCAAAATAAACATCGTTTTTAAATACCCATGGAACACTTATAACACTGATGATATATTAGACCACAAAAAGAATTCTCGAAAGATTTTTTTAATAGTAGAAGGCATGTAAACCATATTCTACAGCTATGATGCAATAAAACTAAAACATTAACAATCAAAAATGGTCAAATTAAAATGTAGCCACTGGAAATTTAAAAGCATTTTCTAATTAGTTTTGAATTACAAAGAATTTCATTATATATACTGTAGATTATTTCCAAAATAACTATACTCAGAACACTACACATCAAAATTTAGGGACACTTGGAATTTCATAGAAAGCAAAATAGGATTGAAAATAAGTGAACTAAGCACACATTTTAAATGTGAAAGAACAAATAAGCCTCCCACTCAAAGGTAAAAAGAAAGAGCCAGGGCAGGGGTGGAGAAAGGGAGGAAGAGAGGAACAGAGGAAGGATTAAAAGCCAGATATATATGTATATAAAGACAAAGATAGAAAATAGAAAATAGTTTACTTGTTCAATAAATGCAAAGGATTGTTAATTAAAGAATAAATATGGCAAATATGATCAGGAAAAAATAAAAACACAAATAACTATAAATGAGAGGAGGGGCTCAGCTATAGGTATAATAAATGTTAAAACCTTAAGAGAATGCAAGGTTTATGCAAATATACTAGAACATGTATATGAAATGGATCATTTTCTAAGACAGTGCAAACCTTGAGGACATTATGCTAAGTGAAATAAGCCAGTCACGAAAGGACAAGTGTTGTGTGTTTCCACTTAAATGAGGTACCTAAGGTAATCAAATTCATAGAGACAGAAAGTAGAATGGTTATCAAGGGCCATGGGGAAGAAGGGATGGGGAATTAGTATTTAATGGGTGCAGAATTTCAGCTGGGGGAGATGAAAAGTTCTGGAGACAGTGATGATGGCTGCACAATAATGTGAATATACTTACTCTACTGAACTGTATAATGAAAAATGGCTAAATTGGCCAGTTTTGTATTATGTGTATTGTACAAAATAAAAACAGAGCAACTTGTCTTACTAGATATCAAAATTTATTATACAACTGTAAGAGTCAAAACAGTGTGGTATTAGGAGAGGTTAAAACTAATCAGCGTAACAGAATTAAATGTTCAGAAATAAGAGACACCTGGGTGGCTCAGTCGGTTGAGTGTCTGACTTTGGCTCAGGTCATGATCTCCTGGCTCATGAGGTCCAGCCCCACGTTGGGCTCTGTGCTGACCTCTCAGAACCTGGAGCCTGCTTCCAATTCTGTGTCTCCCTCTCTCTCTGTTCCCCTCGCACTCTTTTTCTCTCAAAAATAAATAAACATTTTTTTTAAATGTTCAGAAATAAACACTGGTACTATGGAAATGTATGTGAAAAAGATCATATCTCCAGTTTATGGAAACCTGATAGGCTATACAATAAACAGTTTGTGGTACTTGGTTTTCCATTTGAAGAAAATGTAATTAGGTGTTTATTTCACATCATACATTAAAATAAGGTCCAGATTAAAGGGACAAATGTTGTAATATACATACATGTACATATATATATATATATATATATATATACATATACACACATATATGATATATAATACAAGAAACTATAGTGGACTATTTTTTGGTATTAGGATATATTAGCAATATATATGATGTTAGCATATTAGATGGTATTACCTGATGATTACTAACAACTTTTACTGGCAAAATTGTGGAGAGATGGGCACTCATATCTGATTGATGCTATATTGTTAAAACTTTTTTTTATTTTATTATTATTATTATTTTTAATGTTTATTTATTTTTGAGACAGAGAGAGACAGAGCATGAACGGGGGAGGGTCAGAGAAAGGGAGACACAGAATCCAAAGCAGGCTCCAGGCTCTGAGCACAGGCTCTGAGCCTCAGCACAGAGCCCGACGCGGGGCTCGAACACATGGACCGTGAGATCATGACCTGAGCTGAAGTCGGATGCCTAACCGACTGAGCCACCCAGGCGCCCCTAAAACTTTTTTTTTAATTTTAATGTTTATTTTTGAGAGAGAGAGAGAGAGACAGAGAGAGAGAGAGCACAAGCGGGGAAGGGGCAGAGAGAGAGGGAGACACAGAATCCGAATCAGGCTCCAGGCTCTGAGCTGTCAGCACAGAGCCCGACACAGGGCTGGAACCCATAAACCATGAGATCCTGACCTGAGCGGAAGTCAGACACTTAACCGCCTGAGCCACCCAGGTGCCCAAATATTGTTACAACTTATAAAGAAATACAACAATAATTTTTTCTTTGTCCTAGCCATCCTATATGGAATCCAACAGAAATAAGAGTATTACTAAACACAGAAGAGTACTAATATTTGAAACAATATGTACACAGGTGTTTTTTGCTGCACTGTTTATAACAGCAAAACACTAGACACAACAGGAATGTTGATAAATAGAGGAGGGGAATGGTTGAATAAATAATGGTACATTCACTCTACAGAATATTATGCAGCTAATTTAAAAAATTACCAAGTCTGGCTAGTGGGAATGCAAACTGGTGCAGCCACTCTGGAAAACAGTATGGAGGTTCCTCAAAAAACTAAAAATAGAACCACCCTACAACCCAGCAATTGCACTACTAGGCGTTTATCCAAAGGATACAGGTATGCTGTTTCGAAGGGACACATGCACCCCATGTTTATAGCAGCACTATCAACAATAGCCAAAGTATGGAAAGAGCCCAAATGTCCATCGATGGATGTATGGATGAAGAAAATGTGGCATACACACACACACACACACACACACACACGTACACACACACAATGGAGTATTACTCGGCAATCAAAAAGAATGAAATCTTGCCATTTGCAACTACGTGGATGGAACTAGAGGGTACTATGCTAAGAGAAATTAGTCAGAGAAAGACAAATACATGACCTCACTCATACGAGGACTTTAAGACACAGAACAGATGATCACAAGGGAAGGGAAGCAAAAATAATATAAAAACAGGGAAGAGGACCAAACAGAAGAGACTCATAAATATGGAGAACAAACTGAGGGTTACTGGAGGGGTTGTGGGAGGGGGGATGGGCTAAGTGGGTAAGGGGCACTAAGGAATCCACTCCTGAAATCACTGTTGCACTATATGCTGACTAACTTGGCTGTAAATTAAAAAAAATAAAAAAAAATAAAAAAAAAACAATTACCCAGTCTGGTTATGAAAGTGTGCCCTTATCATGATTAGCATTGAGTAATGTATAGAATTGTTGAATCGATATATTGTACACTTGAAACTACTAAAACACTGCATGTTTACTATCCTGGAATTAAAATTTAAAAACTTAATTAAAAAAATTAAAAGATTTAAAGTTACAAAGTCAATCTTTATGAGTTAAGCTTGAAAAGTATCCGCCACATATTTGTTAAATGGAAAAAAGTTTCCAGGGTTATGCATTATTTTGGGAAAGAGCGGGGTCCACTTGTAAATCTTCAGCTTCTACAGACTATATAGCTGATGCAATGTTACATCAGCAAAATGGGGGCATGATTGAAAAGGAGACTTTAGACACTTCCATATTATATAAATAGCTGCCATTAGCTTGTATCTTCTCGCACTGTAAACAAATGTTCTTACAAGTAACAGAAGAAGGAGGAGGAGGAAGAGGAGAAGGAGGAGGAGGCAGTGGAGGGGGAAGGGGAACAGAAGGAGAAGGAGGAGGAGGGGGAGGTGGAGAAAGACGAGGAGGAGGAGAAGGAGGAGGAGGAAGGGGAGGAAAGAAACAGAAAAAAGAACAAGGTGGGTGGGTACTGGGAATGCCCAGCGAATTACAGAAATATCTCTCACAGATGTTAGGTTCTGCCTCTCAGAGATCGATGACAGGGTGGGAGGTCTGTGCTGCTTTCTGGGGTTGGGTGCCAAGTCACCCACTGCCCCAAACTCCATTCTGACACCTCGAAGAAGGATTCCCTTTTTTGCATCATGGCGGGCCAGAAACCAGCATTAGAAGATTGCAAGCTTCAAATTAATCTCTTAGGCCTTCTTTAATTCTTGGCGCTCAATCCTGCGTTCACTCCACTGTTATATGTCCCCCCCCCCCCCAAAATTTCTCAGCCTCGTCACTACTGACAGTTTAGCAAGATAATTCTTTGTTGTGAAGGGCTGTCCTGTGCATTACAGGGTATTTAGCAGCAACCCTTGCCTCCACCCACTAGATGCCAGTAACGCCCTCTCCCTAAGTTATAATAATCAAACCACATTGCCAAGTGTCCCTTGGGAGGTAAAACTGCCCCAGTTGAGAACGACTGGGCCCAATCGCCTGGCCCAGAGATCCTGACCGGGTAAACTAATGATCCAAGTATGCAAGCTTTCACACACCTCCTTAATCTAGCAGCTATTAAGTGTTCCTATACAGGAAAAAAATCGCACAACGTGCAAAAGTATTCTGGCTTATGTTTGCTCCATCATTTCACATCTTATCTTTAGAAATAAAATCTTTAAAGAGATAAACCACATTCTTTGTATTGAAAGTGAGAGTAGAACTCCACTGTCTCTGGGATGCTACCAATCTACTCCCAGGATGTGAGAAAAGCCTGCTGCTACATGAAAGAAAACCTTCCTCAGACTTTGAATCTACTGGACTTGAAAGAAGAAAATCCTGTGTGGCTAAGAAAGAAAACATATGATGCCTGAAAACATGCATAGGCTTTATAGATCACTTCCTTGCCCTGGGTCAAATCTTCAGGAATCACAGAAGAATGTAGAAGATAAAGTGCTGGCTGTTGTGGCTTGCAATATATAACAAACAACACAGATAAGAGAGACAGTCACACACATTTGGAAAAGGCCCTGGGAGTACCAGAGTTTTAAAAAGATTTTTTAAAAATCACAAAGTGGAGGGTGTTTTTTCCAGGGTAGTGGTATATGTTTCAACTTCAGCACCTCCTCCAAGAATCTGGGGCAAGTGTTTATTTATTTCTTAAAGCCACTGCCATGTATTTATGAAAAACAGAGTCAAGGGCTATGAACTTTACAAGACTATAGACCAAAGGTGAGAGTGGGGGAGGGGAAACATGTTTAAATGGAGAATAGTGATAAGGTCACTCAGACTTACGGGAAGTCACAAGTTGTTTTTAAGCCCCAAATGGCAGCTGTTTTGGTTTTAAAGGTTTATTGAAAGTGGACATTATTTACACCATGTTCATACAAAAATACAAGCAGTGTTTCCCTAGCACCTGTGGCAGATGTTTAAGGGGAAAAACTGAGCTCACATAGCCTCAAGAATCATAAACATGCCAACCTTTCTCAAAATAATACCTCCCTTTATGGCAAGTCCAATCTCCCATTTCAGGCCAGATTCCTTATCATGATTTGAACTTTGATGAACTGCCTCTTAACCCACCTTTGGCTATGAAACTGTCAGATCTTATAAGCTAAATAGGTTCCATCCTGGTCAGTGCCTGAATGGACATTCTCCAAGGAAAATTCAAGTGTTGTCTTAGAAAGTAGTGACTCAGAAGGAGGTGTGTGAGCTTCTGAACTGGTTCAGAACCCAAGTTCCTGGCTACTGGGGAGAAAGAAAAAACAACAGCAGCAGCAACAACAACAACAACAATAAACCAAAACACAGAAAAAAAAAGAAAAAAGAAAAACAGAGCTGCAGATGATCCTGTATGGATACATAACTTGCTTTAAGGAAAGAGTTCCCAAAGTGTATTCCCACAGGTCCTCAAGATAATATGTGGAGATTTCAATCTTCGTGTCTGTAATATGCCTGTGCCTATATTTTGGCTCTGGCATAAAATGATTTATCTGTTGCATTTTTTCTTTGTTCTCTCATTTAAAATATCCCTTTTTTCCCACTTAAATGAATTTGGTCTTGGTCTGATTGGTTGGTTTAGCTGATTTTGCTCTGGTAGATGGGAGCCAAGACTGGGAGAGGGAGTTAAATGGATTTGTCACTTATAGTTTGGAAAAGCACTCCAGGGTTATAAGGGTGGCTTGACCAAGTTAAAGTAATCTGTAGATTAACAAGTTTGAAGACCACTTCCCCGGGGCCATGGAGCTCATAGGGTAAAAACACCAAGGGGACTACTCTGCAATCTAGGAGACTCTTCTGGTATGATCTAATTTGATGTGACATACATGATATATTATCACATGATAGTATCATGATGCATACCTTGACTTTTTGACAGTCTTTGGTAGCACAGGTCCTCTAGGGTGCATCAAAGCACCCTGAATCTCTCTGTACTTCCTGAAGTCCTCAGCTTACCAGAGAGTGGTACAGGCATTAAAGATGGCATATTAGTTGACCATGGAGGATCCATAGTTAATAACTATTCCTTTTCCAGGCTCTGTTTTTAGATAAAGTCCTCCCCACCCCCACCAGACTTCCATCCTCAGAATCCTTCCTTCTCAACAGGTTCATATCTGAACCTGGTATCACATTACAAGGAGCAAATGTTCTTCCACTGGAACCTGGTAGTTCAACTCTAGCCCATTTCTGATAGGTCTCAGGTCACAACTCAGGAAACACTTGGCTTGAACAAGCAGAGATTAAAGCTGGAAAGGATTTTAGAATCACTTCTCACCAGCTCCATCAGCTTATGCATAAGGAAATCGAAGGGGAAAGGGGCCAATTTCACTAGCTAATTGGTGTTGGAGCCAAGACCAGAATTCACATCTCCTGGCTCCCAGAGCTTTTGATAAATGCATCCTATCTATAGGGTGTTCATTGAGGAAACATGTTTTCAGTACTCTTTTCTCCACCTCAGACACATGAAGGCAGATAAAAAAAGGATTTATGCACCACTCCCTCATTATTTTAAAGCTTTACTATTCTTGATATAGATGTCTTTCTATAGAGTTGTTTCCCCTTCTCTGATTTAAGGAGATTTATCATTCAGTTGAGGCTCTTTCTTTCTTGAAGCCTTGGGGGCTGTTTTTCCTTCTGAGTGGTTTGTGGTGGGGGGAATGGGGTGAAGCAAAGAAGTATAGGCCTGGTAATCACCTCTCAGAAGCCTACTTCAGCACAACTCCTACTTGAAAGAAAAAACATCTGCAGGCTCAAATTGTACTTAGTGAATCAGTTATCTCTAGCCACTTTTAAAATAATATTTGCTTTGCTGCATTCTAAAGAAATATCAATAGCAAATCAAAAAAAGGAAATAACCAAGGACTTCATTATAGTTTGATAATTCCTAAAAATGGAAATACACATTTAGGACCCTATAACTTAAGTAAAAATGGGCAAGGAAATTAGCCAAGAATTGTTTTCAAAGGAAGCCCTCAATATCACTAAGAAAGATAGTTGGATTTTCTCCATTATCCATTTTTCTCCACTTACCTTTCAAGCTGCCCCTGATATTCTTTGGAACTTGATGTTGCCTCAACATAATTGCCAGGAAAAGAGACACAGAGCCCTACACAACACCTAGGGAAGGCCCTGAGCATCATAGTTCAAGTTAGGAATGCACAACTACTCAGACACTGTGGAATAATGGCCCTAAGTCCCCAGATTTTTGCATTTTATTTTGGTCTCACTTTAAACCTCTCACCTAATTACATTTGGTTACCTGGAGGGAGAAGTTAGAGGCAGAGACCTTTGCCACAGAAGAATAGGAATGAATGGGTGCCATTGGAGTTCAGCCCTCCTACCTTCCTTCTTTTTCACTGTCTTTCTCAAAAGAGACGGCAGGTGGTCTACCTGAAGGCCTCTGAGATTATGTAGAGAAGCCACAAGATTCTCTCTGACCCATCAGTTTATCTTCCAAATTTATTTTCCAATGGACCCCAGAGCTGAATTGCCAACAAGCCAAAAGGAACTGCTACCTGAAGAAAAGAACAAAACTACGTGGAAAAATAGTAGGTCCATATACCTCATAGGCCAGGGAAAGTATTGAATCGAATTACACTCTGTGAATTATTCACAGTATTTCTCTTTGCTAAATCTAAGCAAACATTCCACTTGCATCAAATCTACTCCAGGAGTTTTAACTGTTTATTGTAAAATCAGGTGCACAATAGCTCTTTCATGAAACATTTAGCTATATCTTAAGCACTAACAAATATCACACATATATTATGAATGCTTCCTTATTATAAAGCGAGACATTCAGCGCATGAAACTTTAAGCTCTGTATTCCAAATCATTACGAACAAGATGTTTCCTCTCAGGCAATTTATTCTGGTGATGTGGAATCTGAATAAATAGTGACGCTAGTATTTTTAATAGCTGTTTCCCACCACGTATTGCAAAGGAAACATTAACAAGGGCTGAATTCATAACTCAGCATTGTACAAGTCCCAGATTTCACAACATTTATGGTGAACCATAAATTATTTTATACGCGAATGTTCTGCCACTTGGATAATTTCACTTGGCTACATGTTCTCTACCTTATCATGTTGAACAGAAAAGATATCCTGTCTATGAAACATCCTCGATAACAATAGGATATTCTAATAGAACCACTTCAGAAGATGGGATGGCACATGTCTGTAATAATTTAACCGGCTTTTTTTTTCTTTGATAAAATGTGTTTCTGAGATAACAGTGACAATAAGGCTCTACTAAATATTCATTCCCCGCCTCCCGCCCCCCACTTCTTCCCTTTCTTGTCCCTTTGATATGCTTGGCTTCCAACCTAGCAATAACCCATTCGTGTTTCATGCCCTTCACCAAGTTGTTTTTTAATATCATGAAGGCATATTTAGTTTTTTGGTTAAAAGACTGGCCCCTCCCTTTTCTGATCTCAACAAAGGTCTCCAAGAAGGGATGGCGCTATATTTGCCATTTTTCTCTAAATAGTGAGAATAAATCGTACTTTATAAATCTCTGTATGTTATGAAGTCCTGATGCAGAAACATACCTTTTTAAAAAAATGAATGCCCCTAGTGCCTTTTCCCCCTCACAAAACATTTGCTACTTTCCTTTTTGTGAAATATCACTTACAGTCATAGTATGTCATATTTGGAAGGCTCGGTAGAGACTATCAAGGTCCAATGAGTCCCAGCCAGGGAAAGCTTTTAAAACATACATGCTAGCCCCTTGCTCATGGACTCAGGCTTCTGTGTGTGTGTATATGTACTGGGGTTGGGGGGACCAAGGCTTTATTTTTCCAGCTCCAGGAAATATATTTTTTTAATCTAGAAGGCTTCTCTGAGCAAGTCAAAAAAGTCAGAAATATAAGAAAAATATGTATCATTTGGCTCCATGAAAATTAGAAACTAATAAACAAAAACATCATAATCAAAGCCAAAAGAAAACACGATCAACTGAAGACAATACTTGCAAAAAGCCATTTCACATAGCAAATAAAGAACTCTCAAAAATCGGGGCGCCTGGGTGGCGCAGTCGGTTGAGCGTCCGACTTCAGCCAGGTCACGATCTCGCGGTCCGTGAGTTCGAGCCCCGCGTCAGGCTCTGGGCTGATGGCTCAGAGCCTGGAGCCTGTTTCCGATTCTGTGTCTCCCTCTCTCTCTGCCCCTCCCCCATTCATGCTCTGTCTCTCTCTGTCCCAAAAATTAATAAACGTTGAAAAAAAAAATTTTAAAAAATCAATAAGAAAATGTTTCCACCTAAACATGTTCCTAAGAGCTGTACCTCAAAACAATAAAATAACATTATTGCATATCTAATTAGCAAAGACTAACAAGTTTAGTAGTTTGGGTTTCCACGGTCTTTTTTGGCAAGAGTGTGCATTGGTACCACCATTTTGGAGCGTATTTATAATGGAGAATATTTCTATGTGAAAGGCAATTAAAATACCCCTCACAAAGATCTAACATAATGAGCAATACAAACTCTCAAAGCAAGGTTTAAAAAAAAAAAAAAAAACTATATCAGCAGCGAATAACCAAAGAAAGGAGTAACAACTTCATACTGTAATCTTGAAAATGCTGTAGCCAATGAAATAAATAAAAGATGTTGATACTATTCTTCATTACTCGCCACCGTACTTTTACTGCCCAGAAATAGAACTGGAGAAAAATGTAAAAAGAGAAAAATTTTGTTTTACTCTCACGAATATTCCCCAATTTAGAGAGAAGCATACTGAGTGGGTGAATAAACAGCCTGGGGAAATGGCAGGAACAAAACCTAATGATAGTGGAGGCTCCTCCCAGGCCCTGCAGAATTGCAGTAATGGAAAAAGACAGGCACCATTTCTAGTAAGTAGAGTGAATGGGTCATTTAAATTTAATAAAAGACATTTAAAACTCCATGTGGAATAAAACACAATGAAAGGAAGAAGAGAACCTAATAATAACATGAATTAATTGCAGTAAGAGCTGGGGAGGGGGGGGTGTGGATCACGAAACATACAAAATAAAAAGTAAAGGGAGCTTACAGAGTCGAGAAAATAGAGAACCAAAAAATAGCATTACGGATTTAACAGAAATGTTAGAAACAGCAAGAGAAAAATCCACATGTCTGGAAATCAAATTGCTGGTAGGAAAAAAATTTCAGAAGAAATGGAGATCAGAGAGAAGAAAATAGATATGAAGAACCGAGAAAAATGATTCAACATAAAATTATTAATGTCGAATTAGAAAATGTTTACAAATGAAAGAGAAAAGTATTAGAGAACACAATACTTTAAAACGTCCGTGGAATTAAGGAAGAAGAAAATGTGCAGATCAGAAATGTACACCATATTCCAAGAAATTCTGACAGAAGAAAAATCAAGACATATTTACATTAAATTTTTGTTTTAATGTGAAAAAATACGTCTCCAGACATCTGTACAGCAAAAGCAAGTCATGTTCAAAGTGGGAAGTAAAGAGGGGACCAGACAATTTCCACGGCAACTCTCTATTTTAAAAGACAGTAGAGGGGTGTTTGGGTGGCTTATTGGTTAAGTGTGTCCGACTCTAGATTTCTGCTCAGTCATGATCTCACCGTTTGAGGGTTTGAGCCCCCCTAGGGGCTGGCAGAGTGCAGCCTGCTTGGGATTCTCTTTCTCTCCCTCTCTCTGCCCCTCCCCAGCTCTCTCTCTCTCTCTCAAAGTAAATAAACTATAAAAGGAAATAAATAAATACATACATACATACACATAAATTTAAAAAATGAAAGATAGTAGAGTCTAGGAAATTCTGAAGGAAAATGGGACCCAGTCATATTATATTTGGCCAATTTGTCCCTTTTCTATAAAAAACAGCTGAATCATGTTCTCAAATACCTAGAAAAAGTAATGTGACACCTTCTTGAAAAAATAATGTCAGTTAAATCCAGGTAATCAAAAATCAAAATCAAAAACTCAAAAACAAAAAAGCCATAGATCTTAAAAATATAATGGGTCATGGATCCATTAAATATAAATATATGACCAAAAAAACTGATGTAATGATGATTACAGACTAAACTGTAAAGTTTCTAGACCTTAACAATGACAACAAAAAATTAAGTTAAATTTTAGAGGTGGGCATCTCTGGGGAAGGAAACTGGAATATCATGTAAGAGTGGGTTCCATTCTCAGTATTTGTGGAATCTTCTTTTTTAAGTTTAGAAACAGCTTTAGGAAACTATTATCTCTTGTAGTGATAAAACATTTATCTAAAATTTAGAGATTACTTCAGCTTTATCTCATTTTTTTTTTATTCTGAGAGATCCAAATAGAAGTTGAATGTAATATACTTTTTAAATTAGCACATATATCATGGTCCTTTTTAACTAAATTTTACCTATCTAGCTTTCTTTCCACATAATCATTAATAGATATCTGTTATGGTATTTACCTAATGTAACAAATGGTGATTTCTAGATAGCTGTGAATTAGAATGATTTTTGCTTTCTTCTTTCCACTTTTATTATTTGAATTTTTATAAGTTTATATAATTTTTCCCCAAAGAGGTTATTACATGGTAAAAAAAAAAATCAGTCGTGCATTATCTTAAAATTATGTTTTAAATTAATTTGGTCCAATAATTTCATTTCTAGGAATCCATTCTATGCATTTTTTGGCTTATATATACTTACAATACCCTATATATGAACTGTTGTCATTGTGACAAACTGAAATGTCCATCATCAGAAAACTGATTGAATAAACCATGGCATATCCATACAAAGATATATTATGCAGTGATTAAAAATAATTTGGTAGATCTGGGGCACCTGGGTGGCTCAGTCGGTTCAATGACTGACTCTTGATTTTGGCTCAGGTCATGATCTCCCGATTTGTGGGTTCAAGCCCCATGTCGGGCTCTGTGCTGACAGTGTGGAGCCTGCTTCAGATCTCTCTCTCTCTCTCTCTCTCTCTCTCTCTCAAAAATAAATAAACATTAAAAAAAATCTTGAAAAAAAATAATGTGGTAGATCTAAATATAGTAATATAAAAAATAACTCCAAGATATATGCCATTTTATAAAATTCAACTGAACAGTGAGTATAGTATATTCCCATTTGGGCTAAAAAGAAAGTTGCACATCACCCACATATACCTACACACATGGTTGTATAGGCATAGAAAATGTATTTCAATATGCACAAAATCTGTTCATAACAGTTGCATCTAATATTCATTCAATTATTACTTTTTCCCTTGTGGGGAAAATAGTTTAGAAAAGGAAATTTCACCGGTGATTTTGTTGTTTAACACCTTTATTTTACGGAGGAGAAAGCCAAGACTAGGGGCTGGTTAAGTGATCTGACCTAGCTCATATAGATCGTTTGAGATTATAATTTACATTTCCCAGAGCAGACTCCAATGCTTCTTATAAACTGCCTCACACTTGTAACAGTGTTGTCACTAAGATAACAACAAGCATAAGTATCAGCATAATACACAATTTACAGTCTCTCATTGGGATGCTTAGAGTTTTAATAATTCCAAAAGGGGTAAGTTACAACTCAATTAAGCAAGACTCCTGGGGAAACCTGTGGCATGTTGGATGGAACCAAATTGTTAGGACTGGAAATGAGTGTGGTCACATTCTCCATTATTGTCACCCAGAACCTAACACACCCATGGGTGATGATAAAAACACAGATGGTTTCCACCTAGTTTAATCTCGATAGGCTTTTAAGATCAATTTACCACTGTCTTTAAAAACAATTTTTTTTAAGAACCCACACAAAAAGAAACCATTTCACAATGTGGTTTTGGAATGTTTCTCTTTGAAGCCTCCTCTCATCCTTGAGCAAATAGGGAGACATCAAAAAATTCTAATGTGCAGCATGTTCAAGTGTCATGTTCTAATAAACATTTTGAATACTGGATTTCACACACGCACCACAGATAACCGATATGATTTCAAAAAAATTATTAAATTTCTAGTCGCCTATGAGGGTTTTTTTGGCAAAATCTTTGCCTGAAAATAAACAATGTAATAGCATTAAAAAAAAAAAAGAGGAGGATGCTTTTGTTTTAATTCTGGTTCTGTCATTTCCTAATTAAACAATCTTGGGCATGTTGGTTTCTAGCCATCAGTTTTTCATCTTTAAAATGAGAATAATAATTCTGGCTTCTCAGGATTGTGGAGAGAATTGAATGAGATAATATGTGTCAAGTGCCAAAAACAGGCTGTGTCAAAAGGAGATACAAAATGAATGTTAATTTCCTTCCTCCCCTTCCCTAGATAAAAACAAGTTCAAAGGAATGTAGACATGTATGCTTAAAGAAAAATTATGTATATTGAATCGAATTTAAAAGAAATCAGCTTGAAATGGGAATGAACTCAAATTATGAATGTGGTCATTCAGTGAATTGAAATTAAATACACTTCATCTCAATGAAGTCAGTGCTATCAACAGAAAGAAGAGGAAACGCATGACTGCATTGCTCACGTATTTCTTGTTCTTCTATTTGCTCCTTTGCTTATAATTATCAAATACCAATGAGGAAAAGTGATTTGGAGTTGTGTAATTACAATGAAGAAAAGGTAATTTTACGCAAAGTGTGCAGAAAGTGTTTTGATAATGAGGTTGAGAGAAACAAGCATTTTCTAAAGAAAATAATTGAATCCTCACAATTTGAGACACTTAAACTAAAGTGTCTCTGACTATCAGATATGGACTATACATATTAGAGCTAATATTCTAATATTATTTTCTAACATTAAGCAAGCAATAGTCAATAAAATATCAGTATTTTCACATTCAATTTTTGTATGTAGCACATACATATTGAGCACTATGTAAAGACACACATTTAATTAATTAATTTATCTATTTATGTCATTAACACGTGATGGCCCATGCTCAGTAAACCAAAATGTGTGTGTGTATGTGTCTCAGAAAATAACTTTTAGTTATGCTGTATTACCTCTAATTGTGTATACAAAGGACTGTAGTAAAGAGCTGATAAAGGCCTTATTTGTATAGAGCTCATAATCTAGTAAAAAAGAAACATATACATCTGAAAATATATAAAAACAGGAAAAAGAGAGACACTAAATATCAATAGACAATAGTATTTGTCTTTGCTATGTCAAATTAATGATACTACATGTGATATCAATCTGTAGTAATGATATGATGTGGACTATGATACAGAAGAGTTGCTTTTAAATCTTATCCCAGGTGAGTGGTCAGTGTTAGACTACTGTTCTGGAATCAAGGCAGCAAACCTGAAAGAAAGATAACTTTTAAATGTTGAGATGTTCGTATAGGCAATACTTTCTTCAGAAACACTTTAATAGGCACCAACTCAATGAAATCCACTGCCATTATTTATTATTAAATGTAGAAAAAAATTACAGTCTCTATCATCAATACTTACTGTCTATAATACTGGTTCATAAAGAATTTTGATAAAGCCACACAAAGTAAAAGGCACCATGAGAAGAGAAAACCCTAAAGACCCCACCAAAAAACTGTTAGAACTAATAAGTGGATTCAGCAAAGTTGCAGCATGCAAAAACAAAAACAAAAACAACAAAAACAAAGCAAAACAGAAATCTGTTGTGTTTCTATATACTAACAACTAAGTAGCAGAAAGAGGAATTAATAATTTACAATTTCACCAAAAGGAATAAAATATCTAGGAATATATTTAATCAAGAAGTGAAAGATCTATACTCTGAAAACTATAAGATATTGATGAAAGAAATTGAAGAGAACATAAACAAATGGAAAAATATACCATGCTCATGGATTGGAAGAACTCATGTCGTTAAAATGTCCATACTACCCAAGGTAATCTATAAATTCAATCTCTATCAAAACACAGTAGCATTTTTCACAGAACTAGAACAAATGAATCTAAAATTTGTACGGAACCACAAAAGATATCAAACTGCCAAAGCAATTTTGAGAAAGAACAAAGATGGATGTATCACAATCCCAGATTTCAAGATACACTACAAAGCTATAGTCATAAAAGCAGTATTGTTCTGGCACAAAAATACACACACAGATCAACAGAACAGGGTAGAGAGCCCAGAAATGAACATATGCCTATATGGTCAATTAATGTATGATGAAAGAGACAAGAATATACAATGGGGAAATGACAATCTTTTCGATAAATGGTGCCAGGAAAACAGGACAGTTACATGCAAAAGAATAAAACTGGACCACTTTCTTACACCATACACAAAAATAAACTTAACTGGATTAAGACCTAAGTTTGAGACCTGAAACCATAAAACTCCTAAAAGAAACATAGGCAGTAATAATCTCTTGGACATCAGCCTTAGCAACATATTTATGGATACCTCTCCTCAGGGAAGGGAAATAAAAGCAAAAATAAACTATTGGGACTATACCAATATAAAAAGCTTTTGCACAGCAAAAGAAACCATTAACAAAGAAAAAAGGAAACCTAGAAAATAGGAGAAGATATTTGCAAATGATATATCTGATAAAGGTTTAGTATCCAAATATATAAAGAACTTATACAACTCAACGCCAAAAACCCCAAACAATCTGATTTAAAATGGGCAGAGGACCTGAACAGATATTTTCCAAAGAAGACATACAGATGGACAACAGACACATGAAATAATGCTCAGCATCACTAAACATCAGGGAAATGTAAATCAAAACCACTGTAAGATATCACTTCACGTCAGTCAGAATGACCACTATCAAAAAAGACAAGAAGTAAGTGTTGGCAAGGATGTGGAGAAAAGGAACTCTTGTGCCCTGTTGGTGGGAATGCAAATTGGTATAACTGCTGTGGAAAACAGTATGGAGTGTCCTCAAACAATTAAAAATACAAATAAACATATGATACAGTAATTCCACTACTCAGTATTTACCCAAAGAAAATAAAAACACTAATTTGAAAGGATATGTAGGGGCACCTGGGTGGCTCAGTCGGTTGAGCTTCCAACTTCGGCTCAGGTCATGATCTCGCAGTTTGTGGGTTCGAGCCCCACGTCGGGCTCCGTGCTGACAGCTCGGAGCATGGAGCCTGCTTTGCATTCTGTGTGTGTGTGTGTGTGTGTGTGTGTGTGTGTGTGTGCGTGTGTGTGTGTGTCTTTCTGCCCCTCCCCTGCTCATACTCTGTTTCTCTCACTCTCTCTCAAATAAATATTGAAAAAAATTAAAAAGAAAGAAAGGATATGTATACTTCTATGTTTATTGCAGTATTATTCACAATAGCCAAGATCTATATGGAAGCAACCCAAGTGTCCATCAATAGGTGAATAAAAAAGATGTGGTGTATCTTTTTTTTGTTATTATGTATATAACGTAATGTTACTCATCCATAAAAAGGAATGAGATCTTGCAATTTCGGACAATGTGGATAGATTTAGAGGGTATTATGCTAAGTGAAATAAGTCAGACAGAGAAAGACAAATACCATATGATTTCACTTATGTAAGTGAAAAACAAAATAAATGAACAAACAAAAAAACAACAAAAAAAAAAACCCAGCCTCTTAAATATGAGAATGAACTGGTGGTTGCCAGAGGGGTGAAATACATAGAAGGTATTAAAAAGTACAAACTTCCAGTTATAAAATAAGTAAGTCACAGAGATAAAAAGTACAGCATAGGGATTATAGTCAATAATAGTGTAATAAAGTATGGTGACAGATGGTGACTATACTTATCATGAACATTGAGTAATGTATAGAATTATCAAATATGTTGTACACCTGAAACTAATATAACATTGTATCTAATCATACCTCAATAATAAAAAAAATTTAGTGCCATGAGAAGTATGAACAATTTATGCTCAGAATTCAGAGAAGGAAGAGATACTTTAAGAAATGAGATTAAGGAGAGCATTGCAAAAGACATGAATTTTGGTCATGAACATAGGAAGAATTTTAATACGTAAGGAAGAGAAAAATGTAATAGAAAAGATTAGACAAGGAGAGGGAAAGGAAGCAATGGCAGATAAAATGACAGAGGGAAGTAAAAGAGAAGAGCATAAAGTTGTTTTATCGCCAATATTAAAAAGTGTTTAATTACTCTGCTACCAAGATAGAGCCACTGAAGATTGTGAAGAGATTTTTAAATCACATTTGGAAGAATTTTAGGCAGATCATTCTGGCAAATAGAGTGAACCAGCCAGATTGGGGGGTGGAGTCTAGAAGTAGGAAGACCAGGTAAAAGATTTTTGTGATTATTCAGGAGATAGGTAACTGTGGACTGAAGGAAAGCCATGGCAATGGGAAGGAGGTGACTGTGACAGCTATCACAGTGACAGGACTTGGGAGGGAATAGAAACAACTTGGATGCAGAAACAAAGAGAGAGAGAGAGAGAGAGAGAGAGATCAAAGTTGACACAAGGACTTTGATTTCCAGCTGTAAGGGAGTAACGGGATCCAGATTTATCTTTCTGCTGCCGTAAACAAATAGAAAGCTGGACAAAATATATGAAACAACTGTCTTCAGGTATCAATTGGCAGCACATGACTGTAATCTCTGAAAGAGAGAGAGAGAGAAAAAAAAAATTAGGTGAGTCTTTCACTTGCATTGGCATTCTGCCTTGAAGTAATTTGCAAACCTCAAGCCCAGGGAGGGGAAACTCAAGCATTGTTGAGTAGAAGAGATAGAGATTACAGTTCAGAGTGGCAGATGTAGCTAAAATATGCAAGATAGGCTATCAGAGGAAAGAAATCTACACAGAGAAAAGGCTCCAGAAATTTGAATAGGAGTCTTTTTAAGTCTTTGGCTGAATACCAGTATATGTACATACAGGGTAAAATTCCACAAATTTGAACAAGAAAATGTCTGGGGGAAAATACAATTACCAAGGAGCTGTAAGATAAAGAAAAAAAAAAAAGAAAAATTCAGGGTGCCTGGGTGGCTGTCAGTTAAGCGTCTGACTTCGGCTCAGGTCACGATTTCACAGTTCGTGGGTTTGAGCTCTCTGTCGGGCTCTGTGCTGACAGCTCAGAGCCTGGAGCCTGCTTTGGATTCTGTGTCTCCCTCTCTCTCTGTCCCTTGCCCATTCACACTCTCTCTCTTAAATATAAATAAACATTTTTTTTAAAAAAGACTAAAAAAAAGTAGGGACAGGAATAATTTTATTTCCCATTGGTTAGAGTTGAGACACATCAGGGAATATATACTTCAGTAGAGACTCAAAAAGGAACATACCTTAAAAATGAGCCTAAATTTGTCCTATAGTATAGACTAATCTAGACCAGTTCTAAAAAAAAAACCTGAAGCCTCAACATGATCCAACTAAGCTACAAGAAGCTTAGCTATCTGCCAGAACAAATTCTAACATTCTTTAAAGGAATACAACAAAATCCAGCACCCAGAAGTATAAATTCACAATGTCCCTCATCAAATAAAATATTATGATATGTGAAAAAACAGGAAGATGTGATATGGCACATACCAGAAGAAAATCTAGTCAATAGAAATATACCCAGAAATGACAGAGGTAATGGAATTAACAAATATGCTCTAAATTCTCCAATTAAAAGTCACAGGTTGCTGAAATGAATGAAAAATCAAGATTTAACTCTATACTGTCTACAAGAAACTCACTTTAAGTATAAAGCTAACTAAAAGTAAGAAGATGGAAAGATATACCATGCAAATACTAATCTTAAGAAAACTGGAATGGCTATATTAATATCAGACAAATTAGACTTCAGAACAGTAACACTGCCATGTATAAAAGGGATATTAAATAACGATAAAGAGGATAATTAATCAAAATGACAGAATCCATATGTATGCCCCTGTGATGGTTAATTTTGCATGTCAACCTGACTGGCCTGAGGATGACCAGATCAAACTATTTCTGAGTGTGTCTGTAAGGGTGTTCTTTGTATGAAATTATCATTTGAATTAGTGATTTCAGTAAAGCAGATTGCCCTTCCCAATGTGAGTGGGCATCATCCAATCTGTTGAGGACACAAACAGAACAAAAGGCAAAGGGAGGAGGAATACACTCCTTTTCACTGCTTGAGCTGGGACATCTCAGCTCATCTTCTTCTGTCCTGAGATTTATACCATAAACTCCCCTGGTTCTCAAGCCTTTGGACTTGGACCAACTTACATCATTGACTTTCCTGGTCCTCCAGTTTGCAAACAACAGAATGGGACTTAACCTCCATAACTGCTTTAGTCAATTCCTGGTAATAAACCTATCTATTTGAGGCACCTGGGTGGCTCAGTCTGTTAAAGGTCCAACTCTTGATTTCGGCTCACATCATGATCCCACAGTTCGTGAGTTTGAGACCCTCATTGGACTCTGCACTAACAGCTTGAAGCCTGCTTGAGATTCTCTCTCTCTCTGTCTCTGTCTGTCCCCCCACTCATGCTCACTCTCTCTCTCAAAATAAATAAATAAACTTTTTAAAAATTTTAATCTATTTATCATATTTATTTAATGTTATATTAATTTTATGATTATATATAAATTTATATAATATGACATAATATTAAATTTATTATCTATTTATATATACATACATATCCTATTGATTCTATTCCTCTGAAGAACCCTCATACCACTCTTAATTACAAAATTTGAAAATACATGAAGCAAAAACTGAAAGAACTGAAATGAGAAACAAACAAATCTACAATTATAGTTGAGGCCTCAACACATCTCTCTCTGCCATTGACAGTATGACTCAACAGGAAGTCAATGAAGAAATAAGGAGATTGAGCAAGACCATCATCCAACTGGATATCACAGACATTTGTAAAACACTCATCCAATAGCAACAGAATACACATTCTTTTCAAGTATACATGGAGTGTTCACAAAGATGGATCATTCTCTAGGCCACAAAGAAGTCTCAATAGAATAAAAGGACTGAAATCATATAGATTATGTTCTCCAACATAATGTGGTTAAATTAGAAGCCAGTAACAGAAATATACCTGAACATATCTTTGAAAATTTGACAAACAACATACTTAATCTAATTAACCCTCAGTTCAAAGAAAATTTCATAGAGAACATTAAAATTATTTTTAACTGAAGGAAAATGAAAATACATGTCCAAATTTATGGGAGGTGGCTAAAGCAGTATTGGGGGGAAATTTACAGATTTAAATGCTTCTATTAAAATAAAAGTCTCGGGGCGCCTGGGTGGCTTGGTCAGTTAAGCATCCGACTTCGGCTCAGGTCATGATCTCATAGTCCGTGAGTTCGAGCCCCGCATCGGGCTCCAGAGCCTGGAGCCCGTTTCAGATTCTGTGTCTCCCTCTCTCTCTGCCCCTCCCCTGTTCATGCTCTGTCTCTCTCTGTCTCAAAAATAAATAAACGTTTAAAAGTAAAATAAAATAAAATAAAATAAAAGTCTCAAATTAATGAGCTAAGCTCCCACCTGAAGAAGATAAAAAAGAGCAAATTCAACATGAAGTAGAAGGATAATAATATAGCTAAAAATAGAAATCAATAAAACAGAAAATTGACAAATAATAGAAAAAAAATCAATGAACCCAAAAGTCTGTAATATGAAAAGATTAGTAAAATGGTAAGCTACTAACTAGATTTATCAGGACAAAAAAATAGAGAAGTCACAAATTATCAATATCAGGAATGAAAAAGGGAGCATTACTACAGATATTATAAACAATAGAAGGATAATAAATATGTCAACAACTTTATGCAACAAATTTGACAATTTAAATGAAAAAGACAAATTCTTGAAAGCCACTATTAAACTCCCTCAAGAAAAAAGAGGATACCTGCAAATTTCTGTATCAATTAAGAAATTGAATTCATAATTCCTTAAAGCATTTAATGAAGAAATAATACCACTACCAATCCCACATAAACTCTTTCAAGAAACAGAGGAGGAGGAAATACTTCCCAACTCATTTTATGATTCCAGCATTGCCCTGATTAAACAACAACAACAACAACAACAACAACAACAACAAACAAGACATACACATTACAAGAAAGACAAGGAAAAAAAATCCCTCATGAACACAGCCACAGGCATTCTTAAAATACTAGCAAATAGAATTTGCATGACATAAAAAAGATAGTACTTCATGACCAAGTGTAGTTTATTTCAAGAATGGAAGTTTACTTTAACATTTAAAACCAATTGATATACTGCACCTTATTAATAGGATGTAAGTGAAAACATGATTATCAGTAAATTATTCAACAAAATTCAGCAGAAATTCATGACAAAAGCTCTCCAAAACTATACATAGAAAATAATTTCCTTGTGCTAGAAAGGACATCTACAAAAAATGTAAAACCTACATCTGTTCACATTAATGGTGAAAGATCAAGGGCCATCACCACTTCTAACAAATTGGGATTGGAGACTGGACAGCCAGGAGACAGTGTGGCCAAGACATGTATCTTGGTTTCCTCCCTTCTAGAACACAGGTCGGCTCCATCTTCCACCAAAGGGCACAGCTAACCAGCTCTCTCCTGAGATAAAATTCACTTTCTTCAGGAACGGGTAACTGCTCCTCCATTTACACCTTCAGGATTTTGCCGCTCCTCCCCTACCCTAAATTAGGTTTCACATAACCCCGGCCACACCTTTGTAAACTGTTTTTTGTTTGTTTGTTTGTTTGTTTGTTTGTTTTTATTATTTACTTTTGAGTGCAAGCAAGGGAGGGGCAGAGAGAGAGAAGAACCCAAAGCAGGCTCTATGCTGTGAGTGCAGAGCCCAACGCGGGGCTCAAACTCACCAAACTGTGAAATCATGACCTGAGCCAAAATCCAGAGTCGGAGACCCAACCAACTGAGCCACCCAGGTGCCCCTGTAAACTGTGTTTTTAGTAAACCCAGTTCAATTCCTTGGGTGAAGTGTGCCATTCTACCCCCCACCAGGCCCCTCAATCATACACGACCTAATTTCACATCCACCATCACATGCTTTCAAAATACATGAAAAAAACTCTTCTCTAACAGAAAGTTCTTTACTCCCCAGGGACAGCATTCTCCAGTGAGATCCAGGATGAGTAAGAGATAAGGTTTTCTTCTACAAATAGAAGCAGGAAGGATTGCCAAGGGGGAGATAAGAAAGGAGAATAGACAAGTCCTTAGAACAACGAGCTTTAGGAAAGTGTGAATGGAAAGCTGAGGCTCTGGAAAGCTCCTGAACACTCTGTGCGCCCCCATTCCAGAGCCAGTGCCCCCCATTCCAGAGCCTTGCCCCCCTTCCAGAACCTGTGGCCCCCATTCCAGAGCCTGTGCCCTGTGAGAAACCTTTACTGTCCCCCAGGGGTTGATCTCAAAGTGTGACAAAATCAAGCACAGTGTCGCCCAGAGAAAAGAAAAGAAAGGTCACTGCTTGGACAAATCATTCAGATTTACATGGGTCTACTTTGCTTAGACACGTTTTCTTTTCCAAAGCCGCTAATACCAAACAGCCAAAGAAGTATGAGACACGGTTGAGATCTTGAAACTGGATCTTTTGTATATTCTAAGGTTGAGTCTACACAATAGCGAAGTGTCGGATGTTTTGTCTCCACATTGCCAAACATCTGGATTGAATGAGGATTCAACGAAATGGATTTGATGTTCATCTTGTTTCCCCTTTTAAGGCTGGCTTCTACTCCTTCTGGCTGTGAAACACCCTTTGATATCAGTCGCAGATCAGAGCATGAAATCAACTGTCTGCACACAAGAAAAGAAAGGAAGCCTTGCTCATTCTTTCCAAGAATATCCTTTTTCTTTTCCTTTCTTTTCCCCAAACCTTCTAAGGGACTTCAGGGTACACGCTGTGTCTCCCCACCTTAGTCCATCAGAAGAGGGCAGGTGAGGTGCCCCCCACTCTCTGCCACCACCACATGGGTCTCCAGCCTCCATTTCAGGCCTCCTCCTCTGTCCTGCTCATTTTTCCTCCTCAAAGCTGGCACCCCTGCTCCTGGTAATCTCTCCACCTCTCTGGTCTGGCCCAGGGAGAGAGGAAAGTAGCCCCAGCCTATCTCTGAGCCACACGTTCAACAACAAAGCGACATAATGAGTTGCATTTTGTTGAGGGCTCTCCAGGTCCCCCAAATCTTTCTCAAATGTGATTGTTTATAAAATGTTTGATAAAAATAAATGATGCTTTCAATTTAAACAAAATTTCACACTGTTACTGGTTTTAATAACAGTTTTGACAGATGAGATTTTCATCATCTGTTTTTTCTTTGTGAAGCCTTCTTCAATAAACTAAAAATGCTTTAAACTAACAGATGTGACTATAAAGTAAGGCTTGGGTGTGAGACATCAGGAACTAAGGCTTGTCAAATGCTTCGACATAGAAATTTATTCCCCGTGCAAGCATCTCTGGGTATCGGGAAAGTCACCAATCTAATGATTTCCGGCTAACGTGTGAAGCTCATTTTAGCAGCAAGATGCCATTTTACCCCAAACAGGGAATATATCCGTGTCTGCTCCCCCGGACCTAGTGAGTTCCGCTACCCCAGCTATCAGAAACCTATTGAAAAGTCAACCCAAATTTGCTTGAGCTGATGTTGACATTTGACAAACTGATGATTCACGATTCTTTTCTCCATCAGCTCAAAAATTTCAATTTTCACTGATATCCTGTTTACAATAAAGAAGTTATTTCTGCCTGCTTTAAAGTACATAAATACTTATTTTTTAACAGACTTGAAAGCTGGAAATTAAGACTGCAGTGCTCTGATTTTGAAATAGCTCTCTTGCCTCCAAAATATAACAGTTTGAGGGCTGGGTTTTTTTTTCCCTTTTTTGTGGTGTCTTTATATATTTTAAACAGTTATTCTTGCACAGAGAAATACAACATTGTGAGGCAAATTGACAAATCGGTTCAGCAACAAAAGTAATTCTAAAGGTTAGTTAAATTAAGGAGTGATATTATGTAAAGAAAGTTTTTCTTAAACCTCGTTATATTCCAATGAAATATCCTCTCAGACCAAGAAGTACATGCCAAAACGTATTAACATGATCTAGAGATTAAAACTAGAGATTGAAAAATATTTCCTTCCTTTTATATCTTTTCTGCTAACATTACATATATTCTATCAGCTTATTTAATCCACAGTTTTACACTTCACCAGAATGGGTACGGAGTTTGGCTTCTGAGTGATGGAGTTAAGGACAGGGTGACATGTCACTTCTTACCTCACCAGTCTTCCTCGGCTGCCCGGTGACATGACCCCCTTTGTAGGTCCGGACCAGCCCTGACAGGAGCAAGAGTTCATTCTCTCCTTCTAAAGGGTATCCAAAGGAAGTTTCTATGACAAGAGACATTCACAAGGATCATCCTAGTTCAGGACTCTGGCAGAGCTAGTGGGAGGGGCTGTCTTGAGTCTACCTTCACCTGAGACGGGCTGGCAAACCTTAAAACGAGGCACTGCATAGAGGAGGAAAGACCTGCAATGAGGAGAGGGAAGACCGACCTAAATGCCAAGAACAGTCCTAAAAGGGGGTGGTCAGGGAGTCCAGAGCTAGTGCGCAAAGACCACATCCAGTCAGATGTGAGTTCGGCAACGTTTGGAACAAAGTGGTAGTGGGGTCAAGGCCAACGGAGAACACAAGGTCTAGGTACGTTTGCTGGGGAAGGAGGCAAGATCTCGCTCCTAGGAGACAGACTAGGAAGAACCAAGCAGAGCTCCCGTCCTGGCTGGAGTCTGGAGTTCTAGATAGAAGACCTAGAGAGCAGCCTGGGGGACGAAGCAAGCAGTTGACCCAACAGTTTGGGTTGAGAGATGTCGGGACAGGGTAGACAGGGGTCAGACTCGGGATTCGTGCACTCAGGCTTCAGTGCTGGCATAGCACACTGACTCATAAGTACACATTGAGGTGTCTGTCTCCCCTGCTAGACTGTGAACTCCCTGGAAAGGGGCCACGTCGTGTTCCTCTTTGGATCTTTGGCACCTCGTAGCATCTCCACATTAACGGGAGCTTCGTTCATGCCTCTAAAGGAGTGAATAAAGGAACCAGAGTGAAAAATTAGTGAATGAATAAATCCGTAACCGCTTGAAGCTCTAAGAACACACAATTCTATCTGGCACTTTGAACACACTTGTACAGCAGAATTCTGTTTTCAGATCATAAAGAGAATTATCTGATGACGATCGTGACATGCTTTTCTAAATATGAAAACTGAAAGACTTAAAATAATACCCCATGACTTTCTCTTTTATAGACTCTCAGAGCCTCTTGATCATTTATTACCTGTTAACTCTACTGGACACATATAATGATCAGAAATGCAACAATGAAGAAAATAAATTTAGTGTTAACTATGGCTATTAAAAAAATCTTTTTTTTTTCATCCCAACATGCTAGGAACTTACCATCTATCATGTCCTCCCTTTTCTCAAGCTGTGAAAAAACGTGGATTTACGCTTCAAGCTCTCATTCCCCAGTCACTTCCTGGTGCAGTTCAAATAGTCGTCCTCCTCAAACATCTCTAGTCCCTCCTCTGTTTCTCTCTGTTTGGCTTCTTCTGACTTCTACTTCTAAACATGTTCCCTTTATTCATTCGTCAATCAGCCATTCACTCATTTATTCGTTCAACAAACATCAATTCAGCTCTGTGCCAAGTACTATCTCAAGTTTGGAGTATGCAAAGGTAAGAAAAGAGATGGTCCTTGCCTTCAAGAATATTCCAGTAAAATGGGGAAGACAAACTCATAAGCACCTACATAATAGGACCTTCCTTGTCCCGTGGAAGATTTCGATCCAGTTGCATCTAATGACCCTTTGGCAAGAGGAGGGGGTTCCTTTCCTTGTTATCACCACCTTGGACTCCACCACCCGGGTTGGTATAAATCAGACGAGGCGTGGGCAGGATCTTGGGGAATGCACGAATGTGGCTCTGCAGTGACATGCTGAGTGCTGCTGGGGCTGGTTCTCACCAGTTGGCAATGATAAAGGGTATTAAGTGGACTCCCGTGTACCTCAATGGAGTGGGGGACAAAGAGAGCCTTTCCTGGTAGAGACCTGTGGGCCTGCTCTCCATTTGTCTGATACCTTCACCTCCCCTTCCCTGCCCTCGGGGATCTATAATCTAATCTTTGAACTAGATTAGTCTCTGAAAGCAAGAAAAACTTGCTCAACAAGTATGCATCCAAATCTTTCTCATTTACAACTAAGGCCAGAAGAGTTTCATATGTGTTCAGCCTTTGTTTTGGATGATTCACTGTCTAGCTGTCTAGTCCTGCAGCAGGGTGGGGGTGGGGAGGCGGAAGGGTTTCAGAGAACAGTGGGATGGGGGACTTCCTTAGAAAACGACTAAAGAACTGCCTTTACCTTGCGGATAGACAAACACCCACTAATGTGTTAAATGTATGAATATATTAGAATACAATTCCTTCACCTGGCTAATATAAACTGCTGAGTAACACATTGCATTGAAAGAGAGGGACGCAGCCATTGAGCCTGGGGGTCACAGCGACCTGGTCCCTGATCCAGTCTGCCAGGAGACAGAGCTGTGTTCTGGCCACAGGTTCTGACTCAGTCTCCTTCCAAACTTTTTCTTTTCTGTTTCGTGTATAACCAACACTTTGTCCTCATCCATTCTTTTCTCGGTCCCTGCAACCCTGCTTCTATGTTCACTGCAGAACCGAAACTAGGCTTTTAAAAGGTCACCATTCCTTTGCAGCTGGCAAATCCAGGAGACATTTCTCATTTCTCACTTTCCTTCATGTCGCTGCTTCTCAGGTCACTATGTCATATGGTCACTAGCACCACCTACAACGTTTGCTTATTCACTAACCAAGAAGATTCTGAACAGCAATCTGGCACTTAGAACGATTTGAGTATGTGTTTCCAAGTGACACTCTCTTGTCCTAGTTATGATATGCCATCCTGGCGTGGGCAAAAGGGATAGAGAAGTTGCCTCCCCTGTCACTGGTCCACAGAAAGAAACCTCAACAACATGAAGACCCGTATTCTAATCCCAGCTGATTTATCTCTCCCCCACGAAGCTTGGCAAATCACTCAGTGGCTTCAGAGGTGACCATAGTGATGAACAGATCCCATGTGGGCAGCAGGTAGCTGAGCTGATGCCCCAATGCACTGCACAGGGGTACCTGGGTTAGGAGAGGCCTACACAGCGATTTTCAGGATAGGCGCACGCCAGCCAAGGATGAACCAACATACACCCAAGGGTCTTGGGAGCCGCTGCAACAACACTTCACTCAGCACATCTATGCACCCAGGGCAAGGACTGGGAAAGAGAACAAAGGGAGAAGCCAGAGGGAAAAGTTGGGCTCTGTGGGCATCAGCCTCTACCCAGACTCCGGTCCATTGTTCCATCCACTGTCGCCTATGAGAACAGCCTGCTAGCCACTGAATGGAAGCTCCTATGGAAAATATCCAGGCTGTAGAAACTTCCACTAACAGTATGGCAGCAACAGCCTTCAATTGTTTGGAAAACTTGTTTCCACCACAGCAGAAATAAAATCATGCCCCAGTTTTTACCAACATTCTTCTTCTTAATTAAACAGGCCCACTCCTCTTGCTCACATGAAGAAGAAAAAGCACTCCTTTTTAGCTGAACACAGCTGGCTCACTTTAAGCTTTCATTAGGACTCATTTTTACTAGTTAACCCACCATGTACATACAATGAGATAACTCTGCAAAAATCTAAAGCACTTACATAGTGTTCTTATTCACCAACAATATTGTCTCTTTTGCTTGTTTGCCTTTCATTGCGTGTGTGTGTGTGTGTGTGTGTGTGTGTGTGTGTGTGTGTATTTTTTTTTTTTTTTAACCATTGCCTTTTTTCCTTTTGCCTCTTGGTTCATAGCAATGGATTTTCCCAAGACTAACTTGGTTCTCAGAGCTTTTCTATCTGCACTCACCAGCAGAATTCCTTCATGTTCAGGACTAACATGCACACTGATGGCATCCATGGGGCTGGTGCTCATCACCCAGTGCCACCCCAGTCTTGTAGCCCAGGACCTTCAGGATGCCCTGGCTTCACCCAAGCCCAGGCTCTCATTCAATTCTGTCGGCAGAGAAAGGAAAGTGAAAAAAGCCTCTCTGTGAATGGTTTATCCTGCACCAGAGTCTGCGTTTTATACATGCTTATCCTCACCAACATCCAACTGGATAGACATCATTAACTGTATTTTTCAAGTTACAGAACTGAGGCACAGGAATATGACATTAGCAAAGGTTCCCCAGCAAATAACACACAAAGAACTTGTGTGGGCAAGTTATTTACTGCAATCAGACTCCTGTGCCCATGAGATTGCCTACCATGCTACTTCCCATGAAAATACAATCAGTCACAATTATCCCATGGTTTCATTCAAGAAAGGGATCTAGTTCTCTGCATTAAATTTGAAGTTTATATTATTTGGAATATCAAAAACACTTGAAAAACTTGCTGATCGATGTCCAAGACCAATTTGTTGCATCTAGTGAATATGTCTTGAGAGGTGACCCAATACTGGTAGCTATTATAGGCCTTGGCAGGCAAAAGCAATCAAGCATACTGCAGCTCATCAAACAGATCACCATCTCTTTTTCCTGATTCCAATCTCTCCAATAAATAAGCCATATCACTGAAATTCCATTTTTGTACTAAATAAATTTTTCTTAGGCATCTACCGTGCATGATGTGTACCCTGTATTTGAGCTACTGAAGAGATTAAGACACCTCTGACCTCAAAGAACCCACACTCAAGTTGCTCTCTTGTATAAAATGATAAGTAGTTCTCAGATATCAACTACCTCAAACTCAACCTTCTCTACAAAGCACTGACTCCATTGATCCATCGTCCTTTCCTACTCTGAACTCATAGACTGAGTGCTATCCTGTTTGGTTGTTCTAATTGTCTTATGCCTTAATTTTATCTCTGCAATGACACTATAATCTACATAAGAGCAGGGATCACTACTTACAATCATTCTTTTCAGTCACACACAAGACAAGGGATTACTTCTTTGGCTTTGAACCCCAAGAGCCCTTTCATGTCATGATGATTTAAAGAACCTTAAAAGACTTGTTGATTGATTTCAAGGATTAAATCCAACACCAGAGAATTTTCCTCCTGGTTAAAAATTCCACTCAGTTCTTTAATATAAAAATCATCACAGAGATTTAGGATAAAAATTGAGTTTTATAAAATATGTTTGAGTTAGGAAGAAAGAACATTGTTAACCATATGATATTTGAAGTTTAATCTTGGTTCTTCTCAAATATCAACCATAATTTTGGTTTCTCTTTCACTCAGTTGCATCTGTAATTTTACCAATCAGGCCAAGATTGTGTTCTCTTTATCTTGCTATTTCGGAAAAAGAGAAGGTCAAATCCTTGTGCAATTTTCTTATAATAAATACACTCTATAATCATAATACTTAGCTTTTGAGAATGAAAGAAAAGTAACATTTTACTTTAGGCAAAGTCGTAGACTAGGGGAGTTTGTTTTCCGTGCCTTGCCCAGTCTTGCTCTCCCTGCCCCATGGACAAGCATGAGCTGATAACTTGCCATTAGAGCAAACTGAGGGGATCCAAAACCAGACCTTCATCTGTCCACTGGGGTAGGCAGGCAGCCACTGATAAGTTTCAGTAACTAAGAATTTCAATTGGTCCCACAGAATACAGCATCTGATGGGGAGGACAATGGATCTGGCACTGGCAGGGGGAGAGAGTACTTTCTAACACGTTATCATGGATGAACTGTAGTAATAGAGAGTCTAGGAATGGGTAAAAATAGAATTCTAGAGAGATAGCTGGCAGCAGAGAAGTTGGCCAATAGATGAGTGAGAACTAGTTCTTGGGCTATTTGATTTAAAGACTTAGAAGTGTTAGACACATCTTCAGGCCTAAGTACATTACAAAACCAATGAGTCACCAGTCCAGCCACACAGATCCAGTGGAACAGATTAAAAATCCAATGATACAAAGCAGAGCCTGCAGTAAGAGAAACCTGGGGCTCCAACAATCCCTGGAAAATTTAGGTCAGGTTAAGTGGCCTTCGGGACACCAGAAATCTAGGCAGGCATGGACTTCAACGTCACTATGGTAATTGTAATTCACAAGGCAATAACGATGGGGACTCGCGAGTTAATTCAAGAGCCCACCCCTATAAGTACAGTATATTCTAAGTAGAGCTTTCCAAAGTCTCCAATGATGATGTTTACATCAAGTGCCCAGGTGTGAGGTAGTTTCTGAGCTCCTCAGTTCACACAGCTTTTTGCCTACTCAGAAGATTGACCTGGCATGGAGACCTGCCTGTTCCAAAATCATGTGCATTTAGTGGATTTTCTTTGCACTGAAGAAGCAGACCAAATAGGATAGTGCAGGGGTCAGCAAATTATAGCCCACAAAGCAAATCCAACCCATCACCTGTTTTTTGTTAAATAAAGCTTTATTGGAACACAGCCACACAGTTCATTTACATATTATCTATAATGGCTCTCACACTAACAAAGCAGAATTGAGCAGTTGTGACAGAGATTGCATGGCCTGCAAAACCTAAAATATTTCCCGTCTGGCCCTTTACAGATAGTTGACAGTGGATCTGAACTGCTATATTCCAGTCTTCACATTCACCGTTTTTACTAAGCAGGTGCTACAGTCTGAATTCTTATGTCCCCTCAAAATTCATATGTTGAAATTGAACCCCATTATGATGGTATTAGGAGGTGGGGCCTTTGGAAGGTGATTAAGTCATGAGGGTGGGGTCTTCATGAGTGGGATCAGTGCCTTATAAAAACAGCCAAGTTCTTTCCCTTGCCCACTCCATCTTGATCCTTGAGTTCCAACCTCCAGAAACTGAGAGAAATAAAATATACGTTGTTTATAATCTACCCAGTCTAGGGTATGTTGTTCCAGCAGGCTAAACTGGCTAATATAGTGGGTAAATCACTCTCACCCTCTCTGCTTCAAATTTCTCACCCTTGAAAGAGTGGTTAGCTAGGTATGTTCCTCCATTAGAGTAACTGTAAAAACCCAGTGCAGTAACACATGGAATGTGCCTAGCACAGTGTCCGATGTGTAGTAAATACCCAGTAAATATTAACTACTCTGTTATCCATCAAGTAAGGGTAGTTCCAGAATGGAATTCAAGTAGAATTTGCTTCTAATATATAGTCTATAAAGTAAATGTGCACTCTTGATAAAAGCACCAATACAAACACTAGCCAGAACCAGTTCAAGCCGGATAAGGCGCTTGGTTTAATATTGTCAATATAAAAATTTTTAAGAAGATCACTAATCATTCTTTATTGCTGGGAATCTCTACAATATCTTGTAAATTGCTTTAAATGGGTACTTAAAGTTTCTGTAGGACTCTGTCAAATGCAGATAAGGGTCCATGAAGGAAAAATTTACATTTCATCAGTATTAACAATTTATTAAAACTCATGAAAATGTACATTATTGTGCTTATTTTTTTGATGTTTTATATTACAATCCCTGGGACATACTTTGAAAAAAAATCGCTTCAGTATTACAGCTTAAATCTTAAAACATCTCAAATTCTCCCTTCAACTCAGAATGCCATTCATTAAATTCCTTCTTCTAAGGAACCATAAATGCAGTAATCTAGACCCTGATAAAGGCTTTAAAGTTGTCCCATAGGATACTTGGGGTGGAGAAAGATGGAACATTAGTGTCAAAGAAGCATATTATTTGATTCTCAGTATAATTAATAAACTCTTTCTCTCCCCCACAGGAATCTGCTAAATCTCCAATTCTTATTTGTGTTGAAGCAAAAGATTTAGTTACCTACCTAACAGAAAAGGGAAAAAAAAAAAAAAGATCTGAAAAAGGCTTTAAGTATTTAGTAGTTTAAACCCTGCATAAATTGGAGATTTGAATAAAAAATCAGCCCTGGTATTTTTCTATGAAAATGGTGAACAGAAGGAATATATGTGCTCAGAGGAATAGCGTTTTATGCCAAACATCAATCAAGCAGGCTTTAGAAGCCTATTTATAATACTGTGGGGGTTCTGGACAGTTGCACTTCATACTGTGAGGACCAATCCATGACATTAGATAGTGAACAATTGAAGTCTTTACAAATAATTAAAACTCTGTTTGAAAATGGAGATGTTTTCCACAGCTTTCCTGTGTATGCACGATATCATCGATATTCAAGAGTGTAAATATTGACTAGTTATTGCTGGTAGCCAGAAGGAGCAAAATCCCCTTTGAAATAATAATGTGGAGTGTGTGTATATAACATATACATATGTATGCACACACATATGCATAGAGATGTTAAATATATAGTCATATAAGGAGAGAAAATATAGATTTCACTTTATATGACAGTTGAATAGCTATACTTTAAACAACCCATGTTCACTGCCAGTACAGTTCTAGTGTGAGTGTGTATGTATGTGTGTGTGTGATATGCAAAGAAGACGCAAAAATATTTCTGAAATTTTTATCTGTGATTTTTTTTCCTTAACCTGATAATGAGAGATATTATAAAGCATGCCTGTGATCTTTAACAACAACAACAAAAAAAACAACCTCTCCATTGTTTGAATTGGTATCTAAAACTATATGATTTTAGAGCTTGCAGGAACAAAATTAATAATCTTGTCTACTTTTTATAATATTTTAAGCCCATCTTAAATCCTTTTGGGGTGGAGGCAAAGCACAACTGACACATAAATTAAAATCCTGGAAACGGCTCCTTAATTTGACAATTGTTCCTTCAAGAGACATGGGATTTAAAATTTTTTTGAGATTAAAAAAATCCCTCAGGATTATTATTTCAATTTACTCACTTAACAGAGAACGATTTAAAAATCTCAGCACACTTTGGTAATGTAAAGATACAGAAGAAACGAAACACATTACCTTTTCTCTATAGACCTTCAAATTCAGAACGAAAGGTAACACATAGACATGGGTTTTATAACTCAGAGTGTGGGGCTCTCTGCAAGAGGAGTGCATTTTGGGGTGTGAACAAAAAGTCTAAAAAGGTTGGAAAAGGGAGCAATTTGAAAAGGTGAGAATTGTCAGGAAAGAGGCAAGGCTCACCCTAGACAGAAAGAATTGTAGATGCTGGATGGCTGTGTCAAAGGGAGCAGAATGACATTAGCAAAGAGGTAAAGGGAGAACTAGCATGATGTGTTGTGAGAAATAAAAACTGGAGAGCAGAATGAACCTGAGATTATGAGCTACATTAATTAAAACTTGCTGCGGTTTTCTGAATGGGCTTCACTGTCTTGTGATCAAGTTCAGGGTGAAGGAGTACATCAGGAACCATCAGAAGAGCTGGGATCATCCTATCCAATTTTGGATTTCCAAGAGATTCCCCACTGAACCCAAATCCCACATATGAAACAAGGTGAAATAAAAACTCTGCATTTACTTATGAGGTGAAAGAATCATGATAATATTGACCCGTCTATGTTAATGAACACTGAAGGTTGGCCCTTGGCTGATTTGACCAGGTCTCAGCAGGGATTATGTTTCATACATCTTTTATACTTCCTACAGTGTGGACCAAGGGCAGGACTCACTAAACATAGGTTAATAAATTGTTGAAGTCCACTGTAACAAATTTATCCAGTAACTGCATGGAATTTCCCCCACAGTCTTTACAGATGACCACAGAAATCTCTGACCCTGAGTGTTAAAGAGGCCATTAAGAACATAGGCTATTATTGGGTTAGAAGATATGGTCCAGATTTAAAGGCTCCACTGGTTGACTTGGCTCATACGAAAGCCCCATGACACCTCTGTAATGTCTACATACACACAGAGAAGTGTGTGAAAATTATTCAGTCAAATGAATAACTGTAAACTAACAAAGAGAACAATTCTGGACAAAAAGTAATCCAATTTGATTCCAAGAGTAATCCCATCCACAGGGCAGCTGCCAAATCCCCACTTCAAATTTCGCTTTGTAAACATGTTCTCTGACAAGGCAAGGATTCCTCCTCCAACTCTTGACAGAAATGACATTAGCTAATAAAGCTAGGTCTACACTGACAAGGTGACATACAGAACCCAAGCCCAAAGCCGGGAGTCCTTGCTCTGAAGCATTCTCCCCGTCAGCATAGAAATGGGCCTTTCAGAAGGAAATAATCCAGATAACTTGTTTTTCCTTATGCTTGCGTAGACATGTTTCCTCGCAATTCCTTTCAGTCAGTCTGAATGCAGGAGAGCACCAGGGGGAGCTCACACATCTTCCTTCTTCCTCTCCCCCTTTCACTGAAGGTTGGCTCTTGCATCCCAGGGAAAGGATGGGTCAAAACAACAACATATATGAAAATGATTCACTAATGCAAACACAAGTAACTCCTTCTGCAAAAATACTATGGATTATTTTCGAAGACTGCACTACACTGCTCATATTGGGCACGCCTAAAGCCAGCATTCAGCCAACTCAGCTACCTTTAATTTGTGGCCTCTTAAAATGCTTGCATGAAAAAGACATAAAAGACATGTCCCTAAGACGCCCCTGTGCCTCCTTTAAAAAAAAAAAAAAAGAGAGAGAGAGAGACAGAGAGACAGGCACAGAAAGGAGAAAGAGATTCTGCTTCCTTTCAATTTGAAATGGCATTTTTCAGAACACTTCAATTTTAATCACAGTGGAGGGTAATGGAAGGGATTTGGGTCTTTGGTATTCCACGTTGATCAATGGGATTGATTTTTTTTTTTTTTTTTGTATTTTTAAAGAAGAGAACTAGTTGTGTTTTTGCTTTTGTTTTTCTCTCCAGGATGGAAACCATGAGGCAAAAAGGAAAAACTCAAACTCTATAATTCACTTTGTGTTATCAATATTAGTGGAGAGAATCAATGGCACAAAGAATTCTAAAGGACCAGATAATCCACATATCTGATTTCCTGGTTATGTGTTTGTGACACTGACATTCAGAGTGTGGAGACCCCAAGCCTGCCCCAACTGGTGGGAGACAGAGAAAAAAACCTCCTGCTTCTGATTCTTGGTTCACAGATAAATGCTCTCCACTCACTGCTTCAAAGAAATGGTGAAGTGTGAAATGTTTCGTCTTAAATTTCAAATCTACACCTCACAAAATCATACAAACTCTAGCCCTGGAAGATACTTCCTGAGGTCATCTGACCCACACTCTAAGGCAGGTGAGATATAACTGTTCAACATTTTATTTTGCAGATGAAGTAGCTGAGGTTCCGAGGGGGGAAATTAAGAGCCTGGGCCACGCAATGAAACGATTTTTGTCTATAAATTAAAACCCCACTCGGCATCCCGTTCCCCACCCCCACTTAGCCCTCCTTTAAAAAGTGAATAACGTTGTTTAATAATACCAGAAGCCTAAAAGTTTGAACCACCTGCAACCCTAAAGAGGAAAGAGACGAGTCATAAGGGAATGGAGTATAATTAACAATTGAGGTTAAAAAAAAAAAAGAAAACAACAACAAAAAACACCTGGGAAAACGCTGGGATTGATAAAACACCCCCATCGGATGTGGATTTCTCCTAGGTGGGAGGCGGCTGGACCGCACGGGAACCGCGGGGCCCGCGAGGAGACGGCGCCTTTTGGGTCCCCGGTGTCGCGCCGCAGCGCGATCCGCGACAAGGCCGGGCGAGGCAGCTGCTGCCCGGCGCCCGGGCGGAGGCCCCGCGTGGCGAGGCCGGCGGCGACGGCGCCCTGCGGCCGGATCCGGGCGGGGCTGCCCGGGCGCCGGGTTCCCGCGGACGCGAGGCGGGGCCGGAGGGCGCTCCGAGCCGCGCAGCGACCGCCAGGAGCGCGCGCTGAGCCCCAGCGGCGGCAAGATCGCGTGGCGCTCGGCCGGCAACCGAGGCAGCGGCGCTCGAGGAGGGCACGGGGCGCGGGGCAGGGGGGGGGGGCGCCCCCACTGCCAAGCCCGGGCTGCGCTGGCGGCCGACCGCCGGGAACCGACTCAGACCGCGCGGCCGCCGCCGAGCGCGTGCAGACGGCGCAGGGATGTTAGTAAGACTGGAGCACGCGAAGGCTTCCGCAGCCTGGAGCAGATTCAAGCCACCTCGCTGGTGTGAATGGAGGGCCCGCCGCAGAAGGACCGTGGGACGGAGGGGGGGCGGGGGTCTCATCGTGACAGTCGCCCTTTGCGTGGTTCAGACTTTTTTGCCCACGGGGTTCGCACATCCGAGGTTAAAATGCATGGCACTCACACGTCAGTGCAGCAGTTTCCCCGCGACTTCGGTGGCGTGGGGCCGAGCACCTGTGCCCCATGCCTTTTCTAGGGACAGCTGTGCATATCACTGGCCCCGCAGAACCTCACCATCTGACCTGCGGGGACGAAATCTGAGCTATGGGAATTTGAACCACCCTGCGCACGTTCCTCCTCGGATAGATCCCCTAGGAGAGAGTCGTCGTTCTCCACTCAGAGATTATTTAGGGAAATGTCCTGGACGGGATAGGTAGACATACGACAGCCCAAGGAAGTGATGTAAAACTTTAAATTGTAGACACTTAAGCACCAACTGTCTGGAGCCCTGAGCAATTTTAAAAGAGAGAGAGAGAGGGAGAGATCCATCAGAAACATCACATTTCCAGGCCCCCTGGCACTTTCTAAATCAGTAGATGTACTAACAGGAGAGTGTGGCTAAGTTTTACAAACACGGAATTCCTATTCCTTAAGCTCTAAGTGGTGAAGTGGGTTCTTCGGCACTCCTACAGCTGCCGGATTTTAGCTCCCTAATTCTTTGGTCTTAACCACCAAGAATTCCTTACAATCGAGCAAGCAAAAACGTTTCCATTAAATATTACTGGGTGGGAAATATTCCGTGCCCTCAGCTCATTGTATCATATTCACCACAAACATTTCTGTGACCCAAGTTGTTAGGTATGGGCCAGGTTTTCCCACAAGCCGCAGCCAGGTGGTTCATCGGCCCCACAGCACCTTGCCAGTGTGCAAAGTGGGGGTTCCAGTGGCACTGCTGATGGATGGTGAACAGAAAGCTGGTTAGGAAAAGGCTGTTTTGGTGTTTTTGTGGGGTTTTTTTTCTTACTTTTAAACTACCCTCTTGACACATATACTTTGTTCACCACTTGTAGGAAGATGGTGTAATTGATAACTTTGAGGGGCTTATTTCTCTGTTTCTCTGGGTTTGTTGTTGCAGTTTGTGGGGAAGATTTGGAGGAGGGGCAAATGGAAAGGGAGATAGAAAAGAGATTTGTTACTCTCTTTATTGTGATCAGTACACCATTGAAAAACAAGGTCTCCCGGAAAAGAATTAAATAGGAATTATTTAGTGTCCTGGAGAAAAAGGTCAAGAAAACCATTAGGAGGACACAGTGACCTTTAAATAGAGAAAATACCAATATGCAAAAGAGAGGGAAGAGTGGAATAAGGGTACACCTTCCTGAGCCCCGCATGTATCAAAATCATTACTTGCATTATCTCATTTAATTCTCCCCACAACCTTGGGAGAAGGGTCTGATTTTTGATCCAGTCCACCTTTTACAGATGAGAAACCTGTAGCTCAGAGGCCCCAAGTAAATTGCCTGAGGGCATATAGCTACTTAGGAGCAGAATAGAATTGATTAAGAGGATAAAGAAGAATTCCTTGAAAATTAGTGTTTCAAAATCTTGATTAGTTATAGGGAGAAGCTGGGAAATTAATTACCTTCTGGGAGGATCTTTAGATTAATGGAGAAATGATGTTAGGCTCACAGAAAGACATGCCTGTGAATTTTCTTGTTATCTATCAGGAAAGGTATGACAATTTGAGAAAACTGAATGGTGCCCATATTCACTTAGGAATGTTCTTTTCAACTGATAGACCTTCTGGATATAATTAGGTACATGTCCTTATTCCTCAGGAAATTTATATAATTTCAGGAGAAAACTAAAAAGCTTTAGACTCTTTCAAATTTAAACATAAGTTGAATTTCAGTTGGGAAACAAAGTATCTGTACGATTTGAATTTAAAAGGCATGGAAAGGGTCCTGACTAGCCAAAGTATCAGCCCCACTCACTGAGAATAAGCACAGCTTCAGAACCAGACAGCTCTGACTGTGAATTTGAACTGGGCCAGCTATGGCTAGCTGGGTGACAACAGCCAACTTTCTTAACCTTTCTGGGCTTCAGCACCCTCATCTGTAACATGAGGCAGATAAACCTTTGCAAGGTTATTGTGAGGATAAAATAAAATGGTGTGGGTGAAAGCCCCGAACAGAATGCCTGGTATATAGTAGATACTCAAAAGTGTTAGTGTCGCTTAGTGTGATTAAAGCATGTGAGAGCAGATTTTGAGAGGGTGGGAATACACCAGACGTGGGGCTGGAGAAAGGAAGTGCCACTAACTTCAGCTCTTCGACAATTTTGCCTGGGGCTGGCTCTGGGGGAAAGACAGGGCTTCTCACTACTGTGCGAAAGTACAGTGGCTCCGGGAGAGGACAGACAGCTATGAAAGCAAGCCATGAAGGTCTGACAAGGTGGAGGAGAATGATTCTGAAAAGCATGGAGAAACTTCTCTCCACATCATAAATCATCCTGATCTTGAGCTCAAACAACAATACTTGCAGAAACTGCGAGAAATGAAGTCTGAACCATAATGCCCCTGTGTAATTTTTGAAAGAGCTAATAAAGGTGACATGAGACAAAAGTGTTTGTGTTTCTTACTTAAACCTTGAGCTAAGGGAATGTTTGTTCTTCAATGTTGTTTAATAGAGACATTTTAACCGTTGTTTAAAAAAACCCACAAAACTAAATATACATAATTTTTGCCTGCTTATTATTTACTTCTCCTCTGCCAAAAAAAAAAAAAAAGTTATTACCTTGGGGCTTGTGTTTGAATGTAACTGTGAAATCCCGCTTTAAAAAGAATTGCGGGGCACCTGGGTGGTTCAGTGGGTTCAGCGTCTGACTTTGGCTCATGTCATGATCTCACGGATCGTGAGTTCGAGCCCCACGTCAGGCTCTTTGCTGTCAGCACAGAGTCTGCTTCAGATCCTCTGTCCCCCATTCTCTCTCTCTCTGCCCCTCCCCCACTAGGGTGCTCCCTCTCTCTCTCTCTCTCAAAAATAAATAAATGTTTAAATAAATAAATAAATAATAAATAAATAAATAAATAAATAAATAAATAAATAAATAAATAAAAAGAATTGCAAAGCAAAATGTCATCAAAATTTTTTCCTTGGGTGTCGTTTGTCAGGGAAAAGCTAAGGTTAATTTTAGAGATTTTCCTCTAAAATAATGATTTTTTTTTCTGATGACGAAGGTAAAACATCTCATTGTAAACAACTTAGCATGAGTATAAAATGACAATAAATTATAAAGAAGAAAACAAGAACACCTTTATTCCCACCAAGAGTTAACCATTGTTAATATTTTGGTGATTTTTTTCCAGTCTTTTTACCTTTTCGTTCTTTTTTAACCTCAGTTGGAAACTATTGTGTGTAAAATTTTGCGTTCTGCTTTTTTATACTTATTCTCTCCCATGTCACTAAAAATTACTTGTTGCTTCATTTTTAATGACTGCCTAATTTTACATCATACCAATATAACATAATTCTGCCTCGTGGAATGTTTGTGGATTCCGGTTTCGCTACTGTAAATTATGTAAAATGATAATCTATGTGCATAAATCTTTGAGTTTAAGATTCTTTTGTAGGATAGACTTCTATAATTAGAACTACTAGATCCATATATATAAATCTTTTTTAAGGTTCTTGAAATATATGGTCAAATGGAGTTTTAGGAGGAGTTGCAGCAATGTTCAATCCTCCCGGTGATCTATAAAGAATGTTCTCTCTCTCTCCTATTGTCCCCAGTCATCCTATTGTCCCCAGTGATGACTAATATCATTGCCAAAAAATTTTCTAGTTCAATGGGTTAAAAAGGTTTTGGTGTTTTATTTGTGTTTACCTGAGACTACTGTCATTGAGCAACTTTTCGGATGTTCACTAGCCATTTCCTCTTTTGTGAATTACCTATTAATGTCCTTTGCCTATTTTCTTATGGAAGGCTTAATGCAGTTTTTTAAAAATGTTTATTTATTTATTTTGAGAGAAAGAGAGCACAAGCAGGGGGAGGGGCAGAGAGAGAAAGAGGGAGAGAGAGAATCCCAAGCAAGGATCTATGCTTAGCATGGAGGCGGACATGGGGCTCAAACTCACAACCTTGAGATCATGACCTAAGCCGAAATCAAGAGTCAGACACTTAACCAACTGAGCCACCCAGGAGCCCCAAGGTTTAATGCTTTTTTAATCTATTTATATAAACCCATTACATCAGTCCTTTTTTGGTGATAGTGGCAAAGATCTTTTTCCCATCTTATTCTTTGCCTTTTCATTTTGTTCATGACTTTTGATATACAAAATGTAAAATTTTTACTTAGATCAATGTAACAAACACATCTTGATGGTTGTTTTCTTTGCTTTCTGTTGGTCTACAGAACATCAGATCTTCACCTATTTTTCTACTTGCATTTTTATAATGAATTTCTTTTTACATCTAAGTTTTTATCGTATCTATAATTTACCATGTTGTAAAGTGAGGATCCGTTTTCCCCCAAAATAGCTAGGCAGTTTTTCCAATACCATCAATGCCACATCCATCCCTTCCCCATTTGTTCACTGTGCATCTACATCAGAGATCTCTTTTGGTTGATACAGATGCAGAGATGCTAGTCACAATACTGTAGCAAATTACCAGTGCTACACAGGCATCAATCAACCTGAACAGACGCCAATCATCATAAGTATCAGTTTCGGCCAGTGACTATATCTCTGCTGACGACCAACCTTGCAAATATGACCTAAAAAGTTCCAACACACACACAAAGAGGTTCCTTTCCAAGAAATACCTGTTTAATTGAACTTAACCTGTTTAAGAGGGGGGCTTTTCAATGAATCCCATTTGCAACGATTGGACTTTCAACTAACCCCACTGTGTTCATTCAGCAAATATTAGTTAAGCCTCTACTATTGACAGGCAGTATGTTAGGATCTCTCCCTCCCCCCCTCCCCCTTCTCTCTCTCTCATGTGTGTGTGTATGCCTCTCCAATATAGTCAACAAATGCTACTGAATAAGTAGTAGTATCAATTTCCTATTTTTTAAATACCAGATCTTTCTCTCTCCATTAAAATAACTGTCACTGTTCTTTGAGATATGCTCTTGGTCAGTTCACTCTCTCCCAATATGACACAAATCATATCTACCAATAATTCAGTTAGCTTACTTTAGAAGTTGACAAACTTGGTAAGTTTTTGGCTTGCCCATCTGTTCCCATGGTTTGCTCCTTAAAGTGTTCCATATTTGCCATTTTTGAGATGGTTTCATTTTGCGTTTATCTCTGGATTTTCTTTTGCATGATAAACATACCAGAAAGATGTCCTAATTTTACATCCTACCTTTCCTTTTGCTTTAAAATAATTTAAATCGGGGGCGCCTGGGTGGCGCAGTCGGTTAAGCGTCCGACTTCAGCCAGGTCACGATCTCGCGGTCTGTGAGTTCGAGCCCCGCGTCAGGCTCTGGGCTGATGGCTCGGAGCCTGGAGCCTGTTTCCGATTCTGTGTCTCCCTCTCTCTCTGCCCCTCCCCCGTTCGTGCTCTGTCTCTCTCTGTCCCAAAAATAAATAAACGTGGAAAAAAAATTTTAAATAAAATAATTTAAATCACTTCAAGAGAGATTGATGATGAAATCTTATTTCTATCAAACTCTGTGCAATTATGTTACTAAAATTTCTGAAATCAAGGAAGGAAATGAGAATGTGTGGTTTTACCCAGTAAAATATAGAGTGCCAGTAGTGTTCTCGTATAAGGGTAAAACAGCAATAGAATAATTGTTGCTAAAAATGAAGAATTGTGAGTTTACTCGAGCCCAGGGAGAGTAGGTGGGGAGGTGAGGGAATCAGGATTCCAGCTGGGATCTGGGATCTGGGACAAGGTGCTTCCTGGGGGATTCGCCCCAGAGTCTGGTTCCAGATGGGCAGACAGAGCAGGGCAAACCTACGATGAGGCAGAGTAAGGGGTGAGGAATTCAGGGGTCAGTTAGGACTCCCAAACCTGGCAAGTGATTCCCAACCATAAAGCTGCTACCAGGAAAAAACTCTTATCCCAGAGAGAAGGACTGGACAGAACCAGGTAGGTCCTCACCCCAGGGCACAGGAGAAAAACAGAGTCTGAAAGTGTCTGTGAATAGACCCAAAGTGAGTAAAAATGCTGAAGTGATCAGGAATTTACTAAACAAAGGTGAACCTGGTTAAGTGTTCTACCACTAGACAGGATGGTAATTGAAGACAAAAATTTCGTTTAGTAGAAAAATACCAACATTTTACATTTCCTGCTGTCCTACTTGTGACAGTGACACTAGTTTGGGTCCTGAGTAAGGGCATTTTTGTGGGGGGTAAGCCTTTGCTGTGTTCCACAACATAGCTATGGGATTGGACCCTGCCATCCCCAGAAAACTTAACCCAGTCTTGCTGGGGAGGGAGCGTTCTGCCAATGCCTGTTCCAAAACTACAATCTCAGGGCAGTAACTTGCCTCTTTCTAATAATCATCAGCTTCAAAGTCTGAGTGCCCCATTCTCCAGACGGTATCCCTTTAGAGTTGAACGCTGGCTTTGATTCAACTTGAGTTTACCATTCCTCCTTCAACACCATGGTTCAGACTTCTAGTTTCTTCCGTTCTCAAAAGAGAAGGATGCCAAGAGAGGGGTTAGAACCCTAATGAAAAAAATTCGTTTTTCAGGCTTCCCCAGCAACAGTGGATTTGTGATGATATACAATATAATCAGCCCCTGGTGCCTTTCTGGATGACTGGGCCCAGTAATTTGTATCAGCTTCCGACCCGTCTTAACAACCCACTGCCACTTATCTGAACACATCATATCATCTCTATCGAATACAGTGTGGTGTTTGCAGTCCCACAGACTTAGACTGTGCAAGGACTATTATTTCGCTCTGTTCTAGACAATGTAATATGCATTTTATTCTTAAACAGCTTTTTTTTCTTTTTTTTTTTTTAATTTTTCACGTTTTTATTTATTTTTGAGACAGAGACAGAGCATGAACGGGGAGGGGCAGAGAGAGAGGGAGACACAGAATCAGAAGCAGGCTCCAGGCTCTGAGCCATCAGCCCAGAGCCCCACGCGGGGCTTGAACTCACTGACTGTGAGATTGTGACCTGAGCTGAAGTCGGACGCGCAACCGACTGAGCCACCCAGGCGCCCCCTTAAACAGCTTTAATATCTTGTTGACTTTGAGCTTGTGGTTCACTATAACCTCCAGATCTTTCTCACAAGGACAGCTGTGAAACCTGACCAAAACTTGTACTTAGGCAATTTTTCTTTTTTTTTTCTTGGTAATTGTTAATTTTTTCAATATTTATTCAATTATTTGAAAAACTATTATTTTGTTTCTGATCTAAAACGCAATATATGCTTACTGTGGATAAAATGAAGAACAGAAAAGTATAAAGAAGCAAATAAAAATAACTCATTATCCACCTGCCCAGAGATACCTTGTTAACATTTTGATATACTGTATTTCCTTCCAGCTTTTCATTTGCATACATCTTTTAACATTTGAAAATTCATACTGTATATATTATTTTTGTAGACTACTTTTTTACTTTGCAATATATCACGTCACAAATGTTCTTCTAAAGAATGATAGCTTTTGTTTAAAATTTTAAAACAAAAAATTTCACTTGTAGGAATTTACCGAATAAGTAACTCTTGTCATATAGCAAAGATTCAGGCACAAAGAACTTTACCACAGTTTCATTTATACCAAGGAAAAATTGAAATAATACAAAAATATCAAAAAATGGAGTAAACACTCAGCCATGCAGTGAAATACCACACAGCTGTTAAATTCTAAGAGAATATTTTGTAAAGTGAAATGGTTCTATTGAGGATCGCTAAGAGGAAAAGTGTATTTTAAGACTATGTGTAGAGTTTGATTTCATTCCTAAATAGTAACTATTAAAAGTGTAAATGACTGAGGCACCTGGGTAACTCAGTCAGTTAAGAGACCAACTCCTGATTTCCACTCAGGTCATGGTCTTGGGGTTCACGAGAGTGAGCCCATGCATTGGGCCTCAATGGCAGCGCAGAGCCTGCTTGGGATTCTCTCCCTCTTTCTCTGCCCCTCCCCAGCTCATGGATGCTCGATCTCTCTCAAAATGAATAAATAAATAAACCTTAAAACAATAAGATGAAATGACCAACAGACACTACATCAAAAGTTATAATGGTTATATCCATTTGGTGGAATTGTGGGTGATTTTATAATTTTGTTTAATTTTGACACTGTTTTCCTAAATGTCCAATAATGTGTCTGTATATATGTGTAATAATAAAAATAGATCTTAGTCCCTTATTTTAATAAATTAAATTTCACCACTTTAAGGTATCATGATTTATTTCACCAATTCCCTCAAACTTGGACATATGGGAAGTTTGTAATTAAATAGTGCCCATTGTAATTTTAAATACCACATTCACTTCTGGAGGGGAAGTGGGTGAAAACATTGGGAAAGAGAGGCACAAAGGGTTTCAACTCTATTGATAATGATTTATTTCTTTATCAACATATAAAGAACAGATGCTGGGCACATGGGCGTTCACTGATTTACTCTTCATGTTTTTCGTAACTTTTAAATACCTCATTACAAATTTTAAAAATAATACTCTAGGGGGCACCTGGGTGGCTCAGTTGGTTAAGCCTCTGACTTCAGCTCAGATCATGATCTCTGCGCTGACAGCTCAGAGTCTGGAACCTGCTTCTTATTCTGTGTCTCCCTTGCTCTCTGCCCCTTCCCCCACCCATGCTCTGTCTCTGTCTCTCAAAAATGAATAAATATTAAAAATAATAATACTATAGTAAGCAATTCATATAGCGATATGTATATATATATCCTGAATATATATTTGATCATTTCTTTGAAATGATTTGCTAACCATAGAATTACTAGGTAGAAAGGGAACTATATGTATAACTTTTGATATATAGATTGCTATATTGCCCTCCAGAAGCCTAAAACAATGTACATTCTGACTAGAGGCGCACCTCACCCTTGCCAACAATGCCATTATCATTTTTGAAATATTTGCAAAATTAGGTAAAAAATATTATCTCTCTATTGTGTGAATTTGAATTCTTTTGATTAGTAGCAAGGACAACATTTTCATCTTTATTGGTCACCGAACTTTCTGTTTCCTATATTGCTTTGCCACATTTCTGTCCATTTTCCTATTGGTTAGGCATCTATTTATTATTATTCTTTATGTATTAAGAGTATTTTTCATAGCTTGTAATTTGCCTGTATTTGTGTTTATGGTGTTTTGAGGTTGGGAAATTTTGCTTTTTACATAATGCACCATATGAAAATTTTCTTCTGTGATTTTTTTCTTTACTGTTTAAAACTGTTCTGTTTATAAAGACTGTATCTTTTTTTAGAAATTGTTTATTTATTTATTTATTTATTTTGAAAGAGAGTGAGAGAGCAGGGGGACAGGGGCAGAGGGAGAGGGAGAGAGAGAATCCTAAGCAGGCTCCATGCTCAATGTGGAGGCCAACACAGGGGTCAGTCCCACAATGGTGAGATCACAACTCAACTGCTAAAACTGACTGAGCCACCCAGGCGCCCCTAAAAAAAGCTGTATCTTATACAAAACAAAATATACATTCATTTACAATTTTTTCCTAGTTTGTTGCTGTTTTGCATTTTACATTTAACTCTCTAAGCTAGCCATGAGTATGGTGTGAGGATCTAACTACATGTTTAACAAAATAACTGGATCATAATTTTCCAGTCCCCCCTCTTTGTTTCTCTCTCTTTTTTAAGTGATGTGCATTTTCCTCACTGGTTTGAAGTTGTTGGTTTTTATTAATTACTAACTACCAGAGTTAATTTCTGGGCTTTTAATTTTGCCCATTTTTGCCTGTTTGTGCACAGTTTGTTTTGCTATTTTATTTATTCCACCTTTATAATATATTTCAATACTTATGAGTCAACTTCCCTTCATCATATTCCCTTTTCCAATTCTTCTTGGTTAGTTACTTCTTTCAGGTTCAATTTCAACTCATTTTGTAACGTTCCAAAAATATCTTATTGAACTTTTGTTTAGGAGTGGCATAAATCTACATATGAATATGTGAATATACAGAACTGATGCTTCCAGTTTGGAAATATGGTCTAACTCTTCATTTATCAAGTTTACTAATTGCTCTTCATTTAACACTAATGTTAAATGTTAAAAGGTAAATAACAAACTGAGAAAAGTATCTTTAACATAGAAAGTATTTCTCCACATCAAAGGAAAAAGATGAAAAAAGACAGGAAAATTAGCTATATGGAAGAGGGAAGAAAATAAGCAATAGGCATTTGTAATATGATAATTTTTCTTATAAAGCAATATTAAAACTAAAATAAAGCTCAACTTTTTTCTGTTTTTTCATTATCAAACTTTTTTTTTGTTTTTTTGTTTTTTAGTCTTTTTTAATGTTTATTTACGTTTGAGAGACACGGAAAGACAGAGCATGAGTAGGGGAGGGGAAGAGAGAAGAAGATACAGAATCTGAAGCTCCAGGCTCTGAGCTGTCAACACAGAGCCTGTTGAGGGGCTCGAACTCACAAACCGCGAGATCATGACCTGAGCTGAAGTCGAACACTTAACCAACTGAGCTACCCAGGAGCCCCAAACTTTTTTTTTCTTAATATGATAATAACCAAGGCAAAGTTATGAAAAAACAGGTACTCCTATACAACGCCTTCAACTGTGAATCAATGCTGTCTTCTTGAAGGGCAGATCGTCAATTTAACAAAATGTAAAATGCACCTGCACTCTGACCTACCAATTCCATTTTCAAGAATTTTAACTATGAATTGTTCTAAATGATGTAAAAAAAAAAATAGTATCACAGTACTGCCTGTATACTCATTGTAGCATTGCTTTTAATTCCGAAGGGGGAAAAAAAATTGCCTGAATCAAAAGAGGAGCCTAGACACCTGAATTTTGAGCAAAGGAGTGACAAAGTGGATTTAGATATTAAACCATTTTTGCATTTTGAAATAATCCCTACTCTGACAAGTATTATATTGCTTCACTACATTGCTGGATTACATTTGGTAATATTTTATTTAGCAAACTTTTTCACCTATACTTAGAAGTGGTATTTGATATCATTTTTAACTAATTTGAACATAAAGTCAAGATAATTCATTCATCTTGTTAGTTTCACTTTGTTAGCTTCTGTCCTATTTCAGGTTTTTAGGATGTTGAAGTTTATTATTTATTGGTTTGGTTGGTTGGTTGGCTGGTTAGTTGATTGGCTAGTTTTAGAGGTAGGACAGCCTTATGCTCAGCTTTAAAAAAAAAAAAAAAAGTATGTTTCCCAGCTTCTCTTGCAGCTAAGTGACTAACCACAAGCTCGTGAGTTGGAAGTAAAAGTTGGTGGGAACTTCTGGGAAGATTTTTTAAAGGAAACTAAGGCAGCTGGGAGATGTACTCATTTTCCCCTTTTCTCCTCTTGCCTGGAATATGAATGTCATGGTTGAAGCCCCAGCAATCATCTTGAACCATAAAGTAACCTTGAGAATGGAAAGCAAAGATGATGGAGAGGAAAGATGGAAGGAACCTGAGTCCTTGGTGACTACAGAGATGTATGTGTTTGTATTGCTTTTATGAGTGAAGTCCTTTTGAATATTTATTTGTTTTTTCTAAAACATTAGGTCCCCCTCATAGTTGTATGTCATCTGGAAATTTGATAGGCATGCCTTCTTTGGTCCAGTTTAATTTTTATTCTTCCAGGTTAATCTATTATATAATACCCTTTGGATATAATTATTTAACTAACTATGAATTCCACTGACCATACTATTAACTAGCTAATATTTCTACATATTCTCCACTAAGATGGGAAGACACTCTATCAACTGTCTTGCTAAAGTAAAGATAACTTGGATTTGTTCAATTCCCCCTATCTACCTGGGGTATAATAAAGAATTCATCTGGTCTTTGTCCCAGGTTCCTGGCAGGAAGCTTCAAAGCCTTTGGAATTTTCTGAGTGAAAGGAGTGTCTTTGTTATGCTAATGAAGTGACTTAGTAGACTCCCAGATAGCTTCAGGAAAAGAGCTGGTCACCAGAAAGACTAACCACAAGATTAAGAGTTGAGACTTTCAGCCTCCTCAACCTTCAGGGTAGGGAGGAGTACTGGAGATTGAATTCAATCATATGGCCAACAATTTAATCATGCCTGAACCCCAATAAAAACCAGAGCTCAGTGGAGCTTCCTGGCTGGTAAACACACTAATGTTTTGGGAGAGTGATGGTCCTGACACCAAAGGAAGAGGGCCTGGAAGTTCTGTGCTCTTTCCAAGAACTTGTCTTATGCACATTCTTTATAATCAAACTATAATTGTAAGGGTAGCACTTTCTGGAGTTCTATGAGGAGTTCTGGTGAATTATCAAACCTGGGGGTGGGGGAGGCAGGGTTGGTCATGGAAACCTCCTGGACTAGAAGAAGCCAGTTTGCCAGAAGTGGGCGTGTCCAGAAGACTCCCCTTGCATCTGAAGTGAGGGCAATCCTATGGAAGACCCAGCCCTTAATTTACCAAAATGGATGCTCACCCCAGGTGGTCAGCATCAGAATTGTATTGCTGTGTATCTCTAGTTGGTGTTTGAGTACTACCCAAACTAGCACTGTATCCAAAAGATAAAGAAAAAGAAATTAGGTTGTTTGCTTAGTTCTCATAAACCCATCATAGTGCCTACAATTACAGTTTCTTTTCTAAATTAAACCACCTGTTTAATGATATGCTGTATAACTTTGCTGGGAATGTTTATCAATCCTACCATTCCATAGCTCACAAACTTCTCTTTCCACATTCTTTGGCATTTCACAAAGATTACCAGCTGATATGGAGATTTTATGTGAAATTCCTTTAATTTGTAGAAAACCTGAAAAGATTTATAGTGATTGGATGACCTTTCCAAAATTCTTAGTTTTAGTTCTAGTTCCAGGCCAGCGATGTTTGCTCAATTTGGGAACATGATTGTTGTAGAATAGTTCTACATTTTTAAAAATATATATTTTAGTAACTTTTCTAAAGCAGGGATTCTCAGCTAGGCAATTTTGTGCCCCCCCCCACTCCTCACCCCGGAGACATTTGGCAATGTTTAGAAATATTTTTGGTTGTCATAGTAGGAGAGGTGTTACTTACCTATAGTGGGTAAAAGTCAAGGATGCTGCTAACTGTCCTATAATACAGATGACAGGTGCCCACAGCAAAGAACTGTCTGGCCCAAAATGTCAACACTGCCGACATTGAGAAACCTTACACTGAGGTTACCTCAGGACTATATATGCATGAGGCATCATTGTCCTGTATTGTGCTTTTGTATTTTCCTCTCTAGCAAGCAATTTGCTTTCCAAACAGAAAGAATCTCCTAATAAATGTTATCCTCACTTGATTTAAGGAGAAAGCATTACGTGAAAGACACTATATGTGATTTGTGTAGGACAGTAGAGTATATGGTTCTGTCATGCGTCTATTTTTAAGAAGGACCAAGATATCACTGAAAAAAGTGTATGCTATAAAAGAAAGGATAGAGTCATACCAGCTTGGTCCAACAACTAATGGCTGTTGCGTGAGGGAAAGAGCTATTTCAAAAATAGTTGATGGTATTATCCTTTGATACCATTCCCACCAGAAATTTATGTCAGACTGGTTAGAAATACATATGGCAACCAAAAATGTAAATCGGCTTTGTAGATGAGAAGAGATTAACTGTTCGTCCTCAATGAACACTGAGACCGACACAGGAAGGAGCAAAAAACATCCCAGGGGTTAACACCTTGCAGCAAGAGGGGTGTCAGGGTGCCTCAGTCGGTTAAGTGTCCAATTCATCTCAGGTCATTATCTCATAGTCTGTGAGTTTGAGCCCCATATTGGGCTCCATGCTCATAGTGCAGAGACTGCTTGGGATTCTCTCTCCCTCTCTCTCTGCCCCTTTCCTGCTCTAACTCTCTCTCAAAAATAAATAAATAGATACTTAAAAAACCAAAACAAAAAACCTTGCAAGAGATGCTGACCCATGTCACCTGGTCATGACCATCAGATCTGTCCATTCCTGGGCAGGCTGTTGATCACAGAGAACCACAGGGCAATCCCCCGGAACCAGGGAAAAGGAAAAAGCAGCTTCCACAGAGAAGCCAATAGTATTGCCGGTATAAACTCTACTGAGAGTATGAAGTGTGAAATTACTGAAGGGTCCCTGGAATTTCTCCAGTCATGCTCAAGGAGGATGAGCTAGGGAAACAGGTTAGAGTCATGAAGAGTATCTAAAACAGCTTGGCTTCTTTCTGTCTGAGCTGCTATACAAATGAATCCAGTTAATTCAATCTCATTTCAGTCAATTTGTGTCTACACAGCTCAAAGGATATAGTCCTTTACTGGACATATGAAGGACCATGATTATTCCACAGTTATTTCAAGCCCTTACACACTATCAATAATCGACTGGCTGATCTTTTTTTTTTTTCCCCCTCTTTTGCAAGGTCTGAAATTTTCTCATTAGATTGCAAGTTATTAAGTCAAAGCTCTGTTGACAGCCAGGAACTTACTTGCCAGGACCCCAAGTGAAATGTACTGCCTAAGGACAAGAACTTGAAGTCAAACTAGAGTCAAACCTGCATACAAGAAATAACATGCACTGATTGCTGGAAGTTGTTAGTCACCCCTCCCACCTCTGAATTTCCTTAGACACCATCCTCTTAGCTCTGTCTACGTAGTATTATTATTTGTATATATTTATTATTTATGTTATTATGCATTATTTATATATAATCATATATAATTCTCATCTGCTCTCCCAGATCTTAGGAAATAAGCACATGGAGGGCAGATTCCAGAACTGAACATCCTTATACCCCCTTTTAGGTGAGAAGTCCAAATTGTTGACATGCAACATAATACAGTGTATTTTGATTCACTTATCATATGTCAGCATCGGCTATATTTACATGAGGTCGACACATCTTGCTCAAATCACTTCACAGGGACCAAATATCCAAGTGAAATGATGGCTTTCCTCTCATTTTTCAACCATTTCTATCGCGGCCATGCATTTTGTTAAATTAGATACGAAAATGCACATCAGAGACTTTCTCAGTGAAACGAAATCAGTTGCATCGGAACTAAAGTAAGCCAATAGCTTCTACTGATAGCTGTAATGATATATTTATTTCTATAGAGGGTGAAAGATCACTCCTGGGTGGTGCTTTATTGGGATACTCATACAATAAACCCCTATTGAACTTGCTTCCTATACCATCCATTCCAGTTATGCAGAGCCCTTCCAGGTCTTCCAAGCTCATTTGGACCAGCACAGCTTTGGTCATCAGGATTTCACAGTGTGGTAATGCCTTCCCTCTTCCCCTCCCCTTACCTAAACCCTTTGTGTCCTCCAAGGCCCATTTCAAGCTACACCCTCCCACGAGGCCTTTCCCACTGCTCCAGGGCATGCCAACCTGCCCCTTCGCTCACACAGTGTATCTTTTAATAGTTCTCTAATTGTTCCATATTATGTTCGGGTTGTCTCCCCAAGTGGATCAGAACCTTTCTGGGATCTCTTCCCTACAAATCCTAGCACAATGTTGGACCTCCTTTTGTGCCCAATAAATATTTTTTCAATTGACTGGATGGTTCGGAAACCACAAATACACAGTTGGGATGGGGGTTAGAATTAAAAGCGCTAGACAGATCTCGGATTTTGTCAAACTGAGATGGCAGCTAAACTTATATATGTTTCTTAAAAAATGAGCCTTCCAGTCATTGGCTCTGGAGCTAACAGGTTGGTCGACCGGGCCTCAGATTTCAGGGTGTTATTGTTTATTTGGCTTTCCTGGGATGTAACTTTGAGAAGATGGATTACAGCGTGCTCTTAATACACTCCACAGCCTATTGATTTTATATGTCATCAATGTATATTGTATGTCTACACTATTACCAGGAGAAGCAGGAGGCGCACGTAGTTATGCCACTGCCTCAGCCCGTCATCCCATGCTGTGCCCTATGGGAAGCCACTGATTCTTACACTTGGAGCCGGGACAATGCAACTTAATCAGACTGACAGGAAACAGGCAGCAATTACAGTGTGCTGCTACATCTGCTGGGTTCCACTTCACTGAAGGAAGAGTTATCTCAATTTTAATGTACATCCCTTTTTCATGTTTCATTTAACCTCTGCTGTATTATTAAACACATCAAAATATAATGACACTCGTTAAAGAAGAAAAAGAGGACAGTAGGGATATTTTGGACTGTATCTCCTATATTTGTAACTTAATTGTATCATTTTTGCGTCTCTCCAACATCTCCCCCTGGTGAACAACTAATTCGGTATATAGATATTTAAATAGCGAGCTGGGAACTGGCTGTTTAAACACCTACATCAACACTGAGTTCAGCTACAATGAAATATCCCTCAATCATGTGTCTGTTTTCACTAGGAGTGTTCCTCTTTTCAAAAACATTCTTTTGCAATGTGTCAAAATAACCAGTTTACCCATTACTGCAGTGCAGTGCACATAAACTGCTTTAAAAGCACCTCAATGAAATTCCCCAGGAATGTATTTGTAATATGACTCAGGAGACCTTTGGAACTTAAACTAGCAGGTGTCTCGCTTGCCAGCCCACCCGAGAATAGCCAGAGCCCCATCGGCTGGCCGAGCCTGCTGACCTGAGATACAGGACCCATTAAACCATTCATTTCTCCAAGACAAATGTGATGACACACGGGGCTGAGTCATTTGGAGGTTGCTTCTTTTTTTTTTTTTTCTTTCCACTTTGATTCTCTGATCCTCTCCCTATCTTTCTTTGAGCTCCGGTTTTATAATTGCACCTGATGTATTTAGTAAACCTCCCTAAGAATTAAGTGTCCAACAGAGATTAATTGAGACCTTCAACTGCAGACTTTCCCCTGTTCAAGTTTCCATAGAAATAATAGAGATATGATGCTGGGCTTTTGCTTAAACTCTTTTTTAAAAAAACACTTTTTAACGTTTATTTGTTTTTGAGAGAGAGAAACAGAGCGTGAGCGGGGGAGGGACAGGGAGAGACAGGGAGACACAGAATCCGAAGCAGGCTCCAGGCTCTGAGCTGTCAGCACAGAGCCTGACACGGTGCTCAAACCCAGGAACTGTGAGATCATGACCTGAGCTGAAGTCGGACGCTTAACTGACTGAGCCACCCAGGCGCCCCTTGCTTAAACTCTTAAATATATTTTGACCAAGTAGAAATTGCAAGATGTTTGGAGGAGTTTGTATGTATGGGGGAAATTGCGGACGGCAACGGTAATAGTTAAAAACATGCTTCTATATACATGGATAATTAGGCACAAAAGCTCCAGTGGCAATTTTTTTTTAATTCTTAGATTTTTCTTTAAAGAATAATCAAAATATTGCTGGCTTCTCCATATCAGTAACAAACAGGTTGCTATGAGCTAGGATGACGCAAAGTGGTACAGGAAAGAGTCTGTGTTTTCAAAGAGTTAACAGTTTGGTTGTATAATCAAAAACAAACACAGAAAAAGATAATCCAGAGCCCAAACAGGTTCTTATCGGTATTACGGAACTAATTACACAGCAACACTCTAATGGCTTATGTTCATAGTTAGGTGAACAAGAATGAGCCGAGGACCCTGAGGTCTCCTTTGGAGTAAAAGTAACCTGACGTCCAGCCAGCAAGCACCTAAATAGGCCTCCATTCTGATTGTTCATTCCCCTGCCGTATGGTTGCTGATAGGTTAGTATTATTTCTGGATAAAAGAGGAAAATAAAAGCAACCCTGCTTAACTCCTGCTTTACTTATGTGCCTACTATAGGATCAGGATCATTAACCTTAAAAAGACAGAATAAATATCACTAAGAGAGAAGGGGAACACAGCTTGGAGCAATGATTGCAACTAACCATGTTGATGTGTTCAAATCTCCAGGCCCAGATAAATTCTATCCCTGGATGCCCGAGTACTTGCAAATGTGATCTCAAAAACAATGTTAAAAGTCTTTGAAAAATAATGGGGAGGAGGAAAGATACCAGAATATAAGGAAATATTGTCCTGTCTTTCCAAAAAAAAAAAAAAAAAAAAAGAAGGGGAGAAGATAAGAGCCACATTTCAGGAACTACTAGACTAGTGAGTTTAATGCTTATTTTCATTAATGAATTATTAATTATTGACTAGAAGAGAAGAATAGCTTTGAAGAGAGGAAGCAATTATTGAACCTAAGAACAAGTTAAGCACAACGATGCGAGGCCACTATACACGTGCTAGAATAGCCAAAAGAGAGAACACTGACAACACCAAATGCTGGCAAAATGTGGACTGACAGGAAGTCTCATTCATTGCTGGAGCGGATGCAAAATGGTACACCCAACTGGGGACTCAGGCAGCTTCTCACAAAGCTACATAGACTTACCAGACAATCCAGCAATCACACTCTTTAGTACCCAAAGGAGTTGAAACCATGTGTCCATACACAAATCCGCACACTGATGTTTATGGCAGCTGTATTCGTAATTGCAAAAATTGGAAGCAGCTAAGATGGATAAGAAAGCTGTGGTATATCCAGATAATGGTATATCCATCGAATGACATATCACTCAATGTCAAAAAAAATGACCTATCCAACTTAAGTGTCCATCGATAGATCGATGGATCAAGAAGATGCAGTATGTATAGTCAACGGAATATTACTCAGCCATAAAAAAGAATGAAATCTTGCCATTTTCAAAAACATGGATCGACCTAGAGGGTATTATGTAAGTGAAATAAGTCAGACAGAGAAAGATGAATACCATATAATTTCACTTACATGTGGAATCTAAAAAACAGAACAAACAACAAGCAGAAACAGACTCATAAATACAAAGAACAAACTGATGGTTCTCAGAGGGCTGGGAGGTGGGGAGATGAGCAAAATGGATAAAGACGAGTGGGAGACGGATGTTTCCAGTTGTGGAATGAATTAGCTATGGGGATGAAAGGCACGACACAGTTTGCACTAGCATTGCATGGTGGCAGATGGTAGCTACACTTGTGGTAAGCCTAACATAACCTATGGACTTGCCCATCACTGTGTTGGACACCTGAAACTAAGGTAACATTGTGTGTCAACTATACTTAGATAACATTTTTTAAAAGAAAAGAAAGAAAGGAAATGAGCCAGCCAGACATGCAAAGATATGGAAGAAATTGAAGCTCACATTACTAAGTGAGAGAAGCCAATCTGAAAAGGTGGCATACTGTATGATTCCAACTATATGGCATTCTGGAGAAGGCAAAACTATGGAGACAGTAAAAAGATGAGTGGCTGTCAGGGCAGGGTGAGAAGGGGAGGGATGAGTAGGTAGAACACAGACAATTTCCAGGACAGAAGCCCTGAGGCGGGGGGGGCGGGGGGAGGGGGGGTGTGGAGTCTTCAGGTGCAGTGGCCAGAGCCAGCGAGTTCTCGCCTCTGAGCCACCAGGACTCGCTCTGTTGGGAAAAGCCTTGTTCGGGCCCCCAAAGGCAGCAGCTGCACCTGTGAATGAAGTGAGCATCTTCCTAAAGAGGGGAAGCTGCCTGAAGTGAGGCCATGGCTGGTCCCCAGCACATCCTGGACCATGTGGTATGATCAGCTCAGAATGTGAACTGGAAGGAATTTGAGCTGGAGGGACACCTGGAGACTATCCAGGCCACCCCCCTGTTTACACATGAGAAGACAGGGGTCAGGACATTTAAGAAACTTGTTTAGGATCTCACATGTTGGGAGATCCAGATGGACTAGAACTTGTATCTCTTCTGGCTGACCCACTATTCTTGCCTCTACAAGAGTGGTCCTCAAAGTGGTCCCAGGCCACGAGCATCAGTATCAGCTGGGTAACTGTTGGAAATGCAAATTTCCATCTTCCATCCCAGACCTCATGTCTCAGAAACTTTAGGGATGCAGTCCAGGACTCAACTGATGCTCAGCTCACGTTTAAGAACTACCATACTACATAATATTCCCACTTATTAAAGGAACCACCTGCCTATAACAGAATTTCTGATACTGTAGCAGACCAAATAGGGGTGATCTTTTTAGGTTGTGTTTGTGTGTTTGTTTGTTTGTTTGTTTGTTTGTTTGTTTGTTTTTAGGTCTTTCATATCCTCCTTATATAAAGGTTTCTTGCAAAATTAACTTCTTCAGTGCTGGGAATTCTACTGTTAGAGATTCATTTCTTCAGTCAATAGTTTACTCTAAAGACAACTGTTAAAAGACAAATAGCATGGCTAAAGCAACACACAGTATAACATTAATAAGAGTAATATTAACAAGTCCTCCTGAAATCTCGTTAGGATCCAGGCTCCATACTATATATACAATGTCAGCAGCAGCAATTCTCAACTTTTCATAAACTGATTTTTCAGGTTAGTGTAATCTTTTACAAGGCCAACATCTAAAGGACAGATAAGTACTAATGGAAAGAGACAGGGTTGGGGAGCTGAGCAGGGGGTTAAGAGTCCATGAAAAGTCCCCTAAGAGTCTAGGTCAGCAAGAATCAAGCCGAGGGCCAAGGTACTCAGTGGAAGATGTTCAGACAGGGGCTAAGGCATAGGAGTCAGAATTGGAAGGGGACTACGGTGTATGGTTGTGTAGGCTGCACACTGCACAATTCCAAAGAACAATATCCACATAGACAAGATGCAAAGTCGTGATGCTGTAGCAAAATGCCATGTACTTCAAACCTTACTGGCTGCTGGTAAGGATTGGGCCCTGCTGCTAGAAGTCCATGAGATGTCAGTGGGACTGCAGTATTCTAGCCATAGCAGTCTCACTCAGGCTGAGTGATTGGGGAGGAGGAGGATGGTGTGAGGTTTGTTGACTTCCTAAACTCGTCACAAGGCAAGCTCACTGGAGGTCTCCATTCATTGCCACTTCCTGGGACATGTTAAAGAAAAGTGCCTAAATCTGATACTCTCAACTTTTCTACCTCTGAGTCCTGCTACATACACTCTTCAAAGAATAGTTCTATGAATTGTTGTTGTGTTTTTTTTTCTTGTTTTGTTTCATAAGTGAATTTAAATTGAATTCACGTATAGAATGGCTGATAGCTACCCTACCATCTCTAAACCCTCCTGAATAAGCCAGAAAATACCTGGATATCAAAGATCAAGTCCAGGAGTTGCCATGAGCTAAAGCAGGACATCAGCCACCCTCGGATGTAGACACCATCAATCTGAAACTCGAAATTGTAAATGTATCATATTCTCAGCCTTGAGGTAACCTGTGAGGCACTGTAATTTTTTTACATTAGTGTCATCTTTCTTTAATTTAGAAAGTTGCAGAGGATTTACTTTGTTCAAATAGGCTCCAGATAGAGAAGATTCTAGAAACAACTGGGCATTCTGCAGGCCCCAAGTCAGATTCTGGTGCTAGACGTGAGGACTGAAAAATATAGACCATTCAAGATTCAGAAGAAAGAAAACAGTGCATCAAAAGGGCCAAAAAGACATATGTAAAAACAAAAGGCAAAGTTAGTAAAAGATTAAAAGAAATGGAGAGAATAGATACCAAAGGCAGAGGTGCTAAATTAAGAGGAGAGGTTGCAGCAAATGGTGATGGGCTACCCACCACACCAAGGCTGTTGCATTCCCACTAGAACTTACCCTATTACTCACTGCTGATTATCTAGTTTTTTATTACTACTCATGAAAATAATAATTTAGGAGGAAAAGAAATAATGATAATTTAGGAGGTCCCTTTTATTTCCAATTACTTTGACTCCACAATAATAAAAACAACCACGACCACTTAGACTGCATTCATTGCGTGCCAGGCACTGCTTAACACATATTAATGACGTTAATCTTCATGACCACCTTATGAGGTATGTGCTCTTAAACTCTGGAGGCCACGCTTGGAACTGCTGCCTACAACCCACTACCCTGCATGAGAGAAACAGCAGTGTTTGTCTTTGAATGCTTCACAGAGGCACAGGAAATAGCTTCCACCAAATCTGTCCCGTTAACAACCACTGGCCCAGAAAAGACCCAACACCACTGCTTTGTGTCTTAAAATGAAAGAATATCTGCTTATAATTACTGATTAAAATCCGTTCCATACCATATGTCACAGAGCTGAGAGTCTGAGATTAAAGTTGTGATAGTTTGCTAGGGCCACCATAACAAAGTACCAGAGACTGGATGGCTTATACAACAGAAATGTATTTTCTCACAATTTTGAGGCTAGTTGTCTCAGATCAAGGTTATCAGTAGGGCTCATTTCTTCTGAGGTTTCTCTCCTCGGCTTGTAGGTGGCCGTCTTCTCCCTGTGTCTTCACATGGTCTTCTCTCTGTACGTGCCTAAACTCCTCTTTTCATTAGGACACCAGTCGTATTGGATTAGGGACCATCTTAATGATCTCATTTTATTTTATTTAAAAAAATTTTTTTTAACATTTATTCATTTTTGAAAGACAGAGACAGCAGAGCGTGAGCAGGGGAGGGGCAGAGAGAGAGGAAGTCACAGAGTCCGAAGCAGGCTCCAGGCTCTTCTGAGCTGTCAGCACAGAGCCTGACACGGGGCTCGAACCCACGAATCGTGAGATCATAACCTCAGCCGAAGTTGGACGCTTAACCAACTGAGCCACCCAGGCACCCCTTAATGATGTCATTTTAAGTTAATTACTCTTTAAAGATCAATGTCCAAATACAGTCACGTTCTGGAGTACCATTAGGAATCAGGACTTCAACGTATGAACTTGGTGGTGGGTGGGGGCAAAATTCAGCCCATAAAAAGGTCTCTGGGGCAAATGGATTCATCCCTTCTTCCTTACATCAGAATGTGGAAGGCTTATCCGCCCCTAGGAACGTTTCCTAGAATCAGAACCCATAATGCCATTGCCATGTTTATCACCTTCAGTCAGCAATCACTGTGCTTGCTTCATACCGGCTTTGGGGAGGGAGCCTGCTGTAGTTCCCGAAGTAGCTCATATGCCCATCACATAGCTATACAGTGAACACCTACTCATACAGAGCCTCACTTTAGAATCTTCCAATTTAATATCAAATATAAGCTCTAACCAGATCCTAAATTCTATCATAGGGAAGTCATACACTGGGAGCCAACTCTAAAAGAAATCCTTGTATTTGAAATGAAAAGAATTTATTTTGATTTTCTTTTTCATTGATTTAACTACGTTGTCCTGGGTCAGTCACTAACTGAAACTTATTTCCACAGAGAACACTATCTAAGAATAACATGCTGCTTATTCAGATTGTGGTGGCACTGACAGGCCATGCTCAAGTAAGTATATTTAGACAAACCTAATTTAAACAGTGGCACAGTCTGGTACATGGAGTTGTAATTTTCTCCAAAAATGTTTACTGAAAAATAGATTTGGGGAAAGTTCATATGATGGACACCTAATCAGTCATTAACTTTTAACTATCCGGGATATCCAGGAGTTAAATTGTTACCTTTTGCACATTTTTATACTTAACAGTTACATAAATCTGCTTAATGAAATGAACATTTTCCATCAGTTTCAAGCATTTGAGAAATGGCCAGTGTCTGAAATTTGAATCCCACATGAAATGGACATTAAGCTAAGGTGGTCTGACAAATTACTGCAAAACCACTTGGCAAAATGACTGCACTGAGCCTCAACTCAATCCAAAATACACCAAATTAAATATAAAACTCCAAAAAAAAAAACCCACCAAATCCTCTGATTTGCAACAAATATTATATAATTCTTGTATTTTATGAAAGGCAAAAATTTGGTTTCTAATAAAGAGCAGTTGGAATATACTGACTTACTAAGAGCTTGTAAAGAAAATAGGACTTGAAAGGATAAATCTGTTCAAAGGAATTGAAGCCACCTTGAGAGGATTACTAAAACGATTCATATGATTAATGCTTCAAATTTTGATATACATTATCTATAACTGTGAAATTATTTTAAAGGGATTAAAAAAGGAATTGATATAAAAGCCAAAAAATGCTAAAGAATGGGTAAAAGTAAATAATAATAATATTAAACTAAAAAGGCAATGGAGCATACTTTTAAAAAATTGGCAAAAGAAACCTAAAAAAAATACAAAATGTTGACAAAGTAGAATATTAGTTTTAAAAGATGAAAAGAATCAATACAAACTGCTTGAATATATATTTGAAATACAGAAATTTGGCTTCTCATAATGAATTCTGAATATTAAATATTTCATAAATTAAATCACCCTGTAACATTAGCATCTACATGTAGAATATTCCTTAAAATAGTACTCCGAAGATGGTATGAAAACCAATCAACTAAAACTTTACAGAATCTTTAACATCTGTTAAAACCATCTCATTTTATATGAATTGCTATAACAGTTAAAAGAAATATTTTGGGCAAACATCTAAGTTCAGCAATTTGATCATCAAGCAAACTGATTTCAGGCATTTTGGTCTAGAATGAAAGAAGAGACCTTTCCTGTCTAGTTCACTCTAATATTTTAGTGTTCTCTCCTGGTCATCTCTACCTTAAACCAAACTATAGGATTCCTTCCATCTTTCCATTCTTTTTATTCTTTCCACAAATTATGGCCTCAAGAATTGTAAAGTTTGAATTTCATCCCAAAGCAGAGGGACAAAGGCTTGGACTTGGATTTGTGTTGATTAAAAAATATTTATGTATAACCACTTCACACCCGCTAGGTGGCTGTAATCAAAAATACACACAATAGGACCTCATCAAAATAAAAAGTTTCTGCACAGCAAAGGAAACAATCAGCAAAACTAAAAGGCACTCGACAGAATGGGAGAAGATATTTGCAAATGACATATCAGATAAAGGGTTAGTATCCAAAATCTATAAAGAACTTATCAAACTCAACACCCCAGAAACAATCCAGTGAAGAAATGGGTGAAAGACATGAATAGACACTTCTCCAAGGAAGACATCCAGATGGCCAACTGACACATGAAAAAATGCTCCACATCACTCATCATCAGGGAAATGCAAATCAAAACCACAATGAGATACCACCTTACACCTGTCAGAACGGCTAACATTAACAACTCAAGCAACAACAGATGTTGGCGAGGATGCGGAGAAAGAGGATCTCTTTTGCATTGTTGGTGGCAATGCAAGCTGGCGCAGCCACTCTCGAAAACAGTATGGAGGTTCCTCAAAAAACTAAAAATAGAACTACCCTACGACCCAGCAATTGCACTACTAGGCATTTATCCATGGGATACAGGTGTGCTGTTTTGAAGGGACACATGCACCCCAATGTTTTAGCAGCACTATCAACAATAGCCAAAGTATGGAAAGAGCCCAAATGTCCATCGATGGACGAATAAATAAAGAAAATGTGGTATATATATACAATGGAGTATTACTCAGCAATCAAAAAGAATGAAATCTTGCCATTTGCAACTACGTGGATGGATCTGGAGGGTATTATGCTAAATGAAATTAGTCAGAGAAAGACAAAAATCATATGACTTCACTCATATGAGGACTTTAAGAGACAAAACAGATGAACATAAGGGAAGGGAAACAAAAATGATATAAAAACAGGGAGGGGGACAAAACAGAAGAGACTCATAAATATGGAGAACAAACTGAGGGTTGCTGGAGGGCTTGTGGGAGGGAGGATGGGCTAAATGGGTAAGGGGAATTAAGGAATCTACTCTTGAAATCATTGTTTCAATATATGCTAACTAATTTGGATGTAAATTAAAAATAAAATAAAATAAAATAAATAAATTTTAAAAAACCACAAAAAAATAAATAAAAATAAATAAATACACACAATAACAAGTATAGAGGATGTGGAGAGATGAGAGCTCTCATTCATTGTTGATTGGTAATGTAAAATGGTGCAGTCACTTTGGAAAACAGTTTGGAAGCTCCTCAAAATCTTATACATAGAGTTACCATTTGACCCAAGAATTACACCCATATATACATATATATATATTATATATATATATATAATATATATATATCCAAGAGAATTGAAAACTATGTCTACACTAAAACCCATACACAAATTTTCATAGCAGCATTATTCATTATGGGCCAAAAATGGCAACAACCTGATGAATGTCCACGTGATAAATGGATTAAAAAAATGTGGTATAGCCATATAATGGAACATTATTTGGCCATAAAAAGAAATTAAGTATTGATCCATGCTACAACATACAGGAAATCTGAAAACATGGTAAATGAAAGAAGGTAGTTGTGTTGTATGATTCCATTTAAGGAATGTCCAGAAAAGGCAAATCCATACAGAGAGGAGGTAGAGACTGAAACTGAGGATGTGAGGAAATGGGGAGTAACTGTTAATGGGCACAGGGTTTCTTTTGGAGTCATTGAGAAAGGGTTCTAAGATTAGATAGTGTTGATGGTTCCATAATTCTGTGAATATACTGGAAACCATTGAATTGGACACTTTAAAATGATTACTTTTATGATATGTGAATTATATGTCAAGAATTCTGATATATATATACAGATATATGTATGTATGCACACATATACACATAAATGATTGCTTCTTTCATAGTGGAATTTAGAGACTAAGATATATAAATTTTATGGAAATGAGACTATGCTATTCATGCTGTTTTGTAACATGGCATTTCACTCAAAAATATGTCTTAGATATAGTTCTCTATTGAAATGTATTTCCCTATGTATACATAATATATATATATATATATACATATATACACACACATCTCTATTGAAATGTATTTCCCTATATATATATATATTATATATTACATCCAATATATAATATATATATACACACACATACACACACACGTTATATATAGTATACATCTATATACATATATATAATCCTTTTATTTTATGATTATGTTTTTAATGTTTATTTTTGAAGGAGAAAGAGACAGAGTGTGAGCAGGAGAGGGGCAGGGAGAGAGGGAGACACACAATCCAAAGCAGGCTCCAGGCTCTAAGCTGTCAGCACAGAGCCTGATGTGGGGCTCAAACTCATGAGCCGTGAGATCACGACTTGAGCCGAAATCAGACACTAAACGACTGAGCCACCCAGGTGCACCATATAATCCTCTTAAATAACTCTGCAGTACACCACTGAAATCACTACCAATGTTATGGTATAATAGCAATGCAATTATGGGTACACACATGTGTGCATGAATACGTACATATACACATGCGTCCACGTATGTATTTGTGTGCTTCTTTGATTATCTGCCAAAGAAAAATCTAGATAAAATCCCACAAGCGGGATTTCTGGGTCGCTGTGCACATTTCTAATGTTGATCCATATTGCTAAATTGACTTCTACAAAAGTTATTTTTATGAGTTCACACTTCACCAGCTGTGATGGAGACTGCCCTTTCCCCTATTTACACCTTCTTCCTCAATCCTGAGTATCCTCAGAGTTAATTTTAGCTTTACCAATCTGAAAGCTAACAGAGAATTTGTATTGTTGCTTTAATAGCTATTGGTATTTCTTCCTTTGTAAATTAATAATGTGTACTCCTTGCCTATTTTTCCTGTTGGAGCATATTCTTATAATTTGTAAATTCTTCTTGTAGAGACAGTGTTGTCAGACATGTTGAAAATAGCTCTTCCTACCAAAAATGGCTTTAAAGCTTAATTCAAATGGATGCTCCCTATTAGCCTGGAAGAGCTGGCATTAGCTTTGACTATGGATTCCAACAAGATGGAAAAATAGTACTGGTTATCGCAGGAGCCAGTGAACTTCTTGTCATTCGGAGTATTTTAATACAGGCCACTGGGCCACCTAGCCAGGACATTGTAAGAAGCAATTCAAACATCAGAGGAGTGGCTGGACTAGGTGACTTTTATGATCCCTCCCAGCCCTGAGAGTGTAGGAGTGTGTGAGTGAGACAAATATTTAACCTCATGAAAGGCAAGCTACCGCACCTGTGATAACAAGTGAGGCATTGATTCCCATTACACACACACACACACACACACACACACGCACACACACACACACACACACACACACACTCATAGGAGTGGAATAGCCTGTACTCACATGCCAACAAAAGGTAAGTGTGTGTGTACATGTATGCTTTTATGTGTTTCTATATACGTGCACGTGAGGGAGATACAAAGGAGAAAGGTCCATGAACAACTAAATAATTACATTTCTGTGTGTTTTCACATGTTTTCAATGAAAAGAGCTTTCTAGGGTGGAGAGTCAAAAGAAGGACAGATGTCAATTATCACAGCAAAAAGGGAAATAGATATACTTCCAGGAAAAGAAGAACAAAAGAAAGAACAAGACAAGCACACAAGCAAACACTGTTCTCTTGTCTTAGATCTTTCTTCTTTCTTCCATATGTTTAATTTTTTAATCACCTGGATAATTGCTTTAATTTTCCTTTGCCTAGTTTCATAGAGGCAGCAGTTATAATGGAAATAAAATTATTAATAGCCATTACTAGAGAATAAAAATGGATTCAAATACACATACATCATACACACATAAACATTTTCTTTTCTCAACTCCATGAAATAGATACTATTATTAATCTTGTTTTACAGACGAGGAACTGAGGCATGGAGAAGTTAGGGAACTTGCCTAAAGTCACACAGCTAATTAAGTAGTGAAGTCAAGATTCAAAGTTGGGCAGCCAGGTTCCAGAATTCAACACACTGGCACAGTGGGTACATTAAATTTTGGAGTCCATAGTATTCCTGGCTTCAAATTCATGCCCCAATACTTAAAACCTTTGTGACTTCGGAGGAATCATTTCCCTGACCCGAGCTTCAGTTTCCTCCTTTATAAAATGGCACTGGTGTCTTTCTGACCATGGCAATGGTGAAGACACAACGGGACCACGTTAGAGTCTGAACCATAGGGAACACTTCCTCAATCACAGATATTTTTATTTATTTGCTTCAGACACAAATGCCATCCAAATTCGAGGCAAGAAGTCTCCTAAAAACAAGTAACCCATGTTATAAGGACAGGCCTTTTAGAAAAGTTGAAAGTGTATCAGGAAAAATACCAGGGTGGAAAGGAAAGCCTCCTCCAACTCTTCAAGGGCTGTGAGGGTGATAAGACCACTTGCTACCAGAAGGTCCTGTTATCCTGCGCACAGATCCCTGAAGCTCTGGTAGGATTGGGTAATCTCAGGTGATAAGAGAGATGTAAGGAATTACAAGCCCTGATAAAGCACTGTGGTTTTGTTTGCTCATACTTTGAGGAGATATGGGTGACACAGATAAAGTACTGGCAAAAGCCCCAGGTGGGCTTAAAATGAGCCCTCAGGCCTGGGAGCGTTGGAGGGCAGTGACGTTGGGGCTGGCCTGCTACTGTATTTGTTCTGCTTATCTCAGAGCACGCAGAGGCCTCGGGGGCCAGGTCAGGCGGGGGCACTCTAGGAAGAGTAGAGTGAGAGCTAGGGGCTTGTCAGCTGGACTCTGAAGGGAGAAAGTGCTCCGTGGTGTCAAAATGCAGTATTATGTCATCATTTGAACACACATTAGAATGGGGAGGGCTTCCAGATATGAGATTTTTTCCATCACACGAGGACCAGGTAGTCCTGTGCAAAGGTCAGTCTTGCCTCCGACTGGCTAGACGGTAAGGCCGGTTGAGGCCGAACAGATAGGGTCACCGACCTGACACAGAGTGGTGATTTCTTACTGGCTGAGATGGGAGAATGGGGGATAGAGAAAGTCTTCTTAGGAAAAAACTGACCTCTGGACAGGTCCTTGAAAAAAGAATGTAAAGGATGCTGTCAGGTAGAGGAGAGCTGATGAAGTCACCAGGCAGCTAGGATGGCCATCGCGCAAGTGGGACAACATTAAATATGCAGATTGGTGCACTAGTTCATGTAAAATTCTATACAAAGGAAGCCTATAATTTTACCAGACTTTTCTGTCTCTTTTTATTCCCCTCCACCCAAACTTCATACAACAGAATACTAACACTGCCCATAAATACAGGCCATACTTAACGAAATGTGGGGGGAAAAAAAAACTTGCTGAAGACAGAGAAGTATTTCTAAAAATGATGTTGAATGCAGTGAGAAGAAACAGGAATGTTAGTAGAAACTGGTTGCAACTGCTGGTGAAGCAATTTCCCACTTCCTAGGAAAAAAATGACATGCACGGGGCCTTCAGCTTTGCATTACCAACACATCTAATTCCATCCAAAGGGGAAAACGTGTATGTAAAGCTTTTACTCATTTATTAAGCAAATATTTCCTGAGTCCCCACATGTGACAAAGCATGGACATCCCTAGTCGGGGTACAATAGTGAATAAAGCAGACAAAACCTTGCCCTCATGCAACTTGTCTGAGCAAATAAGCAAATATTTCATTTCATTTCAGATCGTGAAAAGTGGTGTGAAATCAAGAGGAAAAAGAATGACAGTGGGAGGGTTTGCTCCGAGAAGGTGACATTTGAACAAGAATCCAAATTATGGGACAAAAGGACTGTGCAAACATCTCAGCCGACAGCATCTTAGGCAGAGAACACATGTGTTTTCACAGTGGTTATGTATAACAGCGAAATAAAGGAATAAACAAAAATAAGGAAAACAAATGTTCATCTTTTCAGACTTAATTAAGCATATTTAGGTATCCATGAAATGGAATAGTGTGCAGTTGTTTAAAAGATTAAGATAAGTTTCATGTAGTGATAACAGAATGTTCTCTAAGTTACTTTAAAAACTTTTTTTAAGTTCAGGTGTTAAATATAGTGTGTTCTCGGGGCACCTGGGTGGCTCAGTTGGTTAAGCGTCCAGCTTTGGCTCAAGTCACCATCTTGCAATCCATGAGTTCGAGCCCCATGTTGGGCTCTGTGCTGACAGACAGCTCAGAGCCTGGAGTCTGCTTCAGATTCTGTGTCCCCCTCTCTCTCTGCCCCTCCCCTGCTCACACTCTCTCAAAAATAAATAAACATTAAAAAATATTTTTTTTAACTTAAAAAAAATGAATGTCATGTTAAACCAAATCTCTTAGCAGCAAGAAAGGGGCTCTTTCTATAAAATTTCTGTAAGTTATGGAAGGCAAAGTCACACATTATTTCATGTAATTTAAGGCTAATGCCAGATGCTTGTTTGAGGGAACATACTGTGGGGAAAATGGTTAAGTGTTCTGTGGCTAAAATAATTTTGATTGGCCATGAAATAAAAAAATAATCTGAGGTCAAGGAGGTAGGAGGTGACATAGATTAATGAGTATTATCCTTTCTTTAAATGTCACAAGTTTTCAACACAGTGTAAAATAGATATCCAAATAATCAAAAACACTGTGTACCTCAAAATAATAGAACAATTCTTACTAGGTTAGTTGTTATTAACAGGGCACTACTGAATAAATCAGACTGTAGATTTCTCAAAACTCTACAAAAGATATTTCTTAATTCATAGAATTGATATTGGAAGAAAGCACTGTTCTAACTTTTCATATAACCCACACAATGTGCATATTATATTGAAATAGTATTATGATTTACTATGTTCTTATTTCCAAGTGTTTAGCAAGAAATAAAACCAGGGGTGCCTGGGTGACTCAGTCAGTTAAGCATCTGACTTCGGCTCAGGTCATCATCTCACGGTTGGTGAATTCGAGCCCCGCGTCAGGCTCTGTGCTGACAGTTCGGAGCCTAGAGCCTAGAGCCTACTTCGGATTCTCTCTCTCTCTCTCTCTCTCTCTCTCTCTCTCTCTCTCTCTCAAAAATAAAATAAATATTTTAAAAAATATTTAAAAAATAGAAAATATATATAGTGTGTTCTTTCATTTGTGTCAGATGAGTAAATGTAGAATTCTTCTAGAAGGATATGTAAAAACTGATCTGTGATAGGATATATAAGAAGCAACTCAGATGTGAGTTTAAAGCTCTGAGAAGGAATGAAAGATTTGTTTTTCATGTTTTATGTTTTATACTACTGAATTTTTTACTGTGCACAGGTACTATTCTTATCATTTAAAAATATTTATTTTTAATAAAACTTAACTCTTAAAATCTTCTACAAACAAATAAACAAAGGCTTTAAGATATCTCTGCCCTTTTACTTGAATGTGCTAAGAATTGATTTGCCTGCTACAATTCCTTCTAGGATAATAAGTTCTTCCAGAAATCTTTCAGAACTTCTTATCTTTCAGGAAAAGCACTCAACACAGTTCTTTAGCCCCTGGATCCAAAGCAATCTGGTGCTCTGGGCTGGCTTCATGCAGTCATAGAGGGCCCCACAATTAGAAGGGCCCCACACGTGGTTTAATTCTCTGTTGTCATCATCTTGAAATTCTTAATAAGTTTTGAACAATAGGTGCCATCTTTGCATTTTGCACCGGGCCCTGCAAATGTGTAGCTGGTCTGGCTTAGGGCACTGGGCCGTCTTTGGAGACACAAGGCTTAGAATAAACCAGATTGATGATATCTGTCCCAGTAGCATGTATGAATAGCTGGAATCAGCAGACATGGAGAGTCACCTGGAAAGATGAACAGAGAGCCACTGTTCCTCCCCACCCCCCAATAGTTGCAATAATGGATCATTATTATATCTTCTAATGGATCAGGTATTATATCTTCTCATTTTTCTTTTTTTTTTTTTTAAATCTTTTTTTTAACGTTTATTTATTTTTGAGACAGAGACAGAGCATGAACGGGGGAGGGTCAGAGAGAGGGAGACACAGAATCTGAAACAGGCTCCAGGCTCTGAGCTGTCAGCACAGAGCCCGACGCGGGGCTTGAACTCACGGACCGTAAGATCATGACCTGAGCCGAAGTCGGCCGCTTAACCGACTGAGCCACCCAGGCGCCCCTATATCTTCTCATTTTTCAAGAAACGTTGCCAATCCAACTTTGAATGCATTAAGTGCCAATTTTAAATGTTGCCTACCATTTTGTAGGCAGTACCCAAATAGAATATGTCCACACATCAAATTTGGTCTCTATGCTTCTAGGTCCCAACCTCTGTTTTCTTTTCTCGAACACTTGTCAACAACTGTAAGCAGAAATTTGTTGTCTGGGACTTGCATTGTCACACATGAACCAGACATGGAGTTTGCCCCACGTGAAAGGTGTAGGGCTGAACTGGCAGAAACGAGGACGGTTGCTACAATTCACATCCACCCTTGTCTAGTTGTTCTGGACGACTCAGGTCAATGCGGTGGCTATAGCTTTATGGGAAATCCTACATCTTTCACTTATTACGTAACTTGCCTTTGTTTTGAATGTGTTAGCGCTATTGTTACAGGGGAACCTGGAGAATTTTATAATTGCTTTGTATTTTCAGAATGCTTTTCAATCACGATGGGAAAACCAAACAAACAACAAAACAAAAATTTGACATTTGTTTGGAAAGTTGTTTCTAAGTAGCGCCATTAGAGAATTTCACAAAATGAGAAACAGCCTTGGATGTTCTCCCATCACGTAATGTTCTTTGCAACTCCAAATACTCGAAAAGTCTTTTAGAAGCCAAGGATTTGAAAGAGGAATGAAATAATGCTAAAATTAAGAACCATGCAGCACAAATAATTTAATGCATGAGCCATCCTTTAGAATCATCCATTTAAATCGTCTCTTAATGGATTGCCTCTCCCAAATCCCAGATTTTTCTGTTTCAAATCAGATCTTTCCTGGATATGAGATCATTTTTATTTTTTTCAGGTTAAAAAAAGAAAAAGAGCTTTAGTATCTTAAGAATGAAGATAATATTTGAAGGAACCAGTTAGATGCTCTTGGTCTATAAACTCCTTCCCTCCCAGTGGCAGATTATTCACACACAGCCGCTACGTTTTCTGTGTCCCTTGCCAACACCAATGTACCATGACAACCTTTACAGGGGGCTTGTAAAAAATCCAGGCCCCAGTGGTTGGCACTGCTCTTACAGTGTCCTTACTCTCTACTACCCACTCAGCAAGTCCACAGTGGTCGCCAGAAACGAATTCTTGACAACCAGCAGTTCAAGTCAGCCAGGTTTCAACAATTCTAACAGTACTGGGGATGCTAACTACTGGTGGTGGAAGGATTAGGAAAACACTCTAAGGAAATTAGCTGGAGGACTGTTGCTTTTCCTTCGCATATAAAGAGGAAATGTTAGAGGTATGGGGGCATTCTCTCCATTTGCTCCTACACTCTCGGCTAATGTTGCCTGTCTCATGGCTGGGAACAAGTTCAGTGGACAGGCTTGTTGCATTTGTGCCACACACCGAGATTTTCCCAGATGCTTTAAGGATATGAAAGAATCTTGCTTTCCTCCCATTTCCTAGAGTTACATTTTACTGTTTGCAATAAAAGTGAATGGGGAGCAGATCTATTTCTCTGCTTCCAGATCTGTTGATACCTTTCGTTTTATGCAAGCCAGATTGCTTATGAGTTATCATACATAAAATATTTGTAGTCACCACCAACACTTGATTGCAATAAACAACTTCTTTAGTTTCTTATCAGCATTATATTAAGGCTCAGAATTGTTAGACAAGAATGCGTACTTTCATATTTTCCTTCTACGCATATATACACGCAAGTAATCATTTTAGAGGCAACACCATTATCTTGATTTTCCAGAACAAAATAACCTGGCATGCAAAAAGCCAAACAACTGAATACAACACAAACCTAACTTTCCTAAAGCAATCATGGCTCTTTACACATTTGTTATTCTGTTTGACATACACAATAAATCGTAATAGTTACCAAATTACTGTTCGGTTTCAAATGATGTGCACACATCTATAATCTTAGTTAGCTGCTTGCTGGCCTGCTTCAAGAATGTCATTGCATCCTCCAGGGTAATTCTATATCAATGACTTTTCCAAATAAATCTAGTTGCTGGTTTATATTAATGAACTGTCACAGTTCCTATTGTTCTCCCATGGCCTTGCAGCTGTATTCCTTCACAGGTGCTTGGCAAATTAAAATGATGCTGGTTTGGGGTTTCAGCTTGATACAAAATCACTCCTTCAGCAGATTGTTCGGAAGTTATTCATGCAAGAAACACATCTTTACTCTAGACACTCAGCTTTTCCGCTTTTCCAATACCCGTGCCTTTATTGACACTTTGCATTTCTGTTTTCCTCACCAAAGAAGTACAAAGAGAGATTGTCTTTCTTACTTCGAATGTTTCTATTAAAGATCGCAAGCCCTGGAAGCATTTCACTTGTAAAGAAATGTGTTCTTTTCAGTCAATCCTAACATTGTGTTCACAGATCACAAACATTAATCACTAATGTTTGCAGATTATATATCTTTTGGGGTTGTTTTTGTTAACATTCATTACCCAAGGGATCAACAGACAGGAAGAAATTTATTACATGCTAAGTATCCAAAACCACATTAAATATTCCCTTTTGGATCTATTATAGGCTTTATTTAAAATACTTTGGACATGAGTAATTTCTACCAGCTCAACATGGAAGTACCTACTCAATTAAATTATCTAGGCTTCTTTTTAGATTGGGCTTCCTCCTTAATCCTCAGTTTCCTTTTATCATCCTGCATTCCTTTCCTGACCCCCTGGCTGCTGCTGACAGAACATCACAGCGCTCACCCCGGGGGTTGTCCCAGGCTGCCCTTCCAGTAGCTCAGCACTGTGGGTTCTCGCAGGTACTTCAGCTTTGCATTTCCACTCACCCAGCACCTGCTGTAGGTATCCTGGATACTTATTTACCTTTACCTTCGCCTTGCTGTTAATGTGAGGCCTGCTGCCAAACTGTGTATGCTAAAAATTAGCTCCACATTTTCATGGATGAACTCTCAGTTTTCATATTTGCAATTTATTGTGATAGGGATACAATTGTTAATGCTTCTGGGAAGAAGCAAATGCATCTTTCCTTCCAACATCCCTTACAAACACACATGGCATAGACTGCTGGCTGTCTACCCCAAATCCAATATCCATCCATTCTATTCATCTTCCAGCGTAGAGAGAGAACAATGTCTCCCAATCTCCCTTGCAAATATGGTGGTCAAGGAATGGCAAATGGAAATGTGTATATACAAGCCTGCTCCTAACATTTGAGATGCGCACAAAACACAAATGGTCCATATAGTAGATGTCTAAATATTTAAATATTATAAATCGAGTTACAAAACTGCTAAGTAAAATAGCTTTCATACTGGTGTCTTGACCAATGTACCTTCTTTATATCTGGAAGACCTGGAATACGTGCTTCTTTCAAGTTCCAAGCCATGGAGAGAGTCAGTCCAGATGGCCTGCTAACTTTCCTTTGCCACCCTCAGCTCCAGCCCACATAGCAAGAGGACTTAAGCCCATGCACGTAGACCTTCCAGTCTTCACATCCAAGCTCCATCTATTGCTTTGCTCACCCATTTCCCATATAAAGTCTCCCCTCTGCCAACTCCCAGGCCTGTGGTTATGCACCCCAGTGGCACATTCTGTGTGCATACAGACCTAGAAGTGGGTTCAGACCCCTTTTGCCTAGAATTCCAGAGCACTCACAGCACTGTCTAGAAGGAATGGGTACACTTCTGGTGGGCATTTCCTTTGGCCTAGTGGATAAAGAACTCTTAATGCAGAGGGCACATCTGGAGAAGGGCCAGAGTGAGCCTTATAAAGCCTGGGCCTAGGACAACTGGTACTTGGGACTTCTCAGAAAGTTCTTTAAAGGGAATTGACTCAGATGGTGGGCTCCTTTTGCCCTTTTTCTCTCCTTCCTTCTTTATATGTGGAAACTCAAACATGATAGCTGGAGCTATGGCAGCCATTTTCTCAGCATAAGGATAAAGGTTTTCCTTTAAGACTAGAACTATAGACAAAGAATATCTTCAAATGGATATTTTATTAGATTAATCTGCTACAACTGAGCTGGATGTCTTGGAGAAAAGAAAACCTAAAAGAGTCCATTCCAATAGTCCAAGTTTAAAGAAACTCCTGATCTTATGAGGGGAACACCAGGAATCAAAAGTAAAGGATGCAACGACTATAATGAACAACATCAAGAAGGCAGTAATCAGATGAAATGTGAACCATAAGTAATGAGAAGAATTTACAGATGACATGCAGGTTTGGAGACCATAGTGACCATAAGACTGAGAATCCTAGAAGAAAAAACCAATATGAAAACCAAGCAGTGGTATTTGTTTCAATGAGAAACAAATATGTACTGTTTAATCTTGCTGAGATTGAACAGTCAGTGAGATACTGAAGGAATCATGTGTAACAGGAAATTGGAAAGGCGGTAAAATTGTACAGTGCTTTCCAATATTTAATGTTGGTGAATGTTCATTCAGTGCTCTCACTGAGAACTAGTCAGTTGCCTAAAGGCACAGAACTAGTAAGTTGCAGAGCTGGAAGACAAACTCTGGAGGCCCAGCTGAATCACCATTCAAACCAATCAACCTCAAGCTGTAGGGCTTACTGTTTTGCCCATCCTGGGAGGTTGAGGAGAGGTTGGGAAGTACTCAATTATATAAAATTCTATATGGCAGGAGTTCCCAAAGCCTTTAATATGCTAATAAGCATGGTGAGTCATCAAAGTTAGAGCCTTCCCAGACTTCTTGACCAAAGAACTCTTTCTTTTTCTACAATATGTCAAAGGACTAGTGCCCCATGAAACCCACTTTGCAAAGGGTTGATCAACTCAGTACTTTATGAAAACAACAAAAGTTTTAATGAACCATTCTGAACCCACACTATGAAATAAAATCAAAATATTCCTTACTCTGGGGGCACCTGAGTGGCTCAGTCAGTTAAGCGTCCGACTTCGGCTCAGGTCATGATCTCACTGTTTGTTGGGTTCGAGCCCCGCGTCGGGCTCTGGGCTGACAGCTTGGAGCCTGGAGCCAGCTTCAGATTCTGTGTTTCCATCTCTCTCTGCCCCTCCCCCATTCATGCTCTGTCTCTGTCTCTCTCTCAAAAATAAATAAATCAACATTAAAAAGAAAATACTCCTTACTCTGGAGTGGTGGTTCCCAACCTTGACTGAACTACCTAGAAACATTTTTTTTTTTTTAATTGAAGGATAGGTAACACTCACTCCCGGATATTCTGATTTCACTATTCTGACGTGGGACCTGGGCATCAGAAGCTACTTGTGCGTTTTCCAAATGTGGCCAAGTTTGAGAAAATCTGCTCTAGAACTAGTCTTCAGCATAATTATAAACATAAAACTACAAGTGACCCAGATTGGGGTTTGAATATGAATTTCTAATTTCACATCATTAAGGAATTATCAGCAACTACCAAGAATCACCATTGTTCTGATCAGGACCTGGATTTCTCTTCTTTTGTCTCATCCAGTTTCTCCTATGCGTTCCTTTCTTTTTGTTATGCACTGGTTTATGCTGGGATGCCATTTTCACCTACCAGATTCCTTATTGCATCATATCACCTTACACTGCATTCTCTGTTCATTCAATTGTCAATGTTGACACAAGTACAATTTTTTTCATCGATAGCATGAAAAGAGTTGGCTTCTTCTGAAACACATTCTAAAAGCCTGACCTCAGTTATTGATACTTCTATGTGTGCGATGCCTCAATTCTGTTACATCTCTCTTTCTCTAACTGGAGCTCTCTCTCATTGGCATCGTTGGTTGTGGCTGTGTTCTGCTCCTGTGCAATGTGTTCTGATAGCTACAGAAGACATAAGATGGGTGGCTTACGTTGTTTTTATTTTTGGCAAGGAAAATGGCTTTCGGACTGAATTGGAGGTGGAAATGGATTCCTCATTTCAAGATAAAAATCATCAACCCTAGGACATATCCTCCACGTGCCTATTAAACATTTTTAATTTTAGCACCTCAGCAGTTCACTCTTCCAATATTTTTTCTACCATTTCCCTGTGGGTGCATATAGTTTAAGGTGGCTGCTCGCATTCTTCCTTAGCCCCATCTCAGGTGACCAGCACTGCAGAAAGTATAAGTTTCTGGTGAATCTCTCCATGAGGAGATTCAGAACCATTAAGAGCTCAGTCATAACTTTAGATCTGAATGATACCAAATCCACAAAGTGATGACCACAGGAGCCCGACGGGCAGTCAGATGTTAGGAAGGGTCAGCAGTGAAAGGGACAGAGTAGAAGACTGAATAAAGTTGAGGAAAGTGGGAACAGGCAGAAAATAGAAAAGAGGGAGAGAGGGAAGGAGAGAGGGAAAGGGAGCAGAGGAGGGAAAAACAGGAGGAGAAGAAGCCAAGGTGAGGAGAAGAAGGGAGGGGTGAACCAGGATAGAGTTACAAGATAATATCCACCATGGCCTCGGGTGCCATTTAACTTCATACTTTGACTACCCCTTTCCTAGACATCAAACAGAATATACCGACAAACTAATCCCTGTTCTCTGAAGCATTATAATCAATAATAGCTTTATGAATGATGGTAATACATAGTTAAGTGAAGGCAATCAGCAATTGACTAGAATTTGTAAAACAGTCATCCAATCACCCAAGTATTTAGAAAAAGTAAATCTCAAGTTTTCATCCTAACAATACAGTATGTCGTGGACTTATTAGGAATACTTGGAGGTTACAGTCCAAGTATGGCCTGCCTTTTTTAATTGGTCAAATGGAAAGACAGCTACAGTCTACAATGTCTTTTATGACTTGGATTAAGCCTCTCCCATGGACTTAATTGCCGGGGCTCTTTCATCAAGCTTCTCGTTAATATTCCTTGTAATATTCCCACCTGTTCTGATGTCAGTCTGGCTCATCCATCACCCCTGCAGGGATATTGTCGCAAACAGGGCCACTGGCTCATTCTGCATCGTGGCAAACATTCTAACACAGCTGGAGATTTATGACCTACCTCTGATTCTATCATCTCAGGCCAACCTGATCCAAGCCTTTGACTCACCCACTGTACATCTTGATAGTGTAATTGTGTTTAAGTTTCCCTCCACCACTGGCAGAGTCTGAATTCCAAACAATGGAGGAGAGAACTATTTTCCATGAGACCTGGAACAGGCTCATCTATAATGGATCCCCCTAAGCAATTGGGACTCCAAGCAAATGTGGAACAAATTTCAGGCAAAGATGGAGCATGTGCACGTGCGCACACACACACACACACACACACACACACACACACACACAAATTCTCTGTCTTCCTCTCTTTCTCTCTCTCTGTTTCCTCTTATCTCACTTTGTCCAGTGTTTGAAATGAATCCTGTTTTTTCTTACTTCGTCCACATAACTTGAATTCTCAGATGCTATGGATTCATATTTTTCATTTACCATTCCAGAATATACCAAGTCACTTATGTTACTAAGAATGTTGGTGTTTCATTTAGGATCCATTCGATAACAATATGTTTACATAATTAATGCAATCTTCTTGTGAGTGTGTCAGACTTGGACTCCCCCCAAAACACTGCAGTCTTCAGTTCTCAATAAAAAGAGACAGGTTGCCCTTCCAGCAAGACTGTGATACCGCTTTTTAGTGGCTCCGAGTTGATCTGTGTGTGGGAGAGGAGTAAGATTCAACTGTACCTTGGAAAAATAGAGCCTGGCCCCACTTATGTTCTGAGTTCGAACTCAGTTCAGTAGTCATTTCTTCACCCACGTAGCCATGCAATACTTTACCTACTGTACACAGAGTGTCGGAGCAGGCAGGGTGGAGAATTGCCTGTGCGTGCAGGCCCTCCATATGTTTTGTTTTGACGTAGCACCTCGAGGAACAGGTTCCATTGGGGTGGATGTTCCACTGGTTGTTGATTCGGTCTCAGTTTCCTCCAGTGACAGCCTGTCTCAACACTGTCAATACCTCTTCAGCGTTGACAATAAGCAGACATGATGGCAGGCTGTTCTTGTCTGCTCAGTTAATGACTTCACTCATGACATGCAGGTGTGCACTGGTGTTGTACCTCGTCTGGAAGCTTTCGTGTTCTCGTGAGTAGTTGGAGGGCTGGCTCCATTAGCTCCTAGCCTTGTGAGAACACATAAGCACTTGCCAGCTCAAGATGAGCAATGTATGGTCATAATGAATCCCTGACTCATAATTTGCAAGATAGCATTAAAGAAAGATTAGGTCACTTCATCTGACAGACTAAAGTGCATCAAGACCATGCATTCGGTTAGAAGCATTTGAGAAAGTTATTCTACATCTGACATGTTACAATTGTAATAATGCTCAGCTTTTAAATTTTTTTTTTTTTTTCAACGTTTTATTTTATTTTTGGGACAGAGAGAGACAGAGCATGAACGGGGGAGGGGCAGAGAGAGAGGGAGACACAGAATCGGAAACAGGCTCCAGGCTCTCATAATGAATCCCTGACTCATAATTTGCAAGATAGCATTAAAGAAAGATTAGGTCACTTCATCTGACAGACTAAAGTGCATCAAGACCATGCATTCGGTTAGAAGCATTTGAGAAAGTTATTCTACATCTGACATGTTACAATTGTAATAATGCTCAGCTTTTAAATTTTTTTTTTTTTTTCAACGTTTTATTTTATTTTTGGGACAGAGAGAGACAGAGCATGAACGGGGGAGGGGCAGAGAGAGAGGGAGACACAGAATCGGAAACAGGCTCCAGGCTCTCATAATGAATCCCTGACTCATAATTTGCAAGATAGCATTAAAGAAAGATTAGGTCACTTCATCTGACAGACTAAAGTGCATCAAGACCATGCATTCGGTTAGAAGCATTTGAGAAAGTTATTCTACATCTGACATGTTACAATTGTAATAATGCTCAGCTTTTAAATTTTTTTTTTTTTTTCAACGTTTTATTTTATTTTTGGGACAGAGAGAGACAGAGCATGAACGGGGGAGGGGCAGAGAGAGAGGGAGACACAGAATCGGAAACAGGCTCCAGGCTCTCATAATGAATCCCTGACTCATAATTTGCAAGATAGCATTAAAGAAAGATTAGGTCACTTCATCTGACAGACTAAAGTGCATCAAGACCATGCATTCGGTTAGAAGCATTTGAGAAAGTTATTCTACATCTGACATGTTACAATTGTAATAATGCTCAGCTTTTAAAAGTAAGAAATGCAAACACGATTCCTCAACATTTAGTAATAAACTTGCTTCTCTAATTTTGTGAACAGTTTTACTGTTGTTACTTCGTTGTTACTGGACAACAAAGCTGTCCAGATTTGAATCCCACCTGTGGGCAAGGTGTTTAATCTCCCTGTGACTCAGTTTCCTCATATGTAAAATTAGAATAGTTAATATTACCTACCTTCTAGGGTTATCACTAAAATCAAACCATGCCTGGCACATAGTAAGTGCTCAACAGCAATAGGCTGTTATTAATGGAACTAAAAGCCAAAAGGAGGTGAACTGATTTTTCTTAAGACTAGAGAAAGATCTGAGACAGGCCTGGGAATCCGACGCAGGACTTGAGATCACCTTTCCACAGCTGCATCCAACAGATAATATCCCCCTGGACAGTGCAGGCTATCGGCGGTGATTGAATGATTGATTCCTTTAGAGCCGTTTGCTTGTTTACTCTGCCGCTCACCACTTTTAAGGACACCTTTCTCCTGGAGTTGTTTGCTCTTCTTCCTAATTGTCATCTAGGGTGTCTAGTGCTGACACTGCAGCTGAAGCTTGTGTGGACTGTGCGTCTGTCAACACAGAGCTGGACCGTGCTTCGGATGCACCAGTTCCAGAACGGAAGGTGATGAAGGGAGGCTTGTGAATACACTAATTTGCTCAGTTTCCTTAGTTGAGACCTACAGGATTCTGCATATGTATGTAAAAGACTAGACATGACTTAGGCAATCACCAAATATGCATCGGATACCTATTATATGCAGGTAGGTAGGGTGGGGAGAGGGCAGAGGGATGTCTCAAGAGAGCAAACAGACATCAATCTAGGACTTCGGGTGTGCTGAATCCTAGAATGAATGAATTCTTTGATTCAAGCCCTACAAATGAATTCTGTGATTCAATTCTCATTCCATTTTACAGGTGGAAAAAAACTAAATCTCAGTGAGGTCGTACCAGAATGACACGTAAAATGGCTGACTCCAGACTTGACCAAGAACAACTTGATAAATGGAAATGATTGATACATTAGTGACAGAAATGAAAGACATGAACATCACTTGGGTCCGTAAGAGTCAACAACACCTATTTCCATTGCCACTCAGTAAGTGTCTTGTCCCTTCTCCTTGCCTCAGTTAAACCTTTCACCTTGGATCTCATCCTTTCTAGGGCCATGAGATCCTATTTCTTCCAGTATCAGGTTGCGTCAACCTGCCTAATCCCATTCCAGAAGGTCTATTTCTGCACGTCGTTGTTTGCACGTGCTGCTAGCCCACTCCAGCCCTTACTGAGTCCACTCACTGTAGCCCTGAAGTGTGCACGTGAATACCATAGGCAAGGTGTGTCAGGAGAGGCAATAGAATAGTGGTCAAGAGCTCAAGCCATGGACCCAGAGTTCCAGAGTTAGTATCCTGGTTTTACCATTTACTAGCCCTTCCTCAGTATCCCCATCTGTAAAATGATGGGAACAGTTGTCCGTATGTCCTAAAGTTGTAGCAAGAATTAAGTAAGCTACTAGAACAACCCCCTGGTGCCTAGAACCTGCCCCACCACTGTAGGCATACTCAGTAAACACTGACCATTCCAAATACAGATAGAGGTTCTACCTTATGTTCCTGCTTTCATATTCAGCTCCCTTTTTCTGGCCCTGCAACTAATATTAGAAACTCCAATGTATACTCTGCTTGAGCTTCTCAGCTTCAACTTCCAACTAAATTTCTTGTCTCCACACAGTCTCACTTCTAGCATCAGCCACAGATCTGGTGAGAGCTGTTTTGTTTTGTTTTTTTAATTAATTAATTTTTTGATAGGCTCTGGCCCATAGTGCCACTGCTGGCCAGGCCTCAACCAAAACAGGGAATCATTCTTGAGGCCTTAGGTCTGAAAGCCCTTTACCCAGTGGCCATACAACCAATGCTGTGGGATGTAAACACAATGCCAGAAGTAAGGCTCACAGTCCTCAGAGCCCAGGCAACAGAGCTAGCCGCTCCAATCTTCCAAATGTTCTTACCTTCCCATTTCTTCATACTCCGTTGCCCTGAGAGATGAAGGAAAACTCATCAGACCGCCCAGCTTCTTGTTAATATTGCAGCTCTACACAGGAACAAATTGCTTGTAGTTCACAGTAATATCCTAACAAGGAAAGAGGATTTTTCTGTGAGGTTGGTCTATTGTCCTAATTATTATAAAGAACGTTATGTTATACCTCATGTAATAAATTCCATCCCATCCTAAAACCCTATATACCAAACCTTCCCCCTTCCTCTTAAATTTTCTATGAAGCAAGGTTTGGTACTTATTCTCAGCTCCTGGCTGGAGATTAAGTATGAGAAAGAAACATATGTAGTCAACTTCTCTGGTTCACCTACCGCTGGGGCTCCCAGAGTTCATTCTTCATCCTTTGCAGCACCTAATCATGAAGAAGCAGTCATTTAGTAGACGGGTATCAGGTCTAGAGCATCATACCCAGTCCAGAAACAGCCATGGCCCAGTAGTATAAGAGGAACTGACTAACTTCACCATGCATTGTCCCCCAGAGTACCCCATGCTCAGCTACCAAGAATCATTATGCATCCATATGAAATTGGTAGTAGTTAGCATTTGTTTCTGTATCAAATCATAATAAACTAAGGCAACTTTGTAAACCAGGCCTTGAAAGCCCAATGACAGATGGCTATCCAATCCAAACACAGTGCTAAGTGAATAATCGTGGTCCTAGGTACCCAGGAAGAAAAAAACAAAAACAAAACATCCAAATCAAAGTACGCAAAGGAGCTGCCCATCATTAATCGTTGTTCACAGGTCCTCTACTGGCTCTCTACCCATAATGCCTTTGTTGTTTGGGAAATGCCACCCTATACTTCTTTTGCCAATAGTACAGCATTTGCCAATACAGCATTTGCCAATAGTATTGTCTGCACACTCCACAGATCTCCATTCTACCCACCCAGGAAACCCAAATAAGTAGTTTATTAATAAAGAGGTGATTTAGATCAAGATTTAGAAATCCTTGGGGCATCCTGGTGGCTCAGTCAGTTAAGCATTCCGACTCTTTTTTTTTTTTTTTTTTTTTTTTTTTTTGCATTCTGACTCTTGATTTCTGCTTGGGTCATGATCTCATGATTCGTGGGTTCAAAACCCACATCAGGCTCTGTGCTGAGAGCTCAGAGCCTACTTCAGATTCTTTCTCTACCTCTCTCTCAAAATTAGTAAAAACTGGAAATAAAATTTAGAAATCCATCCTGGTGTCCCAAGTATGAGAAAGTCCAGACAAATGCCCAAACGATGCACATCTATTAGCAAGGATGTTTATTTTATGAGCCAAAACTGAAGACTTCTGTTATTGTGTACATCAACTCTTACCCAGAACTCATTTGTCCCTCTATATCCTGCTAAGGGAATTCTTTGAAAAGAAGAATGAGGCACTCTATAATGATGAAATTAATGTAACTTCAACTTGAATATCATTCAAGGCTTACTACACCTCTCTATTTGAGTCTTCATTACTCACATCAACTCTGTGGAGGTCAAGTCTTCTTCAAAGGCTAAATCTGAGCCGAACAGCACAATACCTAGCACTCTCTTGGACTGACACCAACAAAAATAGAATAGGACTTCTGAAAATCGAATCGTCCATAAAAGCAACAAGAATACTGAAAAAAATGGTCAATGTTACCATCTTTAGAACTTTGGAAATTAACCAAAGGTTTGCAATAATCTGAGGCACATTGATAAAAAGAAAATACTAGCTGTTGGTAAGAATAACTAGCTTTGTAGAATTTTAACTGACCCAATTGCAATCCCTCTCTCTCAGCTCCACAGTAACCTTAAAAACAAAACAAAACAAAGCAAAACAAAACAAAACAAAACAAAAACAAAACAAAACAGCCTTATAATCATACTAGTTTTGAAAACAGCAGCCTAACATCCACTGGAAGGAGAACAGATTTGAAGCTCCCCCAAAATACCTGCAAGCTCCATTTGTAAGCCCTGCCTTTATTTGACCTTACAGTTTGATCAGTGAAAACAGGAGTCATCTGTTGAAAACAATCAGTGGCAATTGTTTAATATCACACCTGTCTAATGCAACACTAACAATTGGGGCAAAAAAAAAAAAAAATGAGTTGAGAAAAAAATTAAGGAAAAGCTGGAAAGTAATATATCCACAGTATGCTTTGTAAAGCTCTAATATATTTCTGGGAATCTAGGCTGTATATACATGAGTAAGGCTGTACACATGCCCAGAAAAGACTTGAGAAAGCCCTAAATTCTCACCTTTTGCTGACCCTGAAGCTCTGTGCAAGCAGGAAATACAGGCTAAAGCACAGTTATAAACTGTCTGCCCAAATGTTAGAAGGCATGCTCCAACACCCACACAGAGTCTCTCAATAAAGCCTGGGAGACTTATTGGTTCCAGGCATTTAAGGAATCTCTGTACAAACATTAGCTGACTACTAATGTAATCAAGCAGACACTTTAGTGGTCACAGTGACAAATAATGCAGACTTAAAGAATTCATTCAGGAAAACCACTAAACAAACAAAAGGCAACAACAACAAATCCTGCAGTGGGTTTAAATCTGATTTCCAGAGTTACCACATTATATAAAACGTTCAAATTACAACAAAAAATTATAAGACATGTAAAGAAACAGGAAATATGGCTTATATGCAGGAAATCACATCCATGTGAAAAAACAAAAGACTGGCAAAGACTCTATTTTTCTCCTATCTGATTTAAAAGACAATTGCATAGAGCAATAATTATAAATCCATGTGGATAGGCACATAATATAAAAATGTAATTCATAAGGCAACTATAGCACAATGGAGCAGGGAGGGAACAGAGCTATCTAGGAACAAAGTTTTTGTATACTATTGGAAATTAAGTAGATATTAATCCAACCTAAATTGTTATACACTCAGATATTAAGTCTAATCTCCAAGGCAATCATAAAATATTTTAAATTATAAAAAGAAAAAGCCAAGGGAATCAAAATGGTACACTAGAAAATATACATTTAACACAAGAGAAGCCAATGATAAAGGAATAAGCAAACAATTTATAATGTACATAGAAAAAATAGCAAAATGGCAGACATAAATTATACTTATACTTTATCAGCAATTCCATTAAATGTAAATGGATTAAATACTCAAATCAAAAGGCAGAGACTGGCAAATGATTTTTTTTTTCTTAATGATCTAACTATATGCTGTTTATAGGAGACACAATTTAGATTCAAGGACACAAATAACTTGAGATATATCACAGAATTGAAGGAAGAAACAGACAATTCAGCAATAATGTTTTGAGACTTCAGTAACCTAGACAGATCATCAAGGAAACAGAAAACTTGAAAAATAATATAAATTAACTAAGAGATATCTATAGAACACTCCACCCAATGACAGCAGAATAAACATTCTTCTCAAATGTACATGGAACATTCTCCAGCATAGACAACATGTTCAGCCATAAAACAAGTCTCAATAAGTTTATAAAGATAGAAATCACACAAATTATATTGTCAGGCAACAGCAGAATGAAATTAGGAATCAACAACAGAACAAAACTTGGGAAATACACAAACATGTGGAAAATAACAAACTGTTGTTGTTGTTGTTGTTGTTGTTGTTGTTGTTTTAAGGTTATTTTTGAGAGAGACAGTGAGAGCACAAGCAGGGGAGGGACAAAGTAGAGAGGGAGACACAGAATCCGTAGCAGGCTCCAGGCTTTGAGCACACAGCCTGACACAGGGCTTGAACCCATGAACAGTGAGATCATGACCTGAGCCAAAGTTGGATGCCTAATGGACTGAGCCACCCAGGCGCCCAACAAACTTTTAAATAAGGGATGAATCAAATAAGAAATTATAAAACAAATAACAAATATATTTTGAGATAATGAAAACAAAACATCAAATTTATGGCATATATTTAAAGCAATGCATGGAGGTAAATGTATCACTGTAAATGCCTATATTAAAAAGAAGAGGGATCTCAAATCAGCAACCTACCCTTCTCCCTTAAGAAACTAGGAAAAGAAGAACAAACTAAAGTTAGACAAGGAAAAAAAAAAAGAAAATGATAAAGACTAGAGAGGAAATAAATAAAATAGAGACTAGGAAAACAATAGAGAAAATATATAAAACCATTTCTTGATTATTTGAAAAGATCAACAAAACTGACAAACTTTTTGCAGGACAGGCCAAGGAAAAAAGAGCATAGATCTAATTACTAAAATCAGGAATGAAAGAGGGGATGTTACTATTAACCTTACAAAAATAAAAATAATCTTAAGAAGATAATATGAACAACTCAATACCACCAAATGAGATAATCTAGAAAACATAGACAAATTCCTAGAAAAATACACACTAGTAAAACTGACTCAGGAACTAAACATAAATAGACCTATAAAGAAGTAAAGAGATTGGATCAGCAATTGAAAACTTTCCCACAAAGAAAAGCCCAGCAGCAGATGTCTTCACTGATGAATTCTATCAAACATTTAAAGAAAAATTAAAACCAGTCCTTCGTAGATGCTTCAAAAAATAAAAGAAGAGAGAAACCCAGCTAATTTGTTCTATAAGGTCACTCAAATACATAGAGACAGAAAATAAATTAATGTTTGCCAGGAGCTGGAGAGAGGCAGGAATGGGGACTGAGTGCTAATGAGTATGGGGTTTCTTTTTGGGGTGCTGAAAATGTTCTAGAATTACAGGGTCATTATGGTTGCACAATTTTGTGAATATAATTAAAAGTCATTTAATTATACACTTACAAGGGTAAATTTTATGATATGTGAATTATATATCAATTTAAAAATTAAATTACTTGAAATTAAATAAAATTAAAAGTTTAGTTTCTCAGGGCACCTGGGTGGCTCAATCGGTTGACTGTAGAACTTTGGCTCAGATCATGATCTCGCAGTTCATGAATTCAAGCCCTACATTGGGCTTGCTGCTGTCAGCCTGTCAGCACAGAGCCCACTTCAGATCCTCTGTCCCCCTCTCGGGCCCTCCCCTGCTTGCACTCTCTTAAAAATAAATAAATTTTCTAAAAAAGTTTAGTTTCTCAATATTACTATCACCACGTTTTAGGTGCTTAATAATAATTTGTGGCTAAGACTACTTGATTAGTGCAGATATAGAGTATGTCTATCATCTCAGAGATTTCTTCTGAATATGTTGCTGGGAGGACCATGTATGGAAATAACCTTCGAGACACATCTTCGTGTGGTAGACACTGTAATATTCCACTTAAACTCCCCCTTAAAAACGAAGGACTTACTCCCCAGATACCAGGAGTGCTTCTGGTAGACAGTTCTCAAGTCTCAATCCCTATGTATATGGTGTCTGCTGAGGACACATCCTTACACCTCAAGCTTACACCTCATCCAAGGTCAGTCCACATCAACCAACTGATTGATGGGTGGGGTATATAAATGCCTGACCCCTCATCCAAATGTGACAAAATCTGAAAGGTCCTCCCATCCTTCCAGTCCCTCATAGAATTGGCTGGAGCCTACACTGAGACCGCATTACAATCCCCCAACTTCTCCTTCTTCTCAATCCTGCTTCCTTACCTTTCTTTCTCCGGGTGCTAATCACAAAAGTGTTTTCTATAAACTCCTACAAGCTAACCTCCATCTCAATGTCGGCTTCCTGACAAAATGAATCGACAAGACCCAGACCAATTCACACAGTCATGTTCTGTGAAATGGGGCCCCTTGGCTAATGAAGGTGACTGTGCCTGATCTCCCAGATAAAAGGGTGATCACTGTCATAAAGTATCTTTATCTGTTTCCTGGATAAGGCCTCAGAGTAACCCTGCATTTGAGCAGATTGAGATCAACTATAAAGCCCTGACTGTGGGCCACTCCAGAAACGTAGACATTCTCATTTTGCTCATTGTACTGGAGGCCCTGGAGTGGAAAGGCCTAGACTATCTAAGAGGTCCTGATATTGCTAGGGCTCCCTGGGCTCATCAGGAATGATCATCTCCCACTTCTCAGCCACAATTGACCCAATAACTGATCTCCTCAGAAAAGGGAAGAGATTTATCTGTTCTTGGCAATGGCTGTATCTTTTCAGCAGTTGAAAGTTGTCCTTGCTCATACCTCAATCAATTTAACAAACCAACTCAATCAACCAACTCAACACAAACCTACTACTGATACCAGAGCAACCAGGCTCCAAGTAGGTAACTGCAAAAGTGAGAAGTAACATGTCATGGGCTAAAATCACTAGAGAACTGGCTTGCTTTATAAGCTGATAAAGTTGCAGCTTTTTACAGAACTAAAACTGCCCTTTCAAAAATCCAATGGATTTTTTTCTCAGTACTCACATTTCAGTGCCTGTTGTGGTTGGAATATTTCTTTGAAATCTGTAGTGAAAGCTTTGTGATTGTTGGAAATGATACACTCAATTCAATTGTTCCCTTCCCAGTGTTGATCCATTCATGAAAAGAGAGGGTAAAAGACATGGGCTTTTCTAGAGAATCTGCACAGCTACCCAGGAAATCTGCTCTCAGGACCCTCCCAGAAAGCCCTGAAGGAAAATCACAATGAGAGTGAGGTCATACGTTCATGGCATTACCTTTGCTATTATTATGTATTATTGTTTGCTACTGTGTAGTTCCAACTAAAAGAAACAGCTTGTTCTCTAGGATGCAGTGTTCTCTTTGAGATGACCTGAGTCATCAAACTCCCACAGTCCTCTGGGAGTGGAGATAAGAGTTTGTGGTTGTTGGCTGCCGTTTATTTGAGGTACAAGGGAGGACATGGAGGGTAGGTGATACTTTTTAAAATTTTGGTACTGGATGAAAAATACCAACTGTTCTAGCTCTGTGTAGGACACCTCTCCCTTTTATTCCTGCATATTTTCAGCAACAAACAAATCCTTAGCAATTCTGACTAAATTTCCAATCATTAAAATATCATGTGAATGAAACAAAAGGAGCAGACACATTCTCATTACATACGCTATTTGTCCAAGAGCAACAGAAAAGCATCTGTGTGTGTTCCATAGAAAAGAAAATACCTGGAGGGGCGCCTGGGTGGCTCAGTCGGTTAAGCGTCCGACTTTGGCTCAGGTCATGATCTCGCGGTTCGTGGGTTCGAGCCCCATGTCAGGCTCTGTGCTGACAGCCCAGAGCCTGGAGCCTGCTTCAGATTCTGTGTCTCCCTCTCTATCTGCTCTTCCCCTGCCTCCCCCACTCACTCTCTGTGTCCCCCTCTCTCTCAAAAATAAACAAACATTTTAAAAAATGAAAAAAAATACCTGGAAACTGTAGGGAAAATCTGATGATTTCTTAAAATTCCTCAGACAAAGTTTTTCATATACAGATATGACCGAGTGTATTTCATCTTTTTATCATCTGGTTGCAAGTGTAACTGTTCGGATTTTGCACTACAAACTAGTCAGAATTGCCTTGCATTCAAACGCAATGTCTCAATTTGTGTGTTACAACATGCACTATCTGTACCTACGATAGTACTTGTCCTTATCAGGTCATAAATGGAAAGTCATCTAGTCATTGGTGGCTTACTTACCATTGGTGGGTGTGTTTGACATGGCTCACTGTTACCATATGGCGATCTTCCATGATTACTCCCTTACTTCACTGGAAAATAATCTGGGAGGGGCAGGGAAAAAATAACTGTGGATAAGGTTGCCTTTCTTAAAGAAATGGCCAGACCAAGAGCCAGCACATTTTATCACATATTGCTTGATTCAAATGAAGCATAGAAATGCAAAAGAAATTTTAGAATTTTCTAACACAAACGTCAGATAGAAGACTATGAATTTTTATGGTACAAAGGAGTCTGTTACACACGATTACCAAAATCCTTTTTTCCTCAAAGGGAAAGATTCCATATGTTTATATTTTATATTTATTACAAAGACATTTGCAATTATATATAGATCTTATTTTAAGGAAAACAGTTTATGAAAAAGAAGTTTTCATACAAGATAAATTTGATGGATAAAAATTCACTTAACAAAATGGATTTTTGCATTTCAAATTTGCCATGGGATTTCTTCTACTGGAAAATAAAAAAGCACAAATAAAAAGTTTAATGGACAAAAATGGGAGACGTAGTACAGTAGAGCATAGACCATGAAACCGGATTGTCTGGGTTCAAATGCCATCCTTGGCTACGTGACCTTGGGCAAGTTACTTAATCTTTCCGTTCCTCAGTTTCTTCATGTTAAAATAGTGTTAATTAATGGTAATAATAGTATTAATGGTAATAATAATAACAAATTAGGCATAATAATGCCTACTTCACAGAAATGTTAGAAAGATTAAATAAGGAAGTATTTGTAAAGCCCTTAAAATAATGCCTGATACACAGGAAGTGACATGGAAGTGTTTCTTAAGTGAATATAAAGTTGTCAATAAGAAATTCAGGCAAACTTGTATAGAACGTGTTTGTCTGTATGTTAAGATGTCAACTTCAGGATATAGTCTATTTTTTTTAATCCTTAGATCTGCCTTCATATTTGAGTTTTTAAGAAGACTTCAGGGGATGTCAAGGACAATAATCAGTCTTGGGCAAAATCTGTTACTGTACCACGAGGATGATTTTTATTATAATCATAAGCAATAATAGGCAATGCCCTTAAAAATATTTATATTTTAAGGACTGAAGTATATTTTTCCACAACCCAAAACATAAGGCTGCTTGCTTTAATTATAACAGAGTACCAGATTTGCTTAGTTTGTTTGCAGGGCCCGCCTCCTCTTTCTCTCCAAATGCTCTCCCCACCTCTTCCATGTTACTTGAAAAATAAAGGCCATTGGGAAGGGCAGGGAGAGTAAAGAAATACAAAGTAAAGGAAGAAACCACACCAATAGCTTTCAGTAAATCACAACTCGATTGGAATAAATATCAACATGACCAGAATAATGAAGCTTAAACACACATATTTTATTTATCTTGAGAGTGTATCTCTAGAGCTCATCATTTCAATATTAAATCCTCCAGTGGTCCAAGGATACACCAAAGGAATCCAACCCTCAGTCTACACTGGGGAATCCTGGAAGAAGAAGGGACATTACGGGACTTGGGGAAGCAAGACAGTCAAGCCAACTCATTTGCTCGAGGGGCCCACTTGGTCTTTTCCACTTGTGAGGAGACTATACCTTGTTCAGATGTACTTTTCCTGGGGAGACAGACAAGAAAGCACCTTTCTATCCTCCCATGTTCACGTATGAAAGGGTGAAGATTTGCTTTGCAAAAACTAACCTAAACGTTTTCAAAGGGAACAAGTGAGCAAAATTTAGGAACTTATATTGAAAAACAAATGAGAAGCAATTTAGCTTCTATACTATACTCAGCATGTAGAAATTATGATATAAAAATTCCCTTCTGAAACACAGGGTTGCTGGAATTGGACAAGGAAAGGTTCCATTTGGGTACTCGTCTAAGTAATAGTTTGCACATCCAGCTTCTATTTATCTTCACGCCATTCACTCATCTAGTCTTTTCTCATACCTTCCGGCTTAGCAAACATCACTTTTACCTCTCACGTGGCCACTTCTAGTTTCTGTCCTATTTGTTGTTTGTGTGGTCTCTTTGTTTGAGTGATTGCTTATTTTTTAAACCACATTTTCAAGCCAATGTGTGGGTTTTTTTTTTTTTTTCTTAACATACTATCCTCAACCAAGAAAGGATACGGGAGAAAAATAAAACTAGTTCAAGAGGTACACTGAGGACCAAGGAGGTTTTCAAAAGGTAGACTTTAGCAGAGAAAAGAGAGGAAGAATCCATATGTGTGTAATTTCTGTTTTGTAAAATCTATAGTTTTTGCATTACTGTATTAGTTTCCTGGGACTGTCATAACAAAGTACTACAAACTGCATGGCTAAAAATAACAGTAGCTTATTCTCTCACAGTCCTGGAAACTAGAAGTCCAAAATCAAAGCATCAGTAGGGCCATCCTCCCTTGGAGACTCTAGGTAGAATCCTTTCTTGCTTCTTCCAGCTTCTAGTGGTAGCTAGCAATCCCTGCCTAACCTAATAGAAGTTGCCCCAATCTCTGTCTCTGTTGTCACATGGTGTTATCTGTGTGTGCCTGTTTCCACACTTTCCTTCTTATAAGGTCACCAGTCATATTAATTAAGGGTCCATCCTAACCTAGAATGACTTCATTTATCTACAATGACACTATTTCCAAACAAACCATATTCCGATATATTGGGGGTTAGGATGTCAACATACCTTTTTGTGGGACATGGTTCAACCCATAACAATTTCTAATAGTAATAAAAACCAAGATTGTATATGCTTTCTATACATATCTAGCTTAATCTCATAATAACTAGTCCTTGTCCCTCACTGATAGATCAAGAAATTCACACTATAAAATTAAGTCCTATGGCCCAGGATACAGAGCTAATAAATGGCGGAGTTAAAATTTCAGTGAAGACTAGAACCTGACTCTTCACTATAACATCTTACCAAAGAATGTGGGTTATCATCAACTCTTCAGTACTGGATGGGTTATAAGTGCTTTATGATCTAAAATGGACTCTAACACTGTTAACATAATAAGTTGAACTATAAGAATAGTAAAGCAGGTGGGGCATGGGGTAATCTCTATATGTCATTGTCTGCTTTGTTAGGGGAAGACTAGATACCTATTACTCCCCAGGCTCTGAGGTCATATCTTACAGTTGGAACAGACACTGTGCCTATAACATGAAACAAAATATCTTGAAGATGTATCACTTCAATGGTATATATGTACTCTTGAGTCAGAAAATGCCCATCTATACTTTTTATAAGCCAAGAGAAGCATCTCATTAAACTATTTTATAACACTATATTACTAGCCCTATTATATAGTACTTTATAGTACTCCAGGATTTCTAAAATATTAATCATTTATATATAAACTTCAAAATCTTGTTTTATCAGTCTACCACTTATATTTAGCATTTTTCTTATTCACTTTCTTTGCTTAAGTACTTTTATTTTAAAAGGAAACCTTTAACACTTCTGTAAATTCAAAACCAGTATTCTATGCTATAAGTAGAACTATATATTGCATTTATTTTTAGACATAAAAACACAATTCAAATAAGCAATATCATCAAATTTTAAGCTAAAAATAAATATGAAATAAAAGGTTTAAAGAAAAAGTAGTCAGCTTTGGGCTACATCTATAAATTAAGTTCCTCAATAGGAAGAATTAGAAGAAGGTAGGGTGAGTCACTAGGATAGGTGTTTTTGACTCTGTCTTATGGCTTAAGACCAAGGTGAGATCCATATAAACAATGCCATTCTCCTCCTACTTTCCATGACAGCACTAAGAACCCCAAATCATGTGAGTATGTAGTTGGAAAAGGGGAAAAAATACCTAAGCACCTTCTCTAATTGACTGGATACTCAATATTAATTCCTAATCAAAATTATTTAGGTGACTTTCCTTCAACAAACTTTTATTTCAAGAGACCCTACGAAGATATTTCCAGACTGTGTTTTTCTGATGGAATGGAAAAACTTACTAATGTCCACAAAATGATGAAAAATGAGTAGCCCAAGCAATTTCCAACATATTCTCCAATATCAACCACTAACAGTGGTGCCACAAAACTGCTTTCTAATTAATGCCTTATTTTACTAGAGGAAATCAGCTTTCTGTTATTACTTTTCTAGATGATAATCTTATCATGCATTGGTTCATTCAATTCAATATTACAGAGCACCTATTATGTACCAGGCATGGATCAAAAAAGTGGGTATACAGCAGTGAAAAAGTTATATTTGATCCCATTCTCCCTCTTTCTCCACCTTTGCTTACAGTAGAGAAGGGAAGACAAACATTGAACAAATAACCAATTGTAAAGGTAATGTGTATTGGCCAAGTACAGGGTGCCATAGTTACACACACCAACAACCTAACTTTATCTTGAGAATGGGCAAGATCTCCTTGGAAATGTGGCCTCCAGGTGACACCTGAAAAATGAATGAATAGGCATTTGCCTAGTAGAACAGAAAGAGTGGCTCCCAAAGAAAAGGAGGGTGAAGGGGAGACCAGATTATTAAGCACTGTATTAAGGATCTTTCAGAATCTCTTGTAAAGGCAACAGGAAACCATTAAGGACTAACTCTGTGTCAGGCACTGCCCTACACATACTATTTAGATTTAATCCTAGTGACTGCCATGTAAATATTATCACCCCATTTATTAAATGAAGAATAAGGAATTTATTATGTGGAATTAGTGAATGCATAAAGCACCATAAGCTAAAATTCTATCTAAATAAATTAAAAGTCTGGTTTTTTTTAAATGTAGCAACTTCCTATTAAAAAGTGATAAATGCTTTTAGTTTCAAAGAAAGCTTATAATTTTTAAAATGAAAAGGGCAAGAAAACTGAGATCCGTGTATTCAAGTGGAAAAGAAATTCTCTTTCTATAATTTCAAAATACTCCAAGTTGACATTGGAAAGAATGCAGCAGTTTGGTTGAAATGTTTTATAGGTTTTTATTGACCCTTGTAATGGACTGCAGGAAATCTTTCTTTCATGTGTTTAAAGCATACGACAAGGAGATACAGTTGAATCAGTCAAATTCACACACTCTTCCAAACCTCTTTGCAACTCTTAAATCCTTGTAAGTGTGCTTCAAAGCAGAGAGAAATAGACAATGCTGGTAATTACTCCGTCCTCTCAAATAGGAATTACTTCCTACCTCTTTTATCACCACTCGGTCTCACAAGCTCCTTTTCAGTCATCTAAACCCTTTAAAGAAATTGTTGACTCCATTTTACGGATGAGAGAACTGAGACACAAGACTTAAGTGATCTTGCCAAGGTCAGGAAACTGTCAATGGATTCAAGAGAGATGCAGATCTTGGAATCCCAACTTTCCCCTATATTCAGGTTTCTCAATCTTGACATCATTGAACTCTTGGGTTTGTATAAGTCTTGGTCTTGGATATTGTAGGGTGTTCAGTAGCATCCCTGACCTGTACCTGCTAGATGCCAATAGCACCCCCAATCTTCCCCAACCAAAAATGTCTCTAGGCGATGACAAATGTCCCTCAGAGAACTAAATCACTCCCCAGTTGATTCTGCCCACACTGGAACCCTCTAAGAACGTCTCTCTCTACTGTTAGGCATATTTTTTTTCATGATCTCATTATTTATATTATAGACACATATTTTATTCGTCCACTCCTCTTTCCACATAAAAATTACTGATTGACAAGTTAATGTATGTCTTTGAAGAAAATTTGCAAAAAGAAATCCATAAACACGCCCCTTAGAGATAGTTACAGTTAACATTTTGATGCATGTCTTTGAAGCGTATGCATATTAGCTTTTATATTTTTAAATAAAATGAATAATACTGAATAAACAACCTTATAAGTAGCACTTTCTAATCCCATTAAATGTTTCCAAATAACTTTAAAGACTGTCTAGCATCCCATTATATAAATATATCACATACATGAATATATGACAACTTAACTTAAAAATTCTCAGTTTCATTATCATAAATAAGTCTGTTGTGAACCCACTTGTATTGACATCTTTCAGAATATCTTTGATTATTTCCTTAACATAAATTCCCAAAGTTAAGTTACCTCGTTAAAGGGAATAAGCTGGTTTGTTGTCATTCTGTCAAATTGAATTACACTCCCAGCAGAGAGGATAAAAGCGCACCTTTCCCCAAACCTTTGCCAACATTAAGTTTTTTGTTTTCACCTTTACCAAATTAGTATTTGAAAGTTTTAATTGTTATTTAATTTGCATACCATGGATTATGAGACAGAAGGTTTTTAAATATATTTATTAGTCAATTTGTAAATTGTCTGTACATGTTTTGTCATTGCTATTGAATTATTCATCTTTTTCCTTTAATATTTGTTAAGAGTGTTCAGAATTTAAAAGCTTTCATTGATTATCAAATATAATACAAAATTTTTTCTTCAAAATCTGTCATTTAAAAAAATTGACAATGTCACTTGATTTTAATTCTGAACATTAAATTTCCAAAAACTCCATTTTGGGGGTGCCTGGATGACTGTCGGTTAAGTGTCCAACTGCTGATTTTGGCTCAGGCATGATCCCACAGTTCGTGAGATCAAGCCCCACAATGGGCTCTGCACCGACAGCTCAGAGCCTGCTTGGGATTCTCTCTCTCTCCCTCTTTTTCAGCCTCTCCCCTGCTGATGCTCTAAACAAACAAACAAACAAACTTTTAAAAAATCCACTTTGAATTTATGTTGAACTGTATTAAACCTAAAAATCGATGTGGGGGAAGTGGCATTGTTATAATACTGAACCTTCCCATCTATGATTATTTGTTCTTTTTCATCTTTTTTAACGTCCTTTAGTAAAGTTGTCTTCTTCAACAAGGGTCTAACGTATCCTAATTCCTAGCTTTATAATGTTCTATTGCCATTGAATAGTATTTATTTTTCACTAAGCTTGTTAAATGGTGATTTTTACCATGTTTTCTCTCTTTTCCTAAATTCTTTATTTCTAAAAGAACATTTAGTTCTCTGCACACACTGGGCATTTTTTTTTAACGTTGTGACAATACATGTATTATGTAGTAATACACAAAGTAACAGTATAGATCCACTTTATAAGCAGTGTCTTGCAACAATATAGTTCTACTTAGGCAATAAGAAAGAGAACTTGGTTTTCTGGATATGCAACTTTATAAAACAGTGTTGACTCAAATGAAGAATTTGATAAATAGTACATTATCTGGTTCTTTAACCAAATTTACTAAAGCTAAAGTTTCAGTCCTTGGGACAATCAAGGAGTTTGATCTTCCTTTGAATTTTGCAAAACCTGTCCTCTGAGACAAAAAGACATAAAGCCTATAAAATTCTAGAGAGTGTAAGAGGAAAGAACTGGGAAAGTGGATATATTGATGGCAACTTTTACAGCTTCCATAGAAAGTGTAGAGAGGACCTCTGGTTTGCTTTATCAAGGTAGCATCAAGGACTGGAAGGTCATTGTTATTTATCATAAATACTACAGATGACAGAAGCAGGGTAAATAGGTTGTTTTTATTGCATACTAATCCCACTATCTCTAGTGCACAGTGGGCATTTTTTAAATGTTCTAGACTTACAGTTCTTAACTTCTCAAGATTTTAAACATTATGTTAACAGTTGGTGTGTGGGTGACCTTATAAGAATGTGTTCAAATTCATATTCTTTTATTTTTGCATTACGCAATGGGGCACTTACATGGCATAGTACATACTACTCTGATAAAAGCATTTTTAAAGATAGGGCATATTGATACATGATCTACTATAAGGCTTGTTTAATAAAACAAGCAAGAGGGATGCCTGGATGGCTCAGTTGGTTAAGCATCCAACTTTGACTCAGGTCATGACCTCGCGGTCTGTGAGTTTGAGCCCCATGTTGGGCTCTGTGCTGACAGCTCAGAGCCTGGAGTCTGCTCCAGATTCTGTGTCTCCCTCTCTCTCCCTGCCCCTCCCCTGCTCATGCTCTGTCTCTCTGTCTCTCTCAAAAATAAACATAAAAAAAAAAACAAGCAATAAAGTAAGAATCAGAAACCTAAGTTTTAGACATACATACTAGTTTAGAAAGTAAACTTTGTATTACTTCCTTATTATACTTATTTAAACACTGATGAATAAAATTAAAATACTAATTTATACAATGGTGTTGATTACTTTATACGTCAAACTCAGAAGAAGGTGTCAAAATAACAGTATATTCTCCTTATCGGGGGGGAAGAGGGTAGGCAAAAACAGAATTATTTGAGCACCTTTATTTTATTACTTATAATTTTGCCAAGTAAATATCTTTTGATTAGTAGATCTGAATCTTTTCTAATTAGCACATTTGATGCTTTATGCAAAAGAGTGTGACTAAAGGGATTTTAAAAACTTGAAAGTAGTTTAGCCAGGCTAAGCGTTCCTTTTGCAATCTTTATACTCTGAAAATGCTTACTGCTGGAATCCTTTTATTTTTCATATATAGTGCAAAGATAAGGCAGCTTCCACTCATTACCATGATGCAGTTTTATGATATTTATTGCCTCCACAAGCAGGTGCTTTAAATCACTAACAACCTGTGCAACCTTGAGTAAATCACCTAATCTCTCTGGACCTGTTTCCTCATTCATTACAGAAGAAAGTTAGAATCGGTGGTTTCTAAGGCTCCTTTAACTCTAAAATTCTAAAAGTCTACAACTCAAAATTGCATGCTAAGGGCTATCTTTTAGCATGCAATTTATACTCTGCCAAAAAAAGTAGATAAGTTTCATGTAAATCAAACAGACATGAAACAAGAGGTTAAAAATGTAAACTGTGGGTTTTAACTTTCAGGTATGATGGAGTTGCTGGTACGAACCTATCCCTCCTACATTAAACCACTGTAAAACTGGACAAATATTCAAAACATGGGGAAATAGGTAATGCAAGATTGTGATCCTCGAGAATTGAGTAGTAACTCACAAGGGGAGCTCCACATTCAATGGACTCCTCTTCTGAGGGAAAACTTTCTTTTCATGGTACTTAGGGCTGGAATATAAATGCATAAATATGCATGGTGTCCTACTGACATGAGGAGGCAGATATCTGGGTTTGAATCTGCTGGAGTGGCTAGAATGTGCAAGGTGGGGCACCAGAGAGGAGAGAAATGGACCCAGGGTGAGTTCCAGAAGTCTATGCAGGGTTTCCCTAAAAGTCCTTGGCCAAGAGCAAAGGGTGAAACTACTTGAGGCTTAGCAGAGGGCAGCTGCTGCAGGGTTAAGAGAGAAGCAGGCACACTAAAAGTTGAGTAGTGCTGGGAGAGTTGAATTTCCTGCCCAGTCAGAGAGGATTTTTAACATCATGTAGTATTTGTTGGCATCCAGCTGAAACTTCACAAAAACTCCACCACAAAAATAAGGACTATGACCTAGAGTAAGTCCCACTTTAGATCTCCCCACAATAGGATAAAACCAAGTCCTAATAGGATCTACAGAGGAGAGAAAGTCCCATCAGTGAAGAGGGACTTAGGAAACATATTGGGTTTTCCAAAGATCAACCCTACCAGAGTATAAAACCAAGTTTATACAATAGAGGATAATCAATCTTATACAATAGAAGGACAAAGATCATCATTCTTCCAAGGAAGAAAAAAAAATCCTGTATCATTATAATTAAAATTATTGGATATGAAGAGATAGGAAAAGTGATCCATAGTTAAGAAATTAAAGGCAATGGAAATCAAACCTAACATGGCTTGGATGTTCAGCTTAGCAGATAAATGTATTCAAGTAATTACTACAAATGCATTCAAAGAACTAAGAAAAAAAATGTTCAAATAATTAATGAGAAATATGATCATAATGAGTGACCAGATAAGGAATCTTACTGGAAAAAATAGAAACTAAAAATAAGAATCAAATGGGTGGTGAAAGTGTAAAATAGCACAACCATTTTGGGAAACTATTGGGTAGTTTTTTAACAATGAAACATACAGGGGGGCACCTGGGTGGTTCAGTCAGTTAAGCATCCCATGCTTAGTTTCAGCTCGGGTCATGATCTTATGGTCATGGCTTCAAGTCCCACATTGGGCTCTGCACTATCAGTGTGGAATCTGCTTGAGATTCTTTCTCTCTCTCTGCCCTCTCCCCCTACTTGTACACTCTCACTCTCTGTATCTCTCAAAAATAATTAAATAAACATTTAAAAAATTAAACATGTAGGAGATTATTCTTCAATTAAAAACAAACCAATTATTAATACAAGCAACAAATTATGTGAGTTTCCAGGGAATTATGCTGAATGAAAAAAGCCAATCCCAAAAAGTTATATTCTGTATGATTCAGTTTACATAACAATCTTAAAATGACAAAATTATAAAAATAGAGAACATATTGATGGTTGCCAGAAGTTAAGGACAGGAGCAGAGAGAGAATAAAGATGGTTATTAAAGAGAAACATGAGGGGCCCCTATGTTGATGAACCGTTGTATATCTTGACAACTACATTAATGTCCATATCCTATTTGTGAAGTTTTTCTATCATTTTGCAAGATGTTACCATTGGAGGAAACTGGATACAATGTACATGAAATTTCTCTGTATTAGCTCTTCAAACTAAATGTGAATCTACAACTATCTGAAAATAAAATATTTAATAAAAATATTAAACATGCATCTATATAGCCCAGGAAGTCAGCTTCTAGGTATTCATCCAAAAGAACTTAAAACATATGTCCACAACAGAATAGGTCAAGAAACTGTGATATATTCCTATAATTGACAACTATTCAGCAATAAAAAGAAATGAAATAATGATACATTCAATAACATGGATGTATCTGGAAACTATTAAGTTAAGTAAAAGAATCTAGATACTCAAAATATCCATGTTGCATTATCCATTTATATGGATACCATTTATATGGATATCCATTTATATCCTAGAATAACCTAGGATAATTTATGAATACTATCTTGGGAAGGGATACCACTAAGACACAGGGGAACTCTCTGAGATGATAAAAATATTCTGAATCTTTAATATGAATTCATGAAAACTGATTTATGATATGCTTAAGATCTGGGCATGTCTCTGTAAATCATTCTGTTAAAGGAAGAAGCAAAGGGAAATTCTTAATCTGAAAAATACAATAAGGAAAAAGAAAAATTCATTGGATGGGCCAAACAATGGATTGGAGGTGCTAAAAGACTATGTAAGCTAGAAGATGGAGTGATAGACATTATCTGATCTGAAAAAGAGAGAGTTAAAAGTTTGAAGAAAAATGAGCAGTCTGTGGGACCAGCAGGAACTAGTATCAGACAGCCTAACATATATCTAGCAGTGGTCCCAGAAGGAGAAGAGAATGAAAATAAGGTAGAAATATGTTTAAAGAAATTATGGCTAAAATTCTCTCAAAATTGATAAACAACATCAAAATGCAGATCCAAGGTCAATGAACTGCAAGCAGGATGTGTGTAATAGAACCACATATGGGCACATCATAGACAATTTCTGAATATCAAAAATAAAGAGAATATTTTGAAAGAATCCAGAAGGAAAAAAAGACCCAGCAGATAAAACAGATATAGGGGAACCAATATAAGAATGGCGAGAACTCTTCATCAAAAACAAAAGAGGACAAAAGATATAGGAATGACATCTTGAAAGTACTAAAGATAAAAAGTGACAATTTTATTTGTTTTTTTTTCTTTATTTTCTTTTTTTTTTTTTAATTTTTTTTCAATGTTTATTTATTTTTGGGACAGAGAGAGACAGAGCATGAACGGGGGAGGGGCAGAGAGAGAGGGAGACACAGAATCAGAAACAGGCTCCAGGCTCTGAGCCATCAGCCCAGAGCCCGACGCGGGGCTCGAACTCACGGACCGCGAGATCGTGACCTGGCTGAAGTCGGACGCTTAACCGACTGCGCCACCCAGGCGCCCCAAAAAGTGACAATTTTATACCCAGTGAAAATATTTGTAAATGACATGATGTCCATGCAGAAAAATCCCAAAGAATCTTCAAAAACAAAAACAAAACAACCTACCAGAACTAGTAAATGAATATAAGGTCCATGTACAAAAATAAATTATTTTGTACATCTAACATCAACTGATGCTAGCTACCACCAGTTTGAAAGTAAAATTGTCAAAAGAACACCGTATATAATGACATCAAAAACATAAAACACTTAGAAGTCAACAAAAGATGCACAAAACTGCACTGAAAAATGGAAAATATTGGTGAGATAATCTTGAAACAGCCTAAATAAATTAAGTGATATACCCTACAGTGAAATACTACCAGCAATTTAAGAAGTACATATGCATGCAACAACATAAATGAAACCAAAAAAAAAAAAAAAAAAGAAAGAAATCATGCTGATTGAAAGAAATCTTCCCCAAATAGTACACGCTGCATAATTCTTTTTGTATGAAGTTCTAAGATGGGTTAAACTAATCTACCATTTTGTAAAAATCAGAACAATAGTTGCTTCTGGGGAGGTGGGAGCAGAGACTGACTTGGAAGGAATATATGATAACACAGGTATTATGCACTTGTCAAAAGGTATCAGATAGTAAACAAGATTTGTATACTTTACTATAGGAAGATTTTATCTAAAACAAAGAAAATATAAACAGTAATTGAATTCCAGTTAATGGTACACGGGCTGAAGTGTTGGGGTGAAGTAAACTCCGATGTCTGCAACTCAGTAAGAAATACATCAAAAAAGAAATAAGATAGGAAAATAGATAGATATAAATATGATAAAGATAACAAAGCAAAATATTAATTATAGCATCCAGAGGGTAGGTATAAGCATTTAATGCTATTTTATTTCAACTCTTTTTTCTGTTTTAAAATTTTCATATTAAAATACAAATTTAGCAAAGTTGTAGGATACACATTCAGTACATAAAAATCAATTGTATATATAAGCAAAAAACAATGGGAAAATATTTTTATAATAGTATCAAATATGAAAGTTATGTATAAATCTATACTCTGCAAAATACAAACATATTGATGAGAGAATTTTTTTAAGTTTAAATAAATGAAGAAATATACCATACTCATGGATTAGAAGACTTAATATTGTCAAGATATCAACTCTCCCCACACTGATTTATTTCCACACAAAAATAGCAAGCATTTTTTTTAATTGGTAAGATGATCCTAAGACTTAAATGGAACCACACTGAACCTAAAATAGCCAAAATAATTTTGAAAAAGAAAAATGAAGTTGGAAGAACTGTGCTACCTGATTTCAAGATTTATTATGAATACTCTAATCAAGAAAGAGTGGTAATGGCGTAAGTATAAACTAATAGATTAATGGAACAGAATAGAGAGCTCAGAAGTAGAACCACATATTCAGCTGATTTTTGACAAAGGTGCCAAATTAATTCAACGAGTAAAAAATTATCTTTTCAACAAATGATGATAATACAACTGGACATTTATATTTTTAAAAATGAACACTAACTCATACATCACTGCATACACAAAATTACATTTGAAATGGATAATAGACTAAACATAAAAGCTAAACTATAAAACTACTAGAAGAATACTTCTAGGAAAAAAAAATCTTCATGACTCTGTAGTAGACAAAGCTGTATTCTTAGCACACAAAAAAGCACCAGCCTTTTAAAACGGACAAGTGACTTTATCAAAATTTAAACCTTCTGGTCTTCAAAACACATCATTAAGAATATGGATAAAAAGAAAGCTACACACTGGTGAAAATATTTGCAACACATATATTTGAAAAAAGGATATGTATCTAATTATATATACAAAGCATTGCTACAATTCAGTAAGAACAGTAATTTAATTTTAAAAGGAAAAAGGAAAAAAAAGGCAAAGGAGTTGAACAAAGACCCCCAAAATATGGTCTTTTTATATAAAAACATGAAAAGATACACATCACTGAACATCAGGAAACACAAAACCACAATGAGATATTACATCGCACTCACTTAAAAAGTAAAAAGACTGACTACACTAAGTGTTGGCCAGAACTCTCAAGCTCTCAAACTATTAGAACCACTTTGGGAAAGAATTTGGCAGTTTCTTACAAAGTTAACTTTTGTTAAGGTTTATCATATGACCCAGAAAAAAATATACCCACAAAAACATGTACACACGTGTATAGTAGCTTTGTCCATAGTCAAATACTGGAAACAATCCACATATCCTTCAACAAGTGAATGGATAAGTAAACTGTAGTATATTCTATCCAATAAAATGCTAGACAGCAATTAAGAGAAATAAACTAATGATATACTCAACAACATGGAAGAATCTCAGTAATGTTATGCTGAGAAAAATAAGCCAGATACAATTATATGAAGTCCTAGAACCTAGAAGCCACACTAAGCTAGAGTAATACATTATATTGGTTGCTTGGTATGGAGTGGCAGGGTGGGGGTGGGTAGACGTATTGACCTCAAATGAATAAAAGAGAATTTTCTGGGATGACTGATTGGGTTGGTGGTTACACAAACATATAAATTTATCAAACTGTGCACTTACAATGTGTGCATCTTATTGTGTATAAATAGCACCTCAAAAAGTTTATTAAAGAATAAATATAAAAAGTTAAAAATAAATATTAACAGCAAGTACAACTAATTTTTGGATAATTTTTCTTGGTAATATTTAGGAAGACTTCCATGGTTTTGCATCCATTTTTCTCAATGTGTGTTTGGCTTGTACTATGTAAAGCTTAAAAGCTTATTAATGCTAAAGTCATATCTTAACCTTCCCCACACATTAAAACTGTCAATCAAATTTTATTACATGAATGAAGCACTTTACCTTAAATCTGTCAAGATAATTGCTAAGATTAAGTTAAATGGAAAGAAAAATAAAAGTAAAATGTGGAGTTATTTTTAAATTAAGAGCAATTTCTATAAAGAATAATAAAGCAGTATGGCAATATATATTGGTTTTTCTAGAGCATCTTCCCATCTTGGCAAATGGTAGGGAGGGCTTAACTCTCACATACATCCTCAAAACACCATATGAATCAATTATTACACCTTCAGCTACAAGGAACAGGAAACCCTGATTCAACGGACTTTAATAATAAGTCATTTATTATCTCATATAACAAGAAGCTCTCCAGGCATAGTTAATTCCTGGCACGACACCCTCATCTATCTATCTATCTATCTATCTATCTATCTACTCTAATCTATCTAATCTTCCTATCTATCTTCCTTCCTTCCTGCCTTCCTTCCTTTTAACACCCTCATCTTTCCATTCTGTCTTTGTTCTCAGACTATCTCTCAAAGCTCCAAGATACTGGAACCATGACGGCATCTAGGGGGAAAAAAGTATCATCTTTCTGCTGATCTCTTTTAAGTCATTAAGTGATCTTTCCCAGCACACATCTCTCATTTCTCTAGCCAGAATTCACCCTATGTCCACACCTATATAATTCATTAGCAAGAGAAATGAGACCAACAAGATGGTCCTAAAACAGCTCTACTAGCAGGTGGCCAAGGGGAGGAGAGTAGAGACTGGAAAAGGGCAGGTTCTCTTGGGAAGCAAGAAGGGACAGGAGGGGAGGAACAGCTCAGTAGACAGAAGTGAGTGCAACACTGGACAGAGAAGGAAAGAAATACTGTTCCTAAGTTCTATTAAATTTTCGTTTTGCCTTCGCACAAATACTTCTCTCTGGGGGCTTTTGCCACCAGTTTAAAAAAAAAAATCAAATTGAAAAACACCAGCAGCCAAAGCTAGTCTCTGAAATCCTTTGTCCTCCTTAAGGGGCTGAAGAATATTTTCTGACTTTTTAGCACAGAGGAAATTAAAGCAATTCTCATTCCTTACATGCTATTTACTGCTGTCTACACCACTAAACCATATTTGTTTCTTGGTTTGTAGCACAGTGATTGTAGAGTAACAGCCAGGCAGCAAATAACTTCCCTGCCACTGAAATTGGGTGATTTTGCTCTCAGTGGAGCATATTACATGACCCTTCCATGCTGGTGAGGGGCCATGGGCTTTTTCTTCGCTTCTACTTGCCATGATGGGTAGGATTGGTGATTGGTAGCTGTTTCCATCTAACTTGTGAGATCTTCCATCAACAACTTTACATGGTGGCATAAGATATTAAACTTTGTAGTATTTTCTTTATGTAATACACACTACTAGCCAATGTCCAAATAGTCTCATTTAGTAGAATGTTTGTGTTGCCCCATAACTTACTTTTGCATGAGCCAACACATCTTCTCCCATTGTGACATCACTTCTACACACATGGAAATTAAACACTTGCAAAATTCCCACGCTCAAATAAAGTGGTGTCACACACTATTAATGAAAGCTGGTGTCTGGTTATGGTTTGAATTAACACACAAATAAGTTTGCTCCACTTCATCTTTCACCCTCTAAAGAAGCATAGTGTTAGCCATTCCATACTGTCAATATCCTGGCCTAAACACTTCTCAGCCAACCTTAGGACAACTCTTAACTTCAGTGTGTTCAGCTACCCCAGACCATTAGTGACCTTAAGTCTATCGCCTGTGGTAAAGAGATTCCGATTGTAAAATCCTATCAGTTTCCCAACTATAAAACGAGAATATAGCTAAGAGACAGCAGTAAGTGGCACGCACCTCGATATTCCACATTCCCATAGCAGACACGATGATCATTTCCCACTAAGACAAGGACTAAGAAAGCTTTTAAACTACTTGTTCTCAAACATGGCTGTATCAGAATCATCTGGGGAGCTTTAGAAAGTTCTGATGCCGGGGTTCCAGCCCCTAGTAATTTAGATTTAACTTGTCTGGATGGCAGTGTGGGCATGGGGATTGTTATTTAAGCTTCCCAGGTGATTCTAATGTACATATCGATTGAAAACCATACATTTAAGTAGCAGTTCTCAAAGTATGTTCCCTGTGCCAGCAGCATCAGCATCACCTGGGAACATATTAGAAATGCAAATTCTCAGGTCCTACTCCAGACCTACTGATTTAGAAACTCTGGGGTTGGAGCCCAGTAATCTGTATTTTTCCAGTTCTCCAGATGATTCTGATATATGCTCAAGTTTGAGGACCGCTGCCCTAAAGTTAAGTCTTTTCACTTCTAAAATCCTGTGATTCTTGAAACTTTCACCAGCTCAGAACTGTAATGGACTCCACATGTTCTCTTCTTTAAGGAAACATGTCGGCCCTAAACAGGAGACTTTAAGGAAACATGTCGGCCCTAAACAGGAGACTTAAGTCTCTGAAAACAGTTACAATGATGTGAACATTCAATTCTACGGTATTAGTGTCTGAGTCTTGCCACTTCCTCCAGACAAGCTCAGCAGCTTTCATGTCTCACTGGACACCCACAGGGCCAGTCACACGTGGCCTATAAAGAGCTCACTCCTTACCACGGTCTGGAATCTCTCCTGGTTCTGCCTCCCACTTGCTTGATCAGCCCACCAGCCCTAGGTCCTCTCTTTATATAGATACTCTTACCTGTCCCTCAGCCCCTCTGGTCTTGATGGTTTTGCCCATTTTTTAGGTTACCAAGCCCTTACCTCCAGGTGTGGTCTGTATAGTATCTGTCCTCTACCCCATGCCTGATATCAAGGTCAGATGGACCTACTCCCGCACCCAGGCTTACCATCTGTTTACCCAGCAGATGATTTGGGGGCAACACCTTGACTGACTTGCGTCGTTTCCAGATGAGAATCCTGAAGAGAGGTTTGGATACCTTAGTTCTCCTGATGTGACCATTAAAATCATGCTTAGACTTCTTTTTTGGTCCACAGTTGTAGTAAATTCTAGGAGTTCTCAATTCGGCTCCCGATTGGCTTCCTGTAGTAACAATCTACTAGATGTTCTAACACCTGCTCTGTCTTCATCTTCTGGTCCTATTTGAAGTCCTCAGTCCCTGTTGTGAAAGTGTGTCCTGTCCCTGTCCCCCTCAACCCCAGACCAAATTCATTGGGAATATTTTTGTTTGTATGCTACTCTCTTACATTTTTATTTTGTGTTTTCTTCCAAACACAATACCAATGTCAGAGTTCTCCAACTCTGGATGTGGCTCTCTACGCAAACTGACACTTGGGCTTTACTATGGTCAATAAACCATGCTGAATGTCTACCATATGCAAATCCCTGCACAGGCCCTGTGGTTTAGAAAGGACTGTTGGCCAATATGTATATGAGGATGTAAATCTATATATAATCTCTGCTTTGGGGGAAATGGTGGATATATAGTCAAAAATAATCTCTGTAAGGCTAGGTAGAATAGGAAAACTTCCAGATGAATGGTACAGTCACTGTTATCAACCAATATGATAAGAAAAAAGCCCCAGTTTGGAAGTGATATTTGAAATAGGTCAATTTTGGACAAGTGAATAGAAAATGGGATCTCCCCCTTATTTTGTAGGGGTATTTCTTTTCTGTGTGTTATTAAATATGTTAGAGACTAGGAAGGGTACAGTTTGTCTCCCACATTTAGACCATTCATTATAGTCACATGATGGTGTCATTGTGCCTCATAAAGAAAATGGGATATTCTAAGTGTAGGACATGTGAGCAAGAAACAAGTTTTCCTTTGATTTGCATTCTCTGCCATACTTCCCCTGCCCAGTGAAACCTCTTGTGTTCTTTAAAGCCTGGCATTACTATTCTCTCCTCCATAAATCATTTCCTCCTACCCAGTTAAAAAAAATTGCTCGTTTTTCAATATTTTCAAAGCCTTTTGCACCTAAATATACAACTTACCACATTGTGTTTAACAATTATGTATGTCTATCTCCCTGTTCTAATTTATAAGGTGCTTGAGGACAAGCACTACTTTATTGACATGTGCACTCAGTATCTCATTATCTGACTCAAAAACAATGGTTGTTGAATTTGATCAAATTGAAATTGACAGAGCAGAGGTGGTACAGAGCTGGGTGAGGGGTGAGAAAGCGAGAATTGCAATGGTTTAGCAAAATACAATCACATTGTAGCAAGGACAATCTTTGCAGGCATATGGTTTTCAAATATTGCTTTCTCTTCCTTACAGGTTTTAGGTCCTACCATCTTGAAGAATTGCCGTTTGTCCTTGGGAGCAGTGTGTATGCTCCATCCAAGAGTTCTCTACAGGAGACCAAAATGAGACAGAAGAAGCTCAGGCACAGATCTTTGCTTGCTGCTCATGGAAAACTGTTTAAGGAAATGCAGCTATACTGTGAATCTCACCCTGAACTGTCCGGTTCAAGTCCTTATTCTAGGCCGAGTGACTCAAATGTGGGGACTTTGCTACTATGAATTATTGTATATATATTATTATTCTGATGAGGAAAGATGTGAGACCATGCCAGTGACTGCTGAAGATTCAAGGTTTTCCTGAAGGGGAGAGGAAGATTGAACTCTGAAGGATCCAAGATATACCTCTCTCCCACTCCATCTCTGGAGAAGAAGAGGAGGAGAAGGAGGAAGAGGAAGAAGAAAATGATGAGATTCTTAAGACAAGGAGGCCAAGCTTTTCCTTTTCTTTTCGTTTCTGGAGATAGTCATATTTAGAATCCATATTTCTAAATCCATATTTAGAATTTTCTACATTATAATTCCCTCTAGTTACTGTTCTCCTCAGCCAGCAATCTTTAATAAAGGTGTTGAATAGAAAGCAACTTTGTGTTTGCTGCATGGATAGAGCCCAAAGCAAAAAAAAAAAAAAAAAAAAAAAAAAAAAGCCAGTCTTCTTTCCCTTAGTTGGAGGCAGCATGGCTTAGCAACATTGTATCATGGGTAATTATTTATCTCGGAGTTCCAGGAAGTAGATGTCCGCTGTAGAGCAAGCAGAGACCCAAGGTGAGCTGAGACTAGGTGGTAGGAACAGGTAGCAGTGGTCAAATGGCTAAAGCATCTATTCACTTAGGCATGAGGGGAGACAAATTGTCTTATCCCCAAGGGAAAGTAACTCCCCAATGTGGAGCTTCGCTTGAGTTAATAGTGAAGATAAGGACAAATAATGCTCTAATGGAAGACTCTTCTGTCAGTTAAAAAAGTTTTGAATGTTGGATCATAGGTGTTGCTATCATGCATCTCATGTTTTATAATTTTTGTGTGGATGATTTGATAGTAAAGACCTATCAGAAAAAAAATGAGCGTGCATTCCCCAAATCTATAATACCTTGTGCAGATATTTTCTACATGCACTGATGTACTTTTCTATCTTATACAGTGTAAAACATAAACATAAAAATTTCAAAAAAATAAGAAAGCATATATATGTGTAAAAACTCTAACACATTATCCCCACACCCCAGTGTATCGCTCAGCACAGTTCCCGAGGTGCTCACTCCATTTGCAGCCCCTAACTCTGAAGTGAGGATGACAGACCAGACATGGGGTCACACAAATCTAGATTTGAATGTCATGTTAGCCACTTGCAGGTCGTGGGACTTGGAATCTGTTTCCCAGATGATAAATGGGATAATAATGCTCCTCAAAGGGTTTTTGAAAAGATCTGCATAAACTGATGTTTACAAATCATTTAGCACTGGCCCTATGCGTTTGTGCCTATTACATAGTAAGTGCTCAATAAATGTCAGCCATTGTAATCACCAGTCACCATTACAAATCTGAAGCCTTGCTAGGGTCAGAGGAACCAGGCAAATGTCTTTCTCAGTAAAAATAAGCCTACAGGACATGTTTCTGTGCAAGGAAAGAGTTAATGAAACGTCCTTATTGATAGATAATTAAAACCCACCAGGACAGACAAAAGCGATGGTCTAAGGGATGGTAAGTAGTTACTTACTGTATTTATTATCCAGAGAGGAATACAGATTATATATTTCAGGAGCCAGATGGGAATAGTTATTTAATCCACAGTAACAACTACTCCAAATGGCTCTATTGAATCTCTACTTGAAAGTATACTTCAGAAGAGTTGCAGGCTATGAAGGAATAAAGCAAGAAACAAATGTAATAGTTAAAGGATATTTTTGCTAAAGCTTAATTAAACTTGAGATTTTGTATCATTCTGTATATAATCTTCAAAAGATTTTTTTTTTCTGAAAAAGGGACCAGAAAAGGTGCTAAGAAATTAGCCTTAGAGCTATGTAGAGTTTGAAGGGCCCTTAAGGAAAAAAAAATGCAAAAAAAAAAAAAATACAGATTTCAATTTGAAGCTAAGAATTGAAATTGCTTTCTGGCATACCACACTTCCAGCAACATTGGTACCTACTTGAAATGAACAACTGCTAAAGGAAACAGCTGGTAGAAAGCTGTTACTGCAAAGCAAAGTGCAATATGCATGCTGTAATTAGTCTGCAATCATTACTCAGTCCACTGTTGGAGAAAAACCTTGATTTGATCACACCAAAAGCATTCCTATCACTGAGCAAAATTCGGAATAATTCTTCCTCCCAAACCAAATAACACTCTTACCTCCACCATAGTTGATGATAACACGATACTTTTTTTTAATGTGGGCAGAGTGACCCTGGGCCATAAAGAGGTATGTAAAACAAGTATTTTTGCTTACATGAAAATGAAAAGTGCCCTAGAATAATAGCTGAACATGCTTGAGTGTTTATTATATGAGAGATTGGCGCTGTCCAAAAGAAATATCATGCAAACCACAAATGTGGGCCACATGAGGAAAGTAAAATTTACTGGTATCCATATATATATTTTAATTTGAGAGAGAGAGAGAGAGAGAGAGAGAGAGAGAGAGAGAGAGAGAGTCTTAAGCAGACTCCACATTCAGTATAGAGCCCAACATGGGGCTTAATCCCACAACCATGGGACCATGACCTGAGCTGAAATCAAGAGTTGGATTCTCAACCAGCTGAACCATTCAGGGACTACCACATTTTTTTTTTCTTTTTTAAGAAATAGTCCCTTAGTTCAGACTACTGTAAGAAAATATCCCAGACTGGGTGGCTTAAACAATAGACATTTATTTCTCACAATTCTGGAGTCTGGAAGTCCAAGATTAAGCTTCCAGCAGATTCAGCATCTGTTGAGAATCCTCTTCTTGGTTTGCAGATGGCAGTCTGCTGGCTGCATCTTCACATGACGGAGAGAGAGAGGGCTCTGGCCTCTTCCTCTTCTTATAAAGGCACTAATCCACAGCTCCACCCTCGTGATGTCATCTAATCCTAAATACCTCCCAAAGGTGCCACTTCCAAATATGGTCACAGTGGAGATGGGAAGTCAACATACGACTTTGAGGGGATACAAACATTCACTCCATACCAACAAGTAAAATTAATTTTAAGACCATGTTTTATTTTAACACAATCTATCCAAAACACTATCTTTCCAACATATAATCAATGAAAAACTGTTAATGAGGTACTTTACATACATTTTGTCCTACTAAATCTTCTAAATCTCATGGGTAATTTACACTTACAGTACACCACAGTTTGGACTAGCCACATTTCAAGTGTTCAATAGCAGCTAATGGCTAGTGGCTTCCATACTGAACAATGCAATTCTAAATGATTTACATGGATTCCATCCTTCAATTCTCTCAATAATCTTCTGATGTAGTAACTATTATCACTTTTTACAGATAAGAAAATGGAAGCAGGAGGTGAATAAGTAACTTAAGATAGAGGGGCAGATTCAGGAAGAATCCAAGCAATCTGATTTCATATCCCATGCTCCTTAGCAGGGTGATATCCTGCCCCTGTGCTATTCTGTGTAGCTAACAGACTATTCTTCCTGTCCAGAAAAAGAATTTTAAAATCATTATGATAGCCACGAAGAAAAGAACAACAGACAATACTTTGAGCAACATTAATAATGCTTCTGTGGTTAATGGTTGTTCAAATCACTTGTGGTTAAAAGTTTATCAAGATAATCTATAACCACTAATTATTTCTTCTATAATTGCGAAGAAATAAGAAAACGGATTTAAGTTTTATTTTCCCAAAATAAAAGGTATAGAAACTGAGATTTTAAAATGTGAAATGTAAACTGACCTGCATAAGTATTTGGGGTGGGTGGAGAGAAAGAGAGAGACAGAAGAAGGCCGAAGATAAAAGGGGATGAGAAGAGAAAGATACTGGTAAGGGAAGGCAAGAGAAAGAGAGAGAGGGAATGGGATGAGAGGGTAACAGGGTGAAGGAGAAGGAGGAAGAGGCTCTATATCAGTCTACAGAATAGCACGCATGCTGGTTTGGAAGTACCCTGTCACCAAGTGGTTGGGTGCTGTTTTCTCTCCCTGTGCATGAGCTGGCCTTCAGGACTGAGCTTTGAGAATAAAAGCAGAAGCAAGGCTATGACTTAGGGAAAGTCAAGTAAAAGTCAAATGCCAAGAAAGAGAAGTAAAAGAAATGTTGTCTCACATCCCTCAAAACCAAGCCTTGAGCTAAAGAGATGGTTACAGCAACATAAAAATGGGCAAAAAAAAAAAAAATTTTTTTTAAAGCCCCAAAATCTCAGGATGAGTGAGCACGGCAAGCTCCTAGGAGTACTGCTGCTTTTGGCTGACACTTTGTTCAACATGGAGGTGATGGCAGGAAGAGGCTTGGATAAATGTCCCTGAGACAGAGCAGATGGAAAAACAGAAGTTCCCCTTGCTGCCATAAAAGGTTACTGAGGTACGAAGAATACTAGAGGACCTGCCGGATGCTCGCAAAGAGAGCATGGAGGCTGTAATGTGTATAGAGACCAGATGCAAATGGCAGGCTACCATCTCCAGTATCAGGGGCCCATGCAGTGGCCCAAGTGCTCAAACCAGCAAAGTGGCCAACAGTCCAGCCACTCTGAAGCAAGGAAGTTCAAGGGCCAGACCCTCCATTACCATCAAGCAGATGTAAACCCTCATACCTTCCTACCTGTGCCATCTTGCACAAATAAACACAAAAACAAAAACAAAACAGTGAATGGGGAAGATCTCTGAAAGTCTAGCAATTTTCCCAAAGAGATCGAGTATAGAGACTACTTAAACAAGGGGAGTTGAACTCTGAACTGCAAAGAGGCTATTTAAACCAAAAGACATTGAGCTATTTTTAATTGATGAGTTTCCTGAGAACCCATCAGAGTCTGGGTTCTTAAGGGGAAAACCTCTTACTTTGTAGAAGGTACAGAAGTTATATTTTCCATCATGAACACCCCAAGTAATTCATTCCTAATTAAATATTCCAAACAAATATGCATTCCAACCAAAACACATATTAGACCACCCACTTTTTAAAAACGTTATTGCTTTTATGGAAGATGACCAATGAAACCTTCAGCAAACAATTTTCTTTGATTTCTTTTAACAAAATAGATTAGTGACCTCTACATATTTTCCTATATCAGCCTTGATTTTCATCAAAATGACAGCTACAGGAGATAAGAAACATTCTAAAAGAAGACACCAAATACAAAGACCTATATCTAGGATGAAATACAGTTGTGTGTATCATGGAAGGAAAAGATGATCTCTCTTTTTAACACTGTTTATTACATATTTGTAATATATAAAGATAAATATTCTGCTAGGAGTAAAGCTGAGTTGTCAGATAAAAGGCTTCTTCTAGCTTAAAATGAATGATGTGACAGGGAAAACCACTAAAATCTCTTCTAATTCTGAAATACTATGGCTTGATGATATGATCATTCAAAATGGAATGATCATGGAAATACTTTCAATGTTCTTGTATATGTTCAAGTGGGATGGAGGTAGTACATTTACCTTTGGAGCCTAGTCAGCACCTAACAGAGTATCTTGGACATAACGTTATTTTACATTGGTTAGTGCTTATGGAAACTCCTACCAACGATGAATGTGTCTTATGGTGTGCTCCTCAAAACCAAATTCCATAACAAATTACGGTGTGCTTCTGGGAAGGAGAACTCAGCTCAAGGGACATTAAGTATTTGACTTGTATCAGGCTTTACAAACACGGACTTTTCAAATATTTATTAGCAGATAGAAAGGGGATGAGGTTTTATGCCAACATGTCTATGATAACAATTTTCTGGTTCAATCTTATTCATAAAACCAGAGAATCCCAGAGCTAAGAAGCAAGTTGGAGATTAACCAGTAAGATTCCTGAATTTGAAAGATAAGAAAACTGAAGAGGTAAGTAACATATCTAAGGACAAATCATTATTTGTTATGATGGAACCAGTTTATCTCCTCTTAACCCAGTTCCAGGTGAGTCTCCCTACTCCATAACACACTTTTCTCACGAGCAAGAGCTACTAGCTGGATATTTTCACCTGAAACCTACTATTATTGGTATTATTACTGGTATTACAAGAAACCAGGATACTAGGGTCCTAGTTTTAGTTTAACTAGTCACGTCACCTAGGGCAACCACTTAGCCTCACAATATTTCAGCATTTCAGTTTTCTTTACTACAAAATATGGGCGCAGTTTAGGTAATCAATAGTACATTGATATATCTTCAAGATTTGAGATATATGTATTCTTAAAAATAGCTATCTTTTCCTTGTGAATACAGAACAAGGCTGTCTATAGGGATGAAGTAGAATTTACCTTTGGTCAGTGAAGACCTTTAATATGGCAACTTCAGACAAATTAATCTTTTTCTTGTCCTAAAAGTTGATAGGTAGGACCCGTTGTCAGCATGATTCAGACAACTGTCCTAATGTCCCAGTCTTTCCATTGAAAGTCTAAATGCACGCTCATCGGGGCGCCTGGGTGGCTCAGTCGGTTAAGTGTCCGACTTCGGCTCAGGTCGTGATCTCGTGGTTCACGAGTTCGAGCCCCACGTTGGGCTCTGTGCTGACAGCTCAGAGCCTGGAGCCTGCTTCAGATTCTGTGTCTCCCTCTCTCTGACCCTTCCCCCATTCATGCTCTGTCTCTCTCTGTCTCAAAAGTAAATAGACGTTAAAAAAAATTAATTAAAAAAATTAATAAAAAAAAATAAATGCAAGCTCATCATCGGAGAAATACAAATCAAAACCACACTGAGATACCACCTCACACCAGCTAGAGTGGCTAAAACTAAGAGCTCAGGAAACAACAGATGTTGGTGAGGATGTGGAGAAAGGGGAACCCTCTTGCACTGTTGGTGGGAATGCAAACTGGTGAAGCCACTCTGGAAAACAGTGTGGAGTTTCCTCAAAAAATTAAAAATAGAATTACCCTATGACTCAGCAATAGCACTACTAGGAATTTATCCAAAGAATACATGAGTGCTGATTCATAGGGGCACATGAACCCCAATGTTTATAACAGTGCTATTATCAACAATAGCCAAATTATGGAAAGAGCCCAAATGTCCATCAACTGATGAGTGGATAAAGAAGATGTTGTATATATACACAATGGCATACTACTCGGCAATGAGAAAGAATGAAATCTTGCCATTTGCAACAACATGGATGGAACTAGAAGGTATTATGCTAAGTGGAATAAGTCAGTCAGAGAAAGACAGATATATGTTTTCATTCATATGTGGAATTTGAGAAACTTAACAGAAGACCAGGGGGAAAGGGAGAGGGAAAAATAGTTTCAAACAGAGAGGGTGGCAAACCATAAGAGACTCTTGAATGCAGAGAACAAACTGAGGGTTGATGGGGGAATGCAGGGGCAGGGGGAAATGGGTGATGGGCATTAAGGAGGGCACTTGTTGGGATGAGCACTGGGTGTTGCATGTAAGTGATGAATCATGGGAATCCACTCCCGAAGCCAAGAGCACACTTGTATACACTGTATGTTAGCTAACTTCACAGTAAATTTTATTTTAAAATAATAAATAAATAAATAAATAAATAAATAAATAAATAAATAAATAAAATAAGAAGGAACATGACCAACTATTTAGGGACAGGCATAGGTTACTGGTCTCCCAACTTTTTGATTATCTACTCCTTTCAATAAAAAATTTCTGAGTCTGAAAAAAAAAAGTCTAGATGCAGCAATTATCTGGTGAACTTGTAGTGTGCAAACTAATCCATAACGTTAAGTGCAGAATAAGCACTCAACTATTTCTGATTGTTTAATCCTCAAAATTATGAATTACTAAGTATATTACTGCCATATAGACAGACCTTGCCTTTTGAATGATTCACTTACAAGGAAAAAAACTGGGTATGAAGAATTATAAACGATTTATATATACTAGTTGTTATAATTGCTTTAAGGTTATTTCTTTAAAATGTACTAATATGAACTCTGACATTTATCCAGTAAAACTCTAAAAAATTCTAAAATTTCCTAGGCACAGATAATGTAGACTATTTCCACTCCTGTGTACTCTTCCGACTTGCAATAAACAATCTAATTCTCAAATACTATACACTAGGTTTACTTGGATTAGCACAGAAATCAAAACAGCCTATTCATTTCTCATTGCATTATTATTCTAATTAATATAAGTCACACAGGTGCAATGTTTGATGGGAACCATTTATAAATTAATAAATAAACACATTTCAAAAGGGCTGTGACTTATAAAAATAATGCCTCACTAAAAGAAAAAAAAAAATGGAGACTATTGTCCAAAAGCTGTTTGTTGGGTTACTGGTTTATAAGCAAACAAACAGAAATACGACAGTGAGAAATTTCAAACACTAACCTCTCTAGAGGGAAACAAAGAAGTTCAATAGAAGTATACAGCTGTACATAAAAGACTGAGTTAATGGTAATTAAAAAAAAAATCCTGAGAAAGTGATAAGCTCAGTGAATATCCTTTCGAAAGAAAGGAAGAGAAACAGAAACCTGGGATTGAATTAATATCTCGTGGCTTTACAAAGCTTTTTATCCAAGGACCCATCCACTTTACAAAAACAAATTCATTAATTTTCCACATACCCTTTCGATTGTGAGTAAGTGCTATGTTATTGCAAGCTTTTGTAGACAGAAGAGATGGAAACAGAGGGGTTGGTAATCAGCAGTTCTCAGAATAAGACCTTGGTCTCCTCTCTCAGTTCAATCGCTCTAGCAACTTTCCTACTTTTGCATCTTGCTTGGATGAACACAGACTGATGGGTAACACAGATGAAAGCAATGTTACCATAACACTCAGTATTTAGAATAATACCTTTCTTTGCAGACATTACCTCATTAATCTTCATAACATCTTTAAGAAAGGAGGGGATGGTCTCCGCCCTCATTTAATGGATGGTGTGGCAATTGCTTAAGGCCAGGACATGATTCAGTGTCGTGCCTAGAAATAGAGCCATATTCCCCAAACCCTCAGGTTGGAGCTTCAACAGCCACAGCAGCAGTAAGTGTAATTCTTTGGGGGTAGCAGTGGTGATGGGATCTAATTCCCAATGCTGGCAGCTGAGGATGTAGACCAGATGAGTAAGATGCAACTCATTATTACCAAAAGCATCAAAAGACACTACTCACTTGTTATTCTAACAAATATTTAATGAAGGTCAGCTAGGAGCACTTTGCTGTTGGAAAGGGCAAGGAAAGGAAGATGGGGGCAAGCATGGAAGAATGACCCATAAATCAGATATAAACACCCCACTCAGAAAGTTCACATTCATTCATTCATCATTCATTCATTCAACAAATGGAAGCCTCTCAGGTGCCACTCAAGGTGTGGGAAGTACAAATGCTAATCAGACCTTGCCTTTCAGGTGTAGTGGGATGATCAGATTTTTACAATTTGGAACATAGAGCAATACATGTTAAATAAAAGTTCTGCCCAGATTGTTATGGAAGTGGAAAAAGGAACATTTGTCAGCTTAAGTGAGTCAGGGAAGGCTTCTCAAATGCCTGTAGCTTGTCCTGAGACTTGCAAGGTAACTGAAGTTTAATTAGGGTAAGGGTCTGCAAAGTAGAAGATGAGTTCCCATGGGGTTCCTGTCTTAAACCGGAAGTCACTTGTTTTAACTTTAGCAAGTGGCTCTCCTGGTTCAGGCCCAGGTTTCAGATGGACAAGTACCAGGCCCCCAGAAAATGAAAATGTAATGTCAGAGCATGAAGCAGCTCAGGAACCAAGTTCAGGAGTTTGAACTTTACTCTGAAGTCTTTCGGGTTCCTAGGAGGATTTTGAGGATCATTCTTGCAGTAATATATAGCACATGGGCTAGAACAGGAGATACTAACCATACCTTTCGCTACCTTTGGCCTGAACGTTCCAAGCATGTTCAAAGCATGTTCAGCAGGCCCATCAAGGCTGAGATGATGGGAGCCCAGGAAAGAGGGCGGAAGTTCAGAAGAGAGGTTAACTTCTCTATTCTCTGTTCTGGCTGCTCTGTCTTCCTTGGCCAGACCATACTGGAAAATCTGGAGTTAACACAGAACAACCATCTACAATAACAATGGAATAACAGACCAAGCATTTTTCCTATTTCCTAACCTGAAGGGGACATGGGGACATCACAAAGCTCAGCCTCCGACCCAGGATTTTGGGACATCTTGTTCAAAATCAAGCAAACCCTCGAAACATGCGTTCTCCATGCTGTTACCTTCTACACGGAGGCAGGGCAGGGGAGGGGTGGTGAGCATCCCCACGCTTGTGCCTACATCTGCATCACGGACATAATTGTGTACCAGTGTGACTAAACTCTATTTATATGTGAGGGTTTGTATAATGTTGTATATACTTTTCAAACACGTAGCTCACAAATTATCTCATTTTGATCTTTACAACATGCCCGTGAATACGCTATGTCTGCTGGTGGCTAGAGAAAATGAAGCTCGGAGAGTTCAAAGATGTGCCTGGGCTAAAACAAAAAGGCGATGGAGAGCCAGACTCTACACAAGGCTTCCTGACTCCTTCCCTGTCCAGACATTCCCTCAGACCCCCCTAATGAGGATAAGCATGTCCGAAAAGATGTGATAGATAAGATAACCAGTTGACCAAAACCAGGCAAGATCTATGAGAAAGGAGAGTGGCATCCCTAATGTGTTCTAGCAAGTTCTCAGGTGTGTCAAGGACTGAATAAAGTTAGGAAATCCTTAAAGGGAGCCTGCAGGTGGGAATGGAACCATGCCTTCTCTACTTTCAAACTCTCCTTTGCCCCATTGTTGGGAACAGGAAGCCAACTCTGCCTGAAAACCTCTGAACCTAAGCATTTCTGGTACCTCTGTTTTGGCCCCACTTTTGTATATGGGAGGAGATACTGCTATCACCAGACTGCATTATCTTTTTTTAAATTATCTTTATTTTAAAGAGAGAGTTCGCAGGCAAGAGGGGCAAGGGGAGGGAGGGAGGTTAAGAGAGAGAGAGAGAGAGAGAGAGAGAGGATCTTAAGTAGGCTCGGTGCTCTCGATGCAGGGTTTGATCCCACAATCCTGGGACAACGACCCAAGCCAAAATCAAGAGTCGGATGCTCAACCAACTGAGCCACCCAGGTACCCCCAGACTGCATTGTCTTTAATTATGAATGACAACAGCTCTGGGAGAGGATTCCGTGCCACCAGTGATATTTGTTTCAAGATGTGCTTACACTAAAGTCAGCACAGAGATGATGAACACAGGGGAACACAATGGCTACATCATACATCTTGGTCATTCAAAGGAACAGCAAGTTTTCCAGGGAACAGTATGAAATACCTTTACTGCTAAAGTTCCTTCTGATGGTACTTTTCGGCTTTGATTCTAATAAATAAAAAACATTCCTCCTAAGCACTAAAGTTAGTATTTAACTTAAGTGCCAACTTAAGCTTAACCATAATATGAAAATTTCAGAGGCCTCCTATGGATATTGAAATCCCTTCCCATTAATGCATTTTTCCTGGAGTATCTGCACACCAGCAGTGGGACAAGAGTTTCAGCATGCCGGCCTTCAGGCCTCCACGTCCGCCATGAATCCAGTTGCCCACTAGCACCAGTACTCCCTAGCCTTTGTTTTGTGCCTTTCCAAAAATATTTGCCCAAGATTTCCTTGCTGCCTTCCAGTAACTTTGACACACGGGTATTCCTCCCCTAGCATGGGCGTGCACTGCAACTCGCCCATCATTAGACCTATCTCACCCTGGTTGTGCTGTGAATTCGACTGCATTCATCTGTGTACCTCTAGTGCCTAAGACCATGGGTGATACAACCTTTTTTGAAGGTAGTCAGAAGAAGAAAGGAAGGACAAGCTTGTAGATATGTAATGTCTGGTTTACAGACAAACACAGAAAACTTGAGTGGCCTCACCTTGGTGGATACACACTTGCAGATAAGCAGACTCAGCTGTAATCTCAAGCTTGCTGACCCACAGTTCCAGGATATGCATCCCAAACTCTGCGGCCAACAGCATTTGGGTGATGGGAGACGTCAGCCTCCGGCCTAGTCCCGGGCAGAGAGAATGGGAAGTTCACTGGACTTCCTGTTCCATATTCTCTATGACTTTTCCTAGGCAGAAGGAATGAGTCTTTCCAGTCTTTGCCTTGCACGTATCTCCTCTCCCAGGCATCGCCCTTAGATCATTTGTTGTTTGTGAGTCCCTCACAAAGCTCTTCAGTGCCTCACCATCAGGACTTAGCATTCAGGCAGTGCTCAGCAAATGGATGAATGAGGAAACAGGAAAGAGGAAGCAGAGGTGAACAAAAAGTATACCTTTATTTATCCAGCAAGTCAGTGAGACAACAGCCAAGCCACTATGTTATGAAATAATACTGCCAAGGAAATCAGGGGGAGAAGTCCCACAAGGGGTTTTTTTAGAGCAAAGCATACATCTAAGCTACTGCTATACGCTATTTCATTGTTAAATACGTTTTGAGAAGAGAACAAAAGCAGAGATACGGAGAACACAGCCTCTGAAATACACAAGAAATGGTAATGCGTTTTCTACCAATGGAAAAGGTGATGGAGCTGAAGCCTCTAAACCAATTCTCCTTCCTTCTATCCATTGACACTTAGATCACAGGGGAACAGGTTAATATCCATAGGGTTCCTGAGAGGAGACACAATGCCAAGTTCTGCAAACATGAATGCATAGGCTTTGACCAACTTCGTGGTTTCCAGGCCCTGGGATTTCAGAGCCTGTAAAATCCCATGGAAAGAAAAACCAGGCTTCTGATAAAAGGTTAAATAAACATGATTTGCTTTTCCCAAAAGAAGTATTTTATCACTGCAGTTAAATTTTGTATTAATTCAAAAAATTAGGAAGGACTTGATCTCAGAAGAAAACAAGATTTTTTTTTTTTTAAGTTCCATAAATTTGGCTTTGTGAAAAAAATCACTGACCTCAGTTTCCTATTGCATTGCAGACTGGTGCACACCTCATCAGGGACCTGTGCCAGTCCGCCATCCACAGCCGGGTGCTAATTTACAAACGGGCATTAGGGAATTAACACCCTAGATCGTCACACCCCAGGGCATTAAAAGGAGGGGATATTGAGCTTAGGGCAAACAGAAGCAACACACGCAATGGGGAGTAAATCAGTGATGAAGACCGTGAATTGATGGGGTTCATTTTCCTTAGAGTATTAGAGATGAACGCTCTAATAATTGAGCATGTGAATGACAGGTCTGTGAAAGGTGGAGTGGCAACAACAGGCTCTCTGTGTAGCTCCGTGGTGCACTAGACCTACACCAGGATCAACCAGGGCCACATTCTCAAACCTCATGCTCAGTCTGTCCCCATAAGCATTGAGCCTGTGGCAGAGACAAGAGAGCCTCAATTACCCCAGGACAGTGAGTCATTGATGTTTTAATGACAGAAACTGAAACAAGACTAGTGAGAACTTGCACTTCCAGAAAATGGGAGAGATAGCCATGAAAACCAGAAATTCAATATCTTTTTGGTTCTTTAAACATGGCAAGCTTGGTCCCTATAGAGCTTATGCATTTATAGTTCCCTCTTCCTGAAGCGGTAACACCCCACCTCCAAGGAATCAGTTGCTGGACATTCTAATCTCAATTTAAATGCTGCCTCCTCAGAGAGGTCTTTGGACCTCACTATCTGAAACAGGCCCTGAGACACTTATTCCCACCTCACTCTATTTTGTTTCTCTGCATAGCACCTATCACTACTTGATATCTTTTATCACTTCTTTATTTTTTTATTGTGGGTCTCTGTCCATTAGAATGTAAGTTCCATGAGGACAAGAATTTTGTCTGAATCATCACCATCCTTTCAGTCCCTGGAGCCTGGGACAAAGTATGTTTAATAGTCGATAGTCAATCAATATTTGCTGAACAAAATGATCATCTACTCTAGCATAATCCTCCTTTTACAGACAAAGAAGAGAGATTCAGAAAGGCAACACTATCTCAACACACATCTATTTGATGACAAAAGAAACGGGAAGAAAGAAGGAAGAGATGCAGGGAGAAAGAAAGACCAGTCACTTAGTTTCTAGGCACATGTTCTTTTCCATGGTTTTGTATTTGTTTTACTCTGATTTCAACTGTATATTTAGGAAATAGATACAACAGAAATAAAATGGAAGTGTAAAGTGGGCAGGGAAGTATTTACAATATAATTTGACCAAGGCCTTAATCCTCTGAGATTTTTCTACCTTTCAAGTTGTGATGAAAGGTGACAAATAGGCATAATCACCTACATAGTTGAAATTAAGGGGCCATGATGAAATACCTTGCCTTAAACACGTCTTCATAAGCAAGCTAGAGTGTCTGTAAATGATTCCATTAAAAAGCTGTTCCTTAGGATTGACACATTGACTTCTTAAACATTTCCTGTCAATAGCGAATTCACCCTGGACACTGTTAGCTGATTAAACCGACACCATTCTCACCTCCCTTCTCTCCTATACTGTTTAGAGGCTGGACAATCTATATATTTATGCTCCTAGTATTCCTTGGAACCAGAGGGGATCAGAAAACAAAGATCTAGCCAATGAAACATAAGTCCATGGAGATCTTTGAGGAAATTTTCTGCTCTTCTAATAATGGGTTAGACATTGAAGCTTTCTTCCTTTCCTCACTTCTTTCTGCCTTGAACATGTACTTGATGTCTGGAACTTCAGCAGCCATCTTGAAATCAGGAGGAAAATATCAATGAGCTCTCAGAGATACGAGCATGATATCACTGAGCCACTGAAACACCACCAGCAGCTGCCTGACTCCAGAGTGTTTAATATGAGAGAACGTTAATTTTCATTTGCATAAGCCACAGTTGGGATAATGCACAGTTAATGTGTTCTTCTTTCCACACAGCTAAAATAATTTCTTTGTGACCCCAAATTTAAAATCACCTGAATTCATTTGCAGGCAACAAGCCAGGGGGCTAAATAACCCAGCCTCACTCTTCCCTCTGCCTTCACTCTCCTCCCAGCTCCCCAGAAGCCAGTCTGCAGGGGCCCAGAGCTTTCTCTTTCCCAGAGAAAGATGGGAGGTGGATCCATAGATACAAACAGAAAATAGCCGGGACAACCAGTAGTTTTCAGGCTTCTTTTCTTAGCAACAAAGTCCTTCCATCAAATGAAATTAAATACCCAATGCCAATACACAAGTCCGCTGAGAAGAGAGCTTGGTCAGCACAGGAAGAGCCAGTGTGCTGTGCTCTCTCTACCGTCGTCTTATCCTACCTCCAAACCTTCCTCTGCCACCAAAGTCACTTCTCCTGAACTCCAGGCAGCCTTGAAAAATAAACTTACAAACCGCCGATTTATAGGGTTTTCAGGTAAATACTGGACATCCTTCAGTTAAATTTGGATCACAAATAAACAAAGAACATCACTGCACTGGATCTATGGAGACTAGAATTTTATCTGTTGTACATGTGATGTTAAAATTTAACTGGACATCCAGTTATTTTATTTGGGAAATCTGTCAACTCTTCTAATTTATAACGTTACATAGCAGAGATCTGAAGGGACAGGAGAGAGAAGAGTTGAGTTTTTATAAAGGGGACAAATATATAAATAGCATGGACATAAAGCCTAGATAGAGATGGTAAAAGCAGAAGAGAAACACACACAAAGGTAACCTAAAAAAGCTTGAAAATGGAATTTATCTAGTTCATGATTTTTGTCCAAGACTGACTACAGTTCCTTTTCCCCCCTAAACTCCATCCTTCTTACATTTCCAAATGTCCTAAGTATAGTCCATTTGCTCTTTTAAAAGTTGAGGATACCAAGACACCCATCGGGAGGAGGAAGAGGGACACGAAGCATTGCCATCGACGATGTCCTCAAATCCTGGCTTCTCGACTCCCAATCTGGGACATTTGGCAGTTTTCACAGGCAGAAAATGTTCTTCATCCAATTAAATAAAATGAAGCAGAAGCCAGGTGGAATGCTTCCAGTAAAATACTTGCTCCTCTTATCTTCTTGTTCACACCCTTCCCCTCATTATCACAACAGAGCACATCAAGCGCACTCTCTGTTTCTAATGAAGATGTTCCCACTGTATTCCTAATGAAAATAACGCACAGATAATAGCCTCTTTCCTTTATGAACGATATGAGTGACACAGAAGGTGCCTGGAAAACCTGGCATGCTGGTCACTTCCCCTCATGAATTCCTGGTCATAGTGAAGGGAGAGGGACACCGAGTATTTAAAAATCCCCTTGTTAGAAACTCAGTTCAGTAGACATCCTGTGTGGTCGCAACTGATGCAATTTTTTTAGAGTCATAGAGAAGTCATATTCAGCGTCTGATTAGAAGCTACACAGAAACACACCATCCAAACAGGGTATCAAAATCTGTACCTTTTGGGATACCTAATTGGCCCAGCTCCTCAGGTTGAAAACCAAAGCAAAGATGGATTGCATTGCTTCAAAAAAGGGAAACATATTGGAACAAACAACGAAAAGTGTTGCTCATGTTTATGAGTAATGTGGTTTATTATAAGAAAAGCCAAGCCTGAAATACTAAGTGACTGATATTTGTGAAACAAAATGTTACCTGCTCAGGAAAACAGAAGAAAACTCCTTATAGGATTAATGATTCATTTACAAGTACATTTTTTTTTAATTCAATGATGGTGAAGATTGGGACATATGTGGGAGGTGGAAACACGTGAAGCGATCTCCATTCTAGCCTATTTTTAGAATCGGAGATGAAATCACTCAGGGAAATGGGAAAAAGCCAGAGTACATCATTTGGCTTTGCCTTGACTCCTGGTTCAATGACTAGACGACCATGCTGTACTGTTCCAGGTTATTAGAGATTACACTCCTCCAAATGGACTTTGAAATATTTTTCCTGATGCTACACGATAACCGCTTCAGAATAAATATTAAAAATCTGATTATTTGATATTTGGAGATTTTGGAGATCTGTGTGTGTGAATGTGTATATACGTGTATATACACACGTATATATAAAGTCTTTCTTATAGATATGTATGTATAAATATAATACATACAATATCTAATCTATCTATAAATAATATAGATAAGTATTTATGAAATATAAAGTATTTATAAAATATAAGATATCCAGTTTCTCCAAAGCAGATGATAGCTAGCTAGCTAGATGTATCTGCTTCTAAAGAAACACTCTTGATCTGATGGTAGAGAGGACGCTCAAAATTCCTAAATAATAAAAAATTTTAAGTTGTGACAGCTACCTCATATTAACGGATCCACCTGCCAAGTCCATTTGGCTTTTTAGTGTCCTTAACGTGAAAAAAGATTTTCTCTGTTTTTATTTTAGTACATGTATTTCTATTCCAAAATAGATACAGTTTAGTGAAACTAACTTCCTGTGCCCTGCTGGGGGTCTGTGTGATGAGAACTATTTTACCCAAACTTAACACAATTACCCTGCTGCTGGTCATGCAAGGCTGGAGTAAACAAAAACATTAAGGGGAGTTAGGATGTTATTAGCCAAGTGTTTTCCTCCATTTCTGGCTATGCATTGAGGCAGCTACCCAACCTGAAAAAGATCAAATGTGTTCAGGCACATTTCTTAAACCAGCAGACATCAACATTCAATGACTTAAAAGTCATTTTCCTTGATATCACTTTTGGATTAAAAAAAAAAAACCAAGGAGTTCTACTTTTATCATGAAGTACTATTACATACACAGCACCGTATCATTGATTGTATTGACTTGACAGAATTAGGCTAGATCTATACACCATCTTTTTAAAAGAGTGGTAAAAATGCATGCAATTTATTTGATATTACCATAACGGTAAATATCTGATTCATTTATTTTCTTATGGAATTCATTCAACAAATATTAATGAGTTGCCTACTAATGTGTGAACTATTGTGCAAGGCCCTTGGGAGATTCAAGAATGAAATTTCTATTAATGAGCACATCTGTACTTTTACAGAATATTGACCTTCACATATGTTTGATTTTTTTTCAACATTCCCAGGGTGCCTACTATGTGTTACTCCCAGGCAAACTGAGGCATCGAAAAATTCTAGAGTTCCTTTTGCATTATGAAATGAACATGCACTTAAGCTCTGGCACCTCCCACTTACCCCCCAGAACTAGCAGGCGGTATACCTGCAGTCCCCTTCTCTAGCTTTCACGACAGTTTTGAGAGCACCTAACTCCCATTCTGCTTAAGATATTTGGAGCAGGTCATTTTTTTTTTTTTTTTTTGCAAATGAATTCTGACTGATGCAAGTGCATTTTCCTGATTTAAAATCTATGAATGAAATACGTGGCAACCCTCTGTTTCATTAACCAGAATGTCGTATAACTAAAAATGCTGAACAAAAGCATTTAGTCTTTCCTGTGTCACACAGGGTCTCCATTTTGGATATTTTGGAGATACAGAGAGATAGATCTCCAAAATACAGAAAATCTCCAAAATAGATAGATAGATAGATAGATAGATAGATAAGTAGATAGATAGATAGATAGATAGATAGATAGATAGATAGGGTAGATACATAGAGGAGGCTTTAGGGCTGCTGCAGATCCCACTATATTCACCCTGAATCTTCCCTTGACCTTGCAGCCAGTCAGCCTCCTCCTTTCATACAAATTGTATGAGGAGTGAGTGGCCTGTCTTTTCCGGAGTCTCTACTAGGAAGTGCTATCTTCCCGACCCACTTCCCCAAATTTCCAACACAATTTTTATTATGGAATTTACTATCATTATACCTGACACAAAGTAGGATGCAAAAAGAGATAAAGTACCATAGCTCTTGAGTTATTTGGAGACTCATCCGTATCGTAGTATGTATCAACAGTGCATTTCTTTTTACCGCGTAGTTTTCTATTACGTGCATATACCGCAATTTGTTTACACTTCAGCCATTGATGAACATTGGAATTGTTTCCAGTTTGGGGTTATTACAAATAAAGCTGCTGTAAACATTTGTCTACAAGTCTTTGTCATTTCTCCTGGGTGAGTACCTAGAAGCAGAATGCCTGAATCATATGGTAGATGTGTGTTTAAGTTTTAAGAAACTTCCAAAACGTTTTTCAAAGTGGTTGCACCATTTTCCAGTCCCACTGGCAGGTGTATAAGAATTCCAGTCGCTCCACATCTTCATCGATATTTGGTTTGGTCAGACTTTTTAACTGATGTCACTCTTGACACTTGTGTGGTAGTACCTCATTGTGGTTTCGATTTGCATTTCCCAAATGACAAATGAGGCTGAATATCTTTTCATGGGCATAATAAAAATCTATATACCTTCTTTGATGAAGTATCTGTGCAACTATTCACCAATTTTTTTAAAAGAGAGAGAGAGAGCGAAGGGGAGGGGCAGAGAGGATCCGAAGCAGGCTGTGCACGGACAGTAGAGAGCCTGATGTGGGGCTCGAACTTATCAAACATGAAATCATGACCTGAGCCAAAGTCAGATGCTTAACGGATTGAGCCACTCAGGTGCCCCAAGAAAGGTGCCAATTTTTTCATTGAAGTGTAACTTTTGAGGCTCCATTGTATATTCTGGATACAAATCCACTATCAGACACGAAGTTTTGCAAATACTAAGTGAAATATAATTTATATGAAATCATAAATATTTTCTCCCATTATGTGGCTTATCTTTTTATTCTCTAACAGTATCTTTTGAACAGCAGAAGCTTTTTTTAATTTTTTTCATGTTTTTATTTATTTTTGAGAGACAGAGAAAGAGAGCTCAAGCGGGGGAGGGGGGGTGGCAGAGACAGACACACAGAATCCAAAGCAGGCTCCAATCTCTGAGCTGTCAGCATGGAGCCTGACGCAGGACTCGAACCCTCAAACCATGAGATCCTGACCTGAGCCGAAGTCGGAGGCTTACCCGACTAGCCACCCAGGCGCCCACAACAGCAGAAGTTGTTAATTTTGATAAAGCCCAACTATTAAAACTGTAGGCTGACAGCTTTTTTCCCTTTAGTACATTAGGGATGTGCTTCATTGTCTTCTGATGTGCATTTTTTCTCATGAGAATCAACTAGAATCTTTATCTTTCTTTCTCTGTACATAATTGTCTTTACTCAGTTTGCTTTTAATATTTTCTTATTATCACAAGTTCTAAGCAATTTGGTGTCATTTCTTCATGCTTCTTGGGCTTGGGATTCATTGAGCTTCTTACATCTGAGGGTTTATAGTTTTCATCAAACCTAGAAATTTTTCAGCCATTATTTCTTCAAATAATTTCTCTTCTTCTCCCCTCTCACCTAAACGTATCTTATGCCACTTGAGGTTTTTTCCTGCTCTATGCCCTCCTTGTCTCTATTTAACATATTCCATCTCTCTTCCTGCTTTTTAAACATATGGAATAGAGTTATAACAAGTACCTACTAATTCTATCATCTGTGTCATTTCTGGCTCTATTTTCAAAGACCGACTTTTCTCCTCACTGTGGGTGGTTGTTGGATCTTTTTGTGTTTGTTTCTGTTGGTTTGTTTTGGGATTTTGTGGGTTTCTTTGTTTTTGACTTTTTGGATTTTTCTTTTCTTTTCTTTTCTTTTCTTTTCTTTTCTTTTCTTTTCTTTTCTTTTCTTCTTCTTTGAATGCCTAGTGATCTTTATTAACTGCCACTCATGAATTTCATCTTGTTGGGTACTGGATCTTTTTGTATTTCTGTAAAAATTCTTGAGCTTCTGGGGCCCCTGGGTGCTTCAGTCAGTTGAACATCCAACTTTGACTCAGGTCATGATCTCGCGGTTCACCTTTTGAGTCCTGCGTTAGGCTCTGTGCTGACAGCTCAGAGCCTGGAGCCTGCTTTGGATTCTGTGTCTCCCTCTGTGTCTGCATCACCCCCCCGACACACACACACACACACACACACTCTCTTTCTCTCTCTCTCTTTCTCTCTTTCTCTCTCTCTCTCTCTCTCTCTCTCAAATGTAAATATTAAAAATTTGGGGGCGGGGGCGCCTGGGTGGCCCAGTTGGTTAAGGGTCCGACTTTGATTCAGGTCATGATCCCGCCATTCATGAGTTCAAGCCTCACATCAGGCTCTGTGCTGACAGCTTGGAGGCTGGATGCTTTGGATTCTGTGTCTCCCTGTCTCTCTGCCCCTTGCCCACTTGCTCTCGCTCTCTGTCTTAAAAATAAATAAACGTTAAAAAAAATTTTTTTTTGCATTCTTGAACTTCTAGGGATTCAGTAAAGTGAAAGATTTCACAGTTAAGTAAAAAGTTTGATCCTTTTGGGTCTTGTTTTCAACCTTTGTGAGGTAGGATCAGAGCAGCATTTAGTCTAAGGCTGATTTTGTCCCGATACTGACTCAATGCCCCCATGAATACGAGGTTCTACACCCTGGTTTTGGTGAACAGGAACTATAGCAAGCTCTGCAGGAGCTCTGAGGACTGTCCCCTTTACCCTTACCTCGGAGTAAGGATAACAGCCTCACACTGTTTGCTCACAGGCACAGACTGGCCAGGACTCAGCTAGAGACTCAAGGACCTTCTGCAAATCTCTAGTATTTGTCCTCTCTCTCTCTGCAGCGATCTCCTATCTCCTGTCCTGTGAACTCCAACCACAGTGGCCTCCTCAGACCCCCAGCTCCATCTAAGGAATTCAGGGAGACTGTCCTCCGTGTATCCCCCCCTGGAGGCTACACCAAAGCAGTAAGCTGAGGCAATTATCAGCTCGCCCCACTTGTTTCCTGTGTCTCAGACGGCACTGTCTGTTGCCCGATTTCTAAGGTCTTGAAAACTATTGTTGCAGATATTTTGCCTAGTTTTAAGTTGTTTCATGCAGGGTAGAAAGTCTAAGGATTTTCATCTTGGCTAAAACCAGAACTCCTTATATTCTCCAATCCATTTGCCTCATGCATTCGTGTGCCTTTGTATTGTTTTAAATATATTAAAGTTATCTTCACCCGTAATTGCTTAGATCATCCCCCACTGAGGGGCTAACAATTAGAATTATAGATCTGGTGGGATTAAGAGATCTTAGACACTGTTAGTCAAAGTTAATCTTTACACATGTGCAGAAAATGAAGAGCAGACAGTTTAAGTGAATTCCCTGAGGTCACACAGCTGCTCAAAGGCAGTGGAGCCAATAATAAACCTCAGGCCAATTAGACTTGGCCTTGCACTCTTCTGAAACCTGTATGATGTGACTAGTTTCTTTTTCTTCTGTCAGAAAAGCTGCCATTTGGGCAGCAGCAGGCTCCAGATTTATAGTCTAAGATGCGATCACTGACTAATTCTGGTTTTAGTCTAATCTAAAAATGTATAAATTCTCTGTCTCTAATGTGAGATAAAGAATCTTAACCCTGGTGGAGAGGAAAGGGGTCCTACCATTTACAGGGAAAATTGTGGGGGCACCTGGGTGGCTCAGTCGGTTAAGCGTCCGACTTTAGCTCAGGTCATGATCTCGCGGTCCGTGAGTTCGAGCCCCGCGTCAGGCTCTGTGCTGACAGCTCTGAGCCTGGAGCCTGTTTCACATTCTGTGTCTCCCTCTCTCTCTGACCCTCCCCTGTTCATGCTCTGTCTCTCTCTGTCTCATTCTCTCTCTCTCTCTCTCTCAAAAATAAATAAACATTAAAATTTTTTTAATAAAGGGAAAATTGTGAAGGCAGAGGACTGAGTGTGGGTGATTATGTGTCCCAAGACCCTGTACCATAGCTATGGAAAGCTTTTAGAGCCACCAGACCCTCTTTTGCAATCTGAGTGCTTATCTTTATTAATCCCAGCTTGTCCTAGACATCTCTGACCTTGTCAGCTTGGTCTTTGCCACCAGCAAAGTAATATGAATTAACACGACTAAATAGTCCGAAAGAGACAAAGTCTTCATTCCTATTAAGAACTTTTTGGGGAGAATGACAACAATTTTTTTCTCTGCGAGCATAATTTTATAAAGACAACAGCTTCAATCCATGAATTGTCTTCTGGAAAATTTCTGATATCACAAGAGATTTTACTTTCTGGCATATTTCCTTTGGAATATTTCATTTGACAATGATGATTTTTTCCCTTATATAAAGTGATTTAATATGTATTTTCTTCAGATTAATAGAGGATTTTTAGCATACAAACTATATCAAATAATATACACCGGGAAGAAATTTTTATCTCCTTATGCATTGAGAAACCTGATTTCGTATGCTTATTCTACATTATCTTGCACAAGTTCCTTTATCTCATGTAAAGTTAATTTAATTTTCAGTTAACTTAAGCTTCAGTAAATGGTAATTCCCACTTGCTCAAAGGAAATGTCTTGAGAATCAGAAAGTTATGGTTAGAACAAGGCTGCCATAAACACGTGAGGCATATAGGAAAACGAGTATGAGGAGCCTCTGATAGAACTTACATAATATGCCCATTCTCTGGGACTTATAACTTACACAGTAGATAAACTCAATATTAAAAGTTGAGTACCAAGTGTATATAGGAGGTTTCATTTATTTGTGAAGGTGATTTTATTTGTGAAGATGTTATTTAGCCCTATTCTTTGTGAAATTTTGCTGAAGCACTATCCTGTATATAAGTAGCCTGCTCTCAACTAACGGGTTTTAATTTATGAGCAATGTCTCCTCACTGGAGCAGTTTTAGCTGTATCTGCCCGGAAAGGGCAATTATGTGGACCAGTTTGACTGCATTCTACTCATGGAGGACATTACCAGTAGCTGTTCCCAAGGCTCCAACCAATATTATGACTCTATGGCAATACAGCTTATAAAATTAAAGGAGAAGGCTATAATCCTTTCTAAATAGTTTGTGCAAAACAAGAATTAGTCTATGTTTTGCTCAAATAACCACTAAAAAATCACATAATAAAAGTTAACAACATCGTTTAAAAGTGGGATATATAAATACATGTATACACACATACATATAAAGTACTATCAGGCATATTGTAAATAGTTCTGAAATATTGTTAGAACGGTAACAAAGGACAACCAAAGCATTAATAAGTGGAAGATCCACAGGCCTGGGATGACTCAGACTCACTATCCACCTCTGGCTATATCCTTTACTAGTCACCTGTCCTTGAGTAAGTCACTTCTCCTTAGTGCACATGTTTCCTCATCTGTAAAATGGTAATTCTAGTGTCTTTCAGAGATGTTGTGAAGTTTAGAGCTCATACGGAGCAGAGTGTCGTCTCAAGAGGGTCCTTAGAACACCATGCAACAGCCTTCTGGGGCCCTACTTCAACTGCTGGACATGCCCAAGCAGGCACATTTTTTTAAGACTATTTTCTTAGGTGTGCCTGGGTGGCTCAGTCGGTTAAGCATCCGACTCTGACTCAGGCCATTATCTCGAGGTTTGTGGGTTTGAGCCCCGCGTCAGGCTCTCTGCTGTTAGTGCAGAGCCTGCTTTGGATCCTCTGTCACCCTCTCTCCCCTCCCCCACTCACACTCGCTCTCAAAAATAAGCATTAAAAAAATGTATCTAAATAAAATGTTCCCCATACCTACCATTGTCCTACATAATTCATCTTGATTAAAGACCTATTAAAAAAAAAAGACTTTATTTTCTTAGGGCAGTTTTTTTTTCTCTCTTTTTTTGAAGTTTATTTACTTAATTTGAGAGAGAGAAAGAGAGACAGAGCACGCACGAGCAAAAGGGGCAGAGAGAGTGAGAGAGGGAGAATCCCAAGCAGGCACTGCACTGTCAGTGAGGAGCTGATGCAGGGGTTTGAACGCACCAACCATGAAATCATGACCTGAGCTGGAATCAAGAGTCAGAGGCCTAACCGACTGAGCCACCCAGATGCCCCTCTTAGAGCAGTTTTAAGTTCACAGCAAAACCGAGCGGAAGGTAGACATTTCCTAACACCTCCTGCCCCAAACATGAATAGCCTCCCCTGTTACCAACAACACTCACCAGAATGATACATTTGTTACCAAGGATGAACTTATCTTGATTGACACGTCATAATCACCCAAAGTTTATAGTTTACCTTGTGTTCACTCTTGGGGTTATACATTCTACAGATTAGGACAAATGTATAATAATATATATTCATCATTAAAACATCATACAGAGTATTTTCTCCACCCTACACATCTTCTGTGCTCTGCCTCTTCATCTCTTCCTTCCCTCTTACCCCCTGGCAATCACTGATGCTTTTATTGTCTCCAGAGCTTTGCCTTTCCCAGAATGTCAGAGTTGGAATCATATAGCATGTAGGCTAATTGGCTTCTTTCACCCAGTAATATGCATTGATGGTTCTTCCATGTTTTCTAACGGCCTGATAGCTCATTGTTTTTAGTGTTGAATAATATTCCATTGTCTAAACATACCACAGTTCATCCATTCGCCTACTGAGGGACATCTTGGTTTCTTCCAAGTTTTGGCTGAATAAGGAACAAAGCTGCTATAAACCTGTGTTCAAGCTTTCATGTGGACCTGTCTCCAACTCCTTTGGGTAAATAACAACAAGCATTATTGTTGCACTGTATGGTAAGAGTGTGTTTAGCATTGTAAGAATCAACGGACTGTCTTCTAAATTGGCTGTACCATTTTGCATTCCCACTGGTGTTCCCATTGTCACTGGAACGTGGTGTTGTCAGTGTTCTGGATTTTGGCCATTCTAATAGGTGTGTAGCAGTATCTCATCGTTGCTTTAGTTTGCATTTCCTTGATGATGTATGGTGTGGAGCATCTTTTCATATGCTTATTTGCCATCTGTATATCTTCTTCGGTGGGATGTCTGCTAAGGTCTTTGTCCCATTTCTCAATCAGGTTGTTTGTTTTCTTATTGTTGAGTTTTAAGAATGTTTTGGATGGTTTGGATGACAGTCCTTTCTCAAATGTGTCTTTTGCACATATTTTCTCCAAGTCTGTGCCTTGTCTTTTTCATTCTTTTGACATTGTCATTCATAGTGCATTTCTTTCATGTATGGTGCCTTTGTTTTTTTTTATCTAAAAAGGCATCACCACAGGGCACCTGGGTGGCTCAGTTGGTTAAGCGACTAACTCTGGCTCAGGTCATGATCTCAAGGTTCATGGGTTCGAACCTTGTGTCGGTCTCTGTGTCCAGGCTGACAGCTCAGAGCCTGGAACCTGCTTCAGATTCGGTGTCTCCCTCTCTCTCTCTCTGCCCCTTCCCCACACACTCGTGTGCATGCTCTCTCTTTCTCAAAAATGAATAAACATTAAAAAAATGTAAATAAATAAATGAAAAGGCATCACCACACTCAAGGTCATCTAGGTTTTCTCTTTTGTTATCTTCTAGAGGTTTATAATCGTGCCTTTTACATTTAGGTGTATGATCCATTCTGAATTAATTTTTGTGAAAAACAAAAGATCTGTGTCTAGACTCATTTTGTGTGTGGATGTCCAGTTGTTCCAGCCTGATTTAGTGAAGACACTACTTTTGCTCTTTTGTATTGCCTTTGCTCTTTCGTCAAAGATAAGGGACTATATTTAATAGGGTCTGTTTCTAGGCTCTCTATTCTGTTTTAATGATCTATTTGTCTATTCTTTCATCAATACCATGCTGCCATGATTACTATACCTTTATAGTAATTCTTGAAACTGGATAGTATCATCCTCCAACTGTGTTCTTCTCCTTCAGTATTGTATTGGCTATTCTGGGTCTTTGACTCAAAATATAAACTTTAGAATCAATTTGTCTATATCCACAAAATAACTTGCTGGGGTTTTGATTAGGATTGCATTAAATACATAGATCAAGGTGGAGAGAACTGACATTTTGACAATGTTGAGTTTTCCCGTCCACAAAATGGAATATCATTTTATTTAGTTAGTTACTTTTTAATTTTGTTCATAAGTGTTTTGCAGTTATCCTCATATAGATCTTACACATATTTTCTCAGATCTTTACCTAAATATTTTATTTTAGGAGCTGCTAATATAAATAGTATTGTTTTTCTCAGATATTTTCTCAGATCTTTACCTAAATATTGTATTTTAGGAGCTGCTAATATAAATAGTATTGTTTTCATTTTAAATTCCACTTGTTCATGGCTGGTATACAGAAAAGTAATTGACTTTTGTATCCTGAAACCTTGCTTTAACACTTTCTAGTTCCAGGAGATTTTTGTTGTTGTTGTTGACTCTTTTAGATTTTCTACATAAATGATCATATCATCTCTGAACAAAGACAATTTTTTGTCTTTCTTCCAAATCTGTATAACTTTTGTTTCCTTTTCTTGCCTTATTGCATTAGCAAGAACTTTCAGTTGATGATGTTGACAAGGAGTGGTTAAGAGGGGACATCCTTGCTTTATACTTGATCTTGGGAGGAAATCTTCAAGTTTCATACCATTAAGTATGATGTTAATTATTAGTTTTTTTGTAGTCGTTATCAAGTTGAAAAAGTTCCCCTACTATTCCTAGTTTACTGAGTTTTTTCATGAATGGGTGTTAGAATTTTATATCAATGAAAAACATATTCCAGTACTGCCCTGATCCCTGGAGGCATTCTAATGTAAAAAGAGAAAGAGAATAGCCATAGTATCACCTTGAAATTAAAAAAAGTTTTAGAAATTTTTAGTTAAGCATGGGGAATTGAACAGTCACATTTCTCTCTGTTCCCTCCAAAACCCCAACCAAAATGATAGAAAAGTATTTCTTTAAGTGAAGTAAGTCATTATAGTATGAACCAAGACAAGATCTGACAGCAGCCCAAGAGACATCAATAATATGACAGAAGCTTGAAAGCAGAAGGGTAAGTACCAACTCACTTCACAGAGAGGATAAAGTCAAAACCTAGGTGCCTACAGGAGGAGAAATCAGCAAGAAGTAAGCCAGTTAGCTCCACAGAACTTTAGAAACACTGAAGACTGCAGCTATTGAAAACATAAGAGGGTCTAAGTTGTTTTAAGGAACACTTAAATTCCTGGATCTCTTCCACCCTTCTCTACCACAACTATCATGGTGTGGGAACTTCTCCTCTCCCATGGCCCACAGTCCTCAAAAAAACTAAAAGGTTCTGAATAAAGGAACATTTGGCAAGCCAAAAGCATAGCTGAAGAATGTTGATGAAAATAGAGGAATCAAGTGAAAGCTACCTACTGAAAATTAAGCCCCCTCCACCCCTTCCTTGTTTTCTTCTATTGGTCAAAAGGATATATTGCCAGTCCAAATTAAGTTACTAATGAAGAGTTATGTTATAATGAGCGTGTCTTCCACAAAACTAAAGATTTCCCTACCAAACATGAAATGATGTAATGAGCCTTTTGTATATCATTTACATTTTCAAGTAATTATTCTGATTATAACTTAAACTTCTCTTATTACATCAGGTTCTCCTGAGGCAGTCCTCTAGAATCCTATCTCCTGTTGACATTAGTGATTAGGAGGCCATGGGAGGTGAGCAAGAAGCAAACAGATCTTCTCTACTCTGAAAAAAATTGTACAACAGGAGGAATAGAGATCTCATTCCTTTGGTGAAGGGTCAACAAGAAGGCCTTTAAAAAAATCTGTTAAAATGTTTCTGGGTATTATGTTAGCTATGAGTGCTTTTGATGTTGTTGTTTTGTTTTGTTTTTTACTATTCAGAAAATTTGCACACTATAATACTTCCATTTGGTAATCACTCTTTAATTTTCCAAGCAAGTCCCAATATATTCAATATACTTACTATTTACTATGCCTTATCTAGTATATCCCATTTTATTTTATTCTCCATTCAACTTTGTAGAATGTAGTTTTACAAAGGGGCTTTATGCTGCTGTAATTTGCTACTGTTGTCTGCATTTATTTCTTTAATGACATAAAATTGAAAAGCTGGCAAAGTAACAAGTTAGTACATAATTTAGAAAATTTCTTTGGAAAAATAACCTTCTGGAAATATTTAGAGTGATTTGTTATTAAAATGTTATCAGAGCACATAAGCCTTCTTAATTTACAGAACAATAGCCATGCAGTCATAGAGACAAAGCATTTCCTCAATAAAACATCCAGTCTCAGCTCCTAACCCCAGAACATATAGACTTGGAAATGACCTTGGCAAATCTCCTTCAAACTTAACTTGCTTCTTCTGATTGTACCGTTAAAAATACGTAAAGGAGCAACCAATTACAAAATGCACTTGGAATATTTTATTAACACTAGTTCAATTGTCTCAACATTAAAAGAGCTGAAATAAACTCTTTCCACATGGCAAAATTTTAACCTTAAAGTTTATTTAATAAACTTGATGTTGAAATAAAATGGAACTAGTACAAAACCATAATAGAAGTGTTGATGATTCATTAATGGCATCTAAGTTTTAGATATACTCTTAATTTTACAAACCTTTCAATAAGCAGATGAAGCTAATGCACATAAACTTGGCAGACATTCAGTTAAAGTTACTATGTTGATATAACAGATAACCAAAACACTAAATCAATATAACGCACTTTTTTTGCTAAAATGAGAATCTTCAAGGACATAGCTTAGGACTATATTGTTCTCAATATAGTAGTTACTAAGATAAAACCAAATGTCATTGTCAGATTTATCCAGCATTTAACAGCTGAAAGTCATTTAATGCTCTATTCCTAAAGGTTCAGTTCCATCATGCTCCACCAATCTTGGCCAGAGAAGTTGTGTTGACCAGCATTCTCCAGAGACACAGAAACAATAAGAAGGAAGGGAGGGGAGGGGAAGGGAAGGGGAGGGGGAAAAAGGGGGAAAGGAAGGGAGCAGAGGGAAGAGGAGGGGAGGGAGGGAGGGAGGAAGGAAGGAATTTACTTATTATAAGGAACTGACTCATGATTACAGACTCAGAAGTTCAGATTTGTGGTTGGCAAGCTTGGTTGGTGCAAATTCCAATCTGAAAGCCATCAGGGTCAAAACTTAAAAAGAATAGGGGATCCTGTATGGCTTAGTCAGTTGAACATCCAACTTTGGCTCAGGTTATGATCTCGGGGTTTATGAGTTCAAGCCCCACGTTGGTCTCTGTGCTGACAGTTCAGAGCCTGGAGCCTGCTTCAGATTCTGTGTCTTCCTTTCTATCTTTCCCCCACCAATAAATATTTAAAAAATTAAAAAAAAAACTTACAAAGAATCGATTTTTCAGTTCCAGTCAGAAGGCAGGAAAAGACCAACATCCCAGCTCAAGACAGGGAGGAGAAGGAGTTACCTCTTACTCAGCCTTCCTGTTCAGTTCAAGTTTCCAGTTGGATAAAACCCATTCACAATGGGGAGAGCAACCTTCTTTACTCAGCCTACCAACTCACATATTAATCGGATCCAGTAAAACCCTCACAGACACACCCACAATAATGTCTAACGAAATGCCTGGACACCTAATGCCCACAATGTATTTCATTTAATTCAAAAAAAGGAAGAAAAAAGAAAGAAATCAAAGCCCAAGAGTAAAAGTGAAAAGACCCATGACTCACCATCATTGATCTCCTTTGATTCAGATATAAGATCTGATTACAAAGTGAGATTAATTTCATCTTACCAAATATATCAAGATATGAAGTTTGTCTCCCTGAGAGTAGTAAGTCATTCCACAGATGCATCTGAGCCAATATGTTAAACATATGAGGAAATCCAGCCTAAAAGCTTTTGTTTTGGGTTGCCCAAAAACTTGAATCAAAATAACTTAGAGTTATTTTCAGATATAAAATTCACCCTTAAAAATAAACATGCACCATCATTGAGGATATTCATGTTAGTGAGCTGTAAGCTCTAAAAGCATTCCTAAAAGAGAAGTGTATTTAATATTTTGAGTAAAGTCGTAAAAATGTACATTTAAATGTACAAATTCTGGTGCATCTGTCTTCAAAAAATCTTAGGATCTCAGACTTCTATTTCCTTTCTTTGCTCAAGTAATTCAGAATGTCATACCATATAACTTATTTTATTGAAGAATCATACTTTGAAAGAAATCTATCACAAAGACTTCAAATAAATAGTTCTCAAATGTGAAACTCCCATTGTCTAATATTGCCATGCAGCATTTTTGTATGTTATATTAATTGGGATTAATTCCTTTGGAAAACAAAGGACATACTAATTTCTTTTTCCACAACAATGGCATCATCTGTCAAAACACAGGCAAGTTGTATATAGAAGGACCAAATTATTTTTGATCTTTGGACCTTCACTTTCTCAACATCTTCCTTTTTGTTTGCTTCATCTGCTTTGGCTGCAGACTGGGAGCAGAATGGAGGTCTCCCTGTATCATCCACCTGTTGTTTATCCAACATTAACCAAACCCTATCAGTTGCAGGTCAATGGGGACCTTTCTCTCTAACAATGAGAAGATCAAAGAAGACCATACATACCATAGAGAAGAAATGTGCTTCTCCTCCTGTTCTCACCATTCTAGCTGTGATTGGCCCCTTATGGTCAATATGAAGCCCAATCTACCTCTACCAGTAAAACCCCTACCAAGGTAGCAAATGGTTTTTGCAGCTGGGTGGGTTATCAGATGGTGAGAAATGTGGAGATTCAGGAGTTGGGGAGGATTTTGAGGTACCTCTCTCAGGTTGTGGTGTGCCTAAAAACCTTTATTCTCCAGCCTACAGCTGTAATAGTGAAGTCATTAGATCTGTTGATCTTCTTTTTTCAGCCATTTTCTTTTTCTCCTTCAACTCTGCATTTTTGTTTATTTTTTACTTGCATTCATCCACTTAGAATTACAGTGCAGAAATTCCATTCCATGGAAGCTCTCATCCAATGAGGCATATAACACTTAGGGAACTCCAACCTTTTGCTTCTTCAGGTACCATGAGCAATGGCCTGCCTTTATCTCTCGCCACTCTCACCACCTGTTACTTCCCACAAGGATTTCTTTATTTTCTTCTACTAAGAAGAACAGTTTCCTCTCATTATCCCCATCCTCCTGTCTCTAAATCATCCACTGAACTTTGGTATCATAATGAGAATATCTTCCATTATTAGTCAACTATGGCCACACAACATCAATCTCAAAATCTCAGTGGCATACACAATAGCATTTACTTCTTGTACAGTCAGTGAGCTGAGGTGGATCTGTTTCATTATATCACTCATTCTCCTCCTCAGACCCAAAGGCCAGCCAGGGAATATTCTTTTGGGGGTGATGGAAATGCCAAAGGGCAAGGCCCATTTCCAAGCACATGTCAAGCCCCTACGGCATCAAATGTGTTAACATCTCATTGGCCTGAGCAAGTTGCAGGGCGAAGCGTGAATTCAAGTAGCATAGAATTGCACCACATCTTTTGTGGGAAGGACTGCTATCTTTACATGACAATGTGTGGGGGATGAGATATTGGGATCACTAATTCAATTGATGACATCCTCAAATTTCATCAACTTGTGGGTATAAATGACCTAACTTAATTGAACTATCTGTATATCTACTTTCAACTACTCAGTTCCCCCTGTTGACTAATGGAAGGCCATCAGCCCACTCTCAAGGTTCCTTCTGATACATCAGAGACAGTTGCCTGGAATAAGAGCACATGTCTTTTGTGTTCTCTCATCAATTCAGGCTACAGCCTATGCCTTCAAGGTCACAAGAAACAGCCAGCCAACTGAGATCCTTCCTGCAGGGTGCTGGCCACTCTGCTGCCAAATGACTCAGATAGTTTCAGTACTTAAGAACTGGGGCCATCTTTACCCTGTTACCTGGAAATATCCTTGAGTATGCCCAGATTCCTTAGCGTCCAGAGGGCAGGAGAAATGTGTCAGCACTACTTTTTCATCACTTCCTGTCTTGGGAACTGACTCTTCAAAGAATGACAGTGGAATGATCAGTTCTCTACATGGAAGAAAGTGCCCCTTGTTTTCAAGGGTTCCCATTTGAATAAAAGATTCTGCTACCAAAAGAATCTTTGAAAATCATCATTAAAGGAATTGTCTCCCAAAATGTTGTACTTTCCCCTTTTTACAATACAGGATGTTTTGAAATAATAGTTACCTAAGCTTCTACTATTCCTCTCAAAATTAAAAAAAAAAATAGGTCTAGTTTCAGCCAGGACCCACTTTCAAGGTACCAAAAGCAATCACAGTAATAAACAATACCAAATGTTCAGTGGCTTGCAACCATAAAGGTATATTTTAGTTCACTTCACATATCAGTGGTGGGCTGGCTACAAATTTGTCGTTTTCTTCTATAAGACTGTATTTCCAGACCAAGACTAAAGAACATCCCCTATTAGACCTGCTGTTTACTATTTACAAGGCAGAGGATACAGAGAGCAGGGTAAAGTAAGCAATGGCTTATACACCTTCTGTGTGGATGTGGAATAGTGTCACTTCCACTCACAATCCATTGGCTCAAAGGAATCATATGCCCAAGTCTGATGTCAGTGTAATGAAGTATACTTATCCCCTCAGTGAGTAAAAGATGCTCAAAGTCATGTGACCATAAACAGGGAATTAGCAAAGAAAGAAGACGGTAAATAGTACCACACTTCCAAATTTTAACAACACTATTTAGGGGTCCACTCTCCAGCTTCCTATTATGAAGGGCAGTTGAAGAGGTACTTTGCTCCTAACCTAGCACTAGTGGTGACCTGAGAAGTAGCTACTCCCTGACAACTCAGTTCTTGCTTCCCACACCGAGCCCTGACTGATTCCAAGGATGAACATAGCTATCCACACCTTCTCCTTCTTGCTCCCTCTCATTTCGCTTAGATCCCTGTGAGATAGAAAAACAGCATAAAGGACTAGAAGGAGCACAGAAGATTACAAGGAGTTTCTCTCACAAGCAGAATCCGCCATAAAGCTGAGCACAAAGAACTAGCAGGAGGTTTTCCCACATCTCAGAAGAACGACCAAACTTAATGACTGCCCCTTGGTTGATGCAGGAACCAGCAATGGTGCATGTCAGGTCAGCCCTAGACTAGGAAAGTAGAAGCAGGGCTGGGGAGATGGGTGGGAGAGAAGCGTATCTGCTGGGCCTGATTCTTGACCACAATCTGTGTAGCTACCAAGGATCTTGCCGTCTCTCAGCATAGGAAGAAGGCATGTATATTGTGGCGGAAGGGGTGGCTGGCAAAGTTGGGGCAGAAGGGAAGTGAGTGGGAATCCCAGTATTCAGGATAAGGCACAAGGAGAAGAAAGGGGCCATGGTAGGAAGTGCTGTCTATTCATTTAAGGCGGCAGTTCCAGGTAAACAGAGCCATATGTAAGCTGGCAGGTGTAATTCTTATACTCTATGCTTAGGCATCAAAACACATCTATTGGTCTGCATCTCAAAGTCTACAGTGAAATTTTACTTGTCACCTCTTGCAGGCACTTAGTGGCCTTGATCATCCTCTTGCAGTACATCATGGGTCTTTGAGCTTTCTGAATGGCAGAATTTTATTGCCAACTTATTATTGCTAATGATTTGCCCTATTTTCTTCATCTTTTCCCTCAAATGTGTATGTGTGTATGTATAAAATATATAAAATAGTGGAGATGTAAAAATGTATTCATACACACACACACACACACACACACACATACACATACACACACAGAAAGAGAGAGAAATAAGAGAGATCACTATAAACACGATATTGACCACAAAGCTACTCATTCTCCTACATCAGTATATGATTAAATTTATATTTATTTCCCATCTCTACTCCATTGAAGACCTTTAGGGGAAATGTGAAATATGACAGTAGTAATATCAGTTTGAGCCAAATGTTTTATTTTTATGTAAATTGTAAATTGCTATTTACATAACAATAATCTTTTAGAAAATGTAACTATCATGTCAGCCTTTCATTAACTTTTATGATATAAATTCTCTATAAGCAACAAATGCTTAAAAAAAATAGTGATTCTGGGATTTTCTTTTCTTCTCCAAAATTATCAGGGTTTGTATATTCAGATGTATCTAGTGCATGAAAAAATTCTTCTACTGCTCTTTGTATCTTCCCTTGCCAACCTTCTGATTGAGTGTTTTGCTTGACTTGAATCTGCTTAAAGGATATTTGTCTTTATCCTTTTCTTATTCTTATTGCATCTTTCGGCTTAAGTGTAAAATCTTCTGGTTTTGCCATTTTTATCCCACAGGACATCACTATTTCTCTTTAATCTTTCGTATTCATCTGATCTAGCCTTCCACTGTGCGTGGATTTCCCATTTGGCTTTAAGCTGCTTACAGAATTCTTATTTTGGCTAATTAGATTTAATTCTGAAAGCTGACAAAGGACTAAATGTATTGCTTGCTGCCTATCTACCCTCCTCCAATAAGTTCAGTCTCAGATGTAGGTGTCTGGAGCCTAGACAAGTGCAGGTTCAGATTGTGGCATAATATATCTTATGCGATACTATTCAAGTTCCTATGTCCCACCCAACTTCCTGCCAAATTTCTCCCACCCGCTGCCTGCTGTCTGCTCCCAGAATATCTTTATCTGGGAGGTAAGTTTTACATTCCACAATTACAGGTGGAATGCACAGACAAGTGGGAGAGGGAAAAGGATTTAAACTTACTTAAATTTAAATTTTCCTAGACTTAAGAGAATTTTTTCTTTCTTCACAGCAAGTTTCAATAGGAGACAGATCCTAGTTGCCAAAACAAGAAGAAATTGTTCCAATTCATACTTTGTCCACCTATATCTATGTAGCAAGATCTAGGCTCATCCAGAGATGTGGCCCACATGAGGAGGAGTGGTCATGGTAAGGGGATCCAGACTGTTTTAGAATGTGCTTCCTAGGGGTGCCTGGGTGGCTCAATCAGTTAAGTGTCTGACTTCAATTCAGGTCATGATCTTGTGGTTCATGAGTTTGAGCCCCGCATTCAGCTCTGTGCTGACAACTAAGAACTGGAGACTGCTTCAGATTCTGTGTCTCCACACTTCAGATTCTGTGTCTCCACTCTCTCTGCCCCTCCTCTGCTCGTGCTCTCGCTCTCTCTGTCTCTCTCTCAAAAATAAATAAATAAATAAATAAATAAACAAACATTTAAAAAAATGTTAAAAAGAATGTGCTTCTGAGGGGCACCAGTCAACATAAAGCCACTTTGCTCCTTTCATTTTACTTCATCTCTTTTCTTCTGGAAGATGATTTGAACCCAACTAAACTCCATACTCTAATGTTTGGAACAACATTGAATTGAATAGACAGATTTTTTCTATTTCTAGTGTGAACATAATTGTTGCTCTAAGTATATGGCCCGGTGAACAGAATGTGGCATAATTATTGACATTATTTTGAATGCGCAGTTAACTTATTCTATCTACATATTTCTGTAGGTATAGTAATGCTTTAGCAAAAGTGAGACCACACTTCAAATGCTTTTGGTGGAGGTAAAATTACAAAATCTACCAAAACAAAACCAAGCACGAAATGACAACAAAATAATCAGAACAACTAAATTCTTTTTCCTTATGGTAGATTACTGGAGAAAACTACAACAAATCTAGAAAATCTTGTAAAAATTTAATTATTTTTAGGCTACAAAAAAATTACATTTTACTATTAAAATAATTTGGTGGAGAGAGGAAAATGGGTGATGGACACTGAGGAGGGCACTTTTTGGGATGAGCACTGGGTGTTGTATGTAAGTGATGAATCACGGGAATCTACCCCCAAAACCAAGAGCACACTGTATACACTGTATGTTAGCTAACTTGACAATAAATTATATATTTTTTAAAAATAAAATAAATAAATAAATAAATAAATAAATAAATAAATAAAATCGTTTCATTTCAGTTCTGAAATGTTTCAAAGCACACTTACACATAATACCAACCTAACCAAGTATTTCAAAGTATTACAACAAAATAATTCTAATAATTACTCCAAAGACATAAAAGAATAAATTTAACAATGCATAAATAAAGTATAGAACCAAAAACTCTTATACTTGAGCTTACAGATTTCCCAGAGACTTTGCAGACTCACTTCCCATTTCTGCACCTGGCCAACTCTTCTTTCTCTTGGGTCTGTTGTGTCTACTCCTTTCACATCCTCGAATCTGCTCCATCATCAATTGTATTTATATATGCTTTTCAGTTCTTTCTTCCTTGTATGCTCTTTTACCTTATCTACTAACATGCTCTACTATGTCAATGTCCAAGATTCAGAGAACAAAATGCTGCTCTTACAAAGTGTTTTATGGTGCTATTCCATTACTCTATCAACTAGAGCAGCATATATTGAGTTCTTTTTTATTTTTTCATGCACATGAACAACATTCAAAACAACATAAATTCCTTAAAAGCATATTTTTGTTTTAGTTGTTTTTACTTTATAAAGCCTTTGTAAATTTTTGGAAACTGAGCTTTTTCACTTAATATATTGTTAACACTTATCCATATTGTTTCTATTGTCCCTATAGTTCATTTATATCAACTAAAATCTAATATCCCGCTCTATAAATATAACACCATGTATTCATTTACTGTCCTGTTAATGGACATTTGGGTTATTTTCAGATTTTTGTTGTTTGAAGAATATGTTATGTGTATTTGATTGTACATGTGCAAAAGTTGTTCCCAGATAAACACCTAGGTGTGGGATTGTTGGATCAAAAGGAATGTGAAAATTCAACTTTAAGAAGAAATATTAAACTATTTCCTAAAGTGGTTGAATCAATTCACACTCCCACCTGTGATAAATGAAAGGCCCTGTAGATGCATATCCTCTCCGACACTTGGTGTCAGATTTTTCTATTTTGCCAATAAAAGTGATATAAAGTGTTACCTAATTAAGATCTAGATAATTGCTTTTCCCTGATGACTAATAATGTTAAGCATCTTTTCATGTATTTAATGGACACAAGTGATTTCTCATCTATAAAATAACTGTTCATGTCTTTTGCCCACTTTACTATCATTTCTTTCAAATTCATTTTGATTTAAAATTTAATTACATATTCTCAATACTAAATCCTTATTTGTTGTGTGTATTGCAAATATCTTTGCCCAGTATGTACTTGTCTTTCATTTTGTCTAAGATTTGTTTAATGAACAAAAAGTATTAACTGTGATATACGCAAATTTATTACTTTTCAATGTTTTCTGTAGTATTTAAGAAATATTGTTTTACCTCAAAGTGTTTTGTGTAAAAGATATTCAATTAATTTTTTTCTACTAAGACTTCAAATTTTAATTTTTAAGTTCTTAGTTCATTTAGAACCATTTTTGTATTAGGTATTTTTCGCAAACAGGAACCATTTTTCCAGTTCCATTTATTGGACAGCCCTGCCTTTCTCCACTGATCTCACTTGCCATTTCTATCAAATTCCTAAGTTCTATACATTCTTAGATGTATTCTGAGCATCTATTCTATTCTATTCTAGTCTAGTCTAGTCTATATTGGCTAACATGGGTACACCGTTGCTGATATCACACTATCTTAACTACTGTAACTTTGTAATAAATTCTGATATCTGGCAGGACACATCTCGCTTCTCTGCTCTTCTTCAGGACTTGCATGACTGCTTTTGGCTTTTTATTCCTTCAAATAAATTTTCTAAATATTGTATTCATTTTCATGAAAATCCATTTAGGACTTTATTAAGCTTGCTTTGAATCTATAAATCAATATGAAGGCTATATCATCTTTACAATACTAACTCTTCCTACCGATAAACATGATACATCTCTTTATTATGCATGTTTGCTTTAGTATTTGTTAATGAGAATTTATAATTCCCTGTGGAATATATAATTTCCTGTGGCATTTATAATTTCGGTCATGTTTTGTTAGATTTATTTCTAGATGCATGATATTCTTTGACCATATTACAAATGGCATCTTGTCTAATTTTCCAGTTGTCTGCTGTGTGCTTATAGAAATGCAACTGAGGGGCGCCTGGTGGTTTAATTGGTTAAGTGTCGACTTCGGCTCAGGTCATGATCTCACAATTTGTGAGCTTGAGTTCATGAGTTCAAGCCCCATATTGGGTTCTCTGCTGTCAGCACAGAGCCCACTTTGGATCCTCTGTCTCCCTCTCTCTGCCCTTTGCCTGATCGTGCACATGCTCTCTCTCTCACTCTCTCTCAAAAATAAACAAACAAACAAAAAAAGAAATGCAACTGACTTCATATGTTTATCTTGCTAAACTCTCCAATTATGTCCAATAATTTGTAAATTGTTTTTCATTTTCTATGTTAGTGATCATATTACTGCAAATATTCAAGTTTTACTTCCTTTTTTCCCAATTCTTATGTATCTCATTTTTTTCTTGTTTTATCTCACTGGTTAGAACCTTTGGTAAAATATTGAAAGGAGGTAGTGATAGTGGCCATCCTTGTCTCATTTCAAGTACAGAATCTGCCTTGCATCCTTTGAGTAAATACTATGTGATCACACTGTATAATTATTTTATTTATTGCTGAATTCTATTTACTAATATTCTATTAAGGATTTTTGCATCTATGTTCATGAAGTATATTCTTCTATACTTTTATTTGTTCAAACTTTGTTTATTTGGGTATAAGGGTAATACTAGCTTCTTAAAATAAATGGGGAAGTGTCCCCTTCTCTTCTACTTTTTGGAAGAGATTGTGTAAAATTTGGCTAATTCTTCCTTTAACGTTTGGTTGAATTCTCTGGTAAAACATCTGGTCCTGGAGATTTCTTTTCTGGGAGTCTTTTAATTACAAAATCAATTTCCTTAATAATCATAGAGCTACTCAAATTATCTATCCCATATGCAGAGAGTTATGGCAGTTATGTTTTCGGAAGAATTTGTTCATTTCATCTAACTTGTTAAAATTATGTGTGTAGAGCTGTTTGCAGTGTTCCCTTATTACCCTTTTGTTGTTGATATGGTCTACAGCAATATTCTCTGTTTTATTCCTGATAACAGTAATTTGTGTCATCTCTCTTTTTTCTTTGCTAGTCTTGCTAGAGGTTTGTCAATTTTATTATGCTTTTCAAAGAACCAGCTCTTTATTTCATTGATTTCCTCCATTGTTTTTTGTTTTCAATTTCATTGATTTCTGCTCTTCGTTATTTTCTTCCCTCTTCTTTGAATTCACTTTGTTCTTTTTTCTGGCTATAGCAGAAGTTTTGCTTATTAATATTAGATCTTTTTCTAATGTATGCATTTAGTGTTACAAACTTTCCTCTCAGCCCTGCTTTATCTCTATGTCACAAATTTTGATATGTTGTCACTTCATTTTCATTGAGTTCAATTTTTTTCACTTCCCTTAAGATTTCCTCTTTGATTTATGGACTATTTAGGAATTTGTTGTTTAGTTTGCAAGTATTTATAAATTTTCTTGTTATCTCTCCACTTCTGTTTTCTAGTTTAATTCCACTGTGGTTAGAGAACACACTCTGTATGATCCCAATTATGTTAAATTTGATCAGGTTTGTTTTATGGCTCAGGACATGGCTTATATTGGTCTATGTTTTGTGGGCTCTTGAAAAAATTCTGCTTTTGTTGAGTGTAGTATTCTATAAATGCTGATTAGATCCTGTTGCTTGATGCTATTGTTGAGTTATTCTATGTATACTGAATATTCATTGTATATTGCTGACTTGCTTCCCAGTTTTATCAATTAGTGAAAGCAGGGTGTTGAAGTATCCAACTATAATTGTTGCTTTGTCTCCTTTCAGTTTTGCTCTACATTTTGTAGCTCTGTGTTTGATGAATACATATTTAAAACTGTTATGTCTTCATGGTGGATTGACTCTTTCATCTCTGATACTTTTCATTGCACTGAAGTCTACTTTATCTGGTATTAATATAGCCAAATCCTTCTTTTTTTCAATTAATGTTTTCATGACTTATCTTTTCCATCCTTTTGCTTTCAAATTGCCTATATATTATATTTGAAGTGAGTTTCATACAAAGAGCACATAATTGGTCAAATTTTATCATCCATTCTGCAAATCTTTGATTTCAACTGGCATATTTATACTATTTGCATTTAATGTAGTTAATGATGTGTTAGGGCTCAAATCTGCCATTTTATTCTTTTTTATTTTCTATTTGCTATCTCTGTTTTTCATTTAGCTTCATTCCTGTGGGTTACTGGAACATTGTTGAAATTGCCATTTGATTTATTTATAGTGTTTTTGAGTACATCTCTTTGTGTAGCTTTTGTAGTGATGGCTGTAGGTATTACATGCTATATATATATATTATATGTTATATATATAATAATTGTAACTCATCACAGTTAGTGGAATCATTTTGCCACTTTTTGTCCTTCTATCCTCCCCACCTATAACAATTACCTTAAATATTTCCTCTATGTACATTTAGAACCACACCAGACATTGTTATAATTTTTCTTTCAACCATAGAACATAATTTAGAAAACTCAAGAGGAGAATATTACCCCATAATTTTACTTATTATATTCTTTCTTCCCTCCTGACATTCTAAGTTTCCTGTTTTTATCATCTCATTTCAGTTTATATAACTTCTTCTAGCGATTCTTTTAGGGTAGTCTCCTCATTTTCCTGCATCTGAGAATATCTTGATTTCCCCTTCATTCTTGGGGGATATTTTCACTGGATATAGGATTCTGGGTTGACAGTTTTTTTCTTTCAACATTTGAAGTATGTTGTGTTGGCTCCTTTTGGCTTCTATTGTTTTTGATAAGAAATCCACTGTCATTCAAATTATTTTCTCCTATAATTAAGCAGTCCTTTTTCTCTTGCTGCTTTCAAAATTTTTCTTTAACTTTAGTTTTCAGAGCCTGACATGGGGCCTGATCTCATGAATGTGAGATTATGACCTGAGCCAAAATCAAGAGTCAGATGCTCAACTGATTGAGTCACCCAGGCACTCCTCTGTGTCTTTTTAAAAATCCATTCTATGCTTTGTGCTTTTTTTAATTGGGTATTTATATTTACCTCATAATAAAATATCTTGAGCACATATACCTCAGTTGCCCTTCAACTCTCTTTATGTTGATATTAGTCAGACTTCTATACTTTCCAGATTATTATGGATATTACACTTTAATTTCTTTCATCTTAGTAACTTTTTAAAGACAACAACAACAACAAACTACCAAGGTATTAAATCATCTTCTCTCCATAGTTTTATTGTGGCTTCTCTTGAGTTTGACTCTTCACTTCTTTAAGTACTTCATCTAAAACTCTTCTCAATGAGAACCTTTGAGTGGGAAACCTTCTGAGGTCTTGTGTGTGAGAGAATATTTTTATCCATCCCTTGTATTTAAGTGACAGTTTGATTAGATGCAAAATTCTAGGTTATAAATTGTTTTTCTGAAATATTTTTAAAATACCACTTTATTACATTGTTTCATTTTAATTTATTTCTTTACTTATTTTTAAAGCTTATTTATTTTGAAAGAGAGAGAGAATGGGAAGGGCAGAAAGAGAAGGGGAGAAAGAGACTCCCAAGCAGGCTTGTCAGCATGGAGTCTGATGTGGGGCTTGAACTCAAGAACGCTGAGATCATGACCTGAGCCAAAATCAAGTCAGACACTTAACTGACTGAGCCACTCAGGCGCCCCTACGTTGTTTTTTCTTTTAATGCAACATCAGTTTGATCTTGTTCCTCTGAATATGATCTGCATATTTAGAACTTTCTCTTTTTCTCTGATATATACTTTATTGTAAGATGCTTAAATGCAGGTTTTCTTTATCTACCACTCTCAGGGATCTTTTAACATGAGGACTTTCACATTTTATTTTAAATTGTGGGAAATCTATTTCTTCAAATATTTTCTCTCCATTATTACTTCTTTTGTGGAACTCTTATTATCCAAATCTTGTCATGTATTTCTTTCGTTCACAGCTTTTCCCTTACATTTATAATTTCTTTTATTTTCTTCCTTCTGAGAATGTCCTCAATCCTATCTTCTAATTTACTAAATAATTTCTTAGCTGTATTCATTCTGCCATTTACCTTATTAGAGTTCTTTATGTCAACTATTATATTTTCTTAACATTTCTGCTTGATTATTATATATTTTGTTCTTATTTCATATCACTAGTATTTTTCTTTCTTTATGTCTTTTAGAGTTTTTATTAGGCTAGTTTTAAATTATTTATATGTCTTTCTAACAGTTCTGATTCTGAGGAAATACGTAATCTGATGTTTGTTTTCTTTTTGAAACAGTTGTGCTGTTCTTAAGATGTGTTATTTGGGGATGGGAGCTCATTTTTTCCTGATGGCATCAGTTATTTTATCAAGCCAGACTTTAGCCTCATCAACATAATTACTGCAGGATTGGGGGTAAGTGAATGGGACTTAGGGTGGAGAGTTTTCTGATGGAAACACTGGAAAACCACAGTTAATCAGTCCTCACCCCACATAAAGTTCTGTTCAGGGCTTTGCTGTTTGCTTTTCCTAGAAAAAGCTACCTTAAAAGGACACTCCATAGTTTATAAACCCCCAGTTCTGGGGATTTAGAGGGAAAGGAAAATGGGTGCAGAAGTGATCAAAGGTTATTGTGTCCCTGTCTTCCTCAGCACCTCGCAAGCTCAACTTCAGCACTGTTCTGGTCTTACTTTAGGACACCTGGACCAGAGTTCAGAGTCTCTGTAGGTAAAAGGTTGGGCATTATTTGCCCCAAGGCAAATTTGGGAGAAGAATAAAACTTCAAGCTCCTATGCTCCATTCCTGCTGTATCCTCTCACAGAAGCACTGAGCTGCCTTCTGTCCCAGATCAAAGCCTCACCGCTCCCCAAACACAAACATACAACTTCAGATCACTAGTGTCACTCCAGGAATTTCTCACAGGTTTTCCCATAGCTTGATATTTCCCTTCTAAGACAAAGATTCTCAATCTTGGCTGCATATTAGAATTGCCTGGGGAGATTTAAAAAACCCTAATGCTTGGGCTGCACCTCAGACCAGTTAATTTAGAAGTTGTTGGGATGGAGCCAACACATCATTTTTAAAAGCATCCCAGGATATTACAATGTGCAGCCAGGGTTGAGAACTACCACTCTGTCTCCTGCAGGTTGATCTTGCTGGCAGGAATCAGTAGTTGGGCTAGTTTAGTATCTAGAAACTGAAATCATAAATGACGTCTCCATAGCCAAATACAACAGTGTTCTCTAGCTTTTCAACCTCACTGGTACCCACTTCCATAACACTTGGCATGCCCTATTGAAACCCTTTCCTGTTTGCTGAGACTGCACACAGCCAAGGCCCTTGTCTGACCTTCTGCACTGCTCCTCTCTTTCTCCCTCCTCCCCATCAAAACCCTAAAGTTAGTTGCTTCTCAATATTCATAGTCCATGGTTGCCTCCTTCTCTCCAAGAATTTTGCCAGCACAAACATGTATAAAAACTACATCTCCAGCCCTGACTACTCTCACATGTTTGGTCTTCCTCCATTTGCATGTCTTGTTGGCATCTTAAATTCAACCTGTATAAAATGGAACTCATAATTTCTGCATAAAATAGCTCCCCCTTATTACTTCCTTCCTCCAATCAATCCAGTCACCATTTTGAGGGTCATCTTTGGTTCTTCCTTTTCCAGTCTTATTTCCAAGTTCAATTAGATTTATTTTTGTTCAATGTCACTTGAACATTCGTATTGCCATCTTTCAAGTTCACATCCTAACAATTTCCTGTCTAGACTGTTGAATCAGACTTTTGTCTAATCTCCCTTCTTTTGATATTCCTTCCACAAAGTAATCAATAAACCATTGTTGAATTACTTAATATAGGCTAGAACTCCAATCACGTAACTCACAAACCACTGTTCAAAATCCATTAATAATTCATTACCCTCTCACATCCAAAGTACAAACTCTCTGACACCCAATGCCCAAGTATGGTCCAAGCTGTCATTCTGGCCATATTTGCGAGTATTTCTCCACACTAGATGGAACTGTTTGTTTGTTTGTTTGTTTTAGTGAAAAGAACATAAACTTTAAGTCAGACATATTCGGTTTCAAATTCCAATTTGCTACCAGTAATTTGGATAAATTCCTAAACCAATAGGAGTCTCAGTTTCCACAACTCAAACAAACAAAAAACAAACAACAAAGCAAAAATAAAGATAATATTAACTAGTAGGACCATTAAAGAGATTAAACACAATTATGTATAAATTATAGTATTATGATATTTTTGTTAGCTCCTAAGCTTCCTACTGCACTTGGTTTAACCTTCTTATGAGTTAGGAAAGATTATTTGTTTTTTGTTTTCTCTTTTGTTTTATGATTATGTTTTTTTTTCTTTTTTTCTTCTTTTTTTTTAGTTTATTTATTTGAGAGAGACAGAGAGAGTGCATGTGCATGTGAGTGGGAGAGGGGCAAGAGAGAGGGAGGGAGAGAATCCCAAGCAGGCTCCATGCTGTCAGCACAGAGCCCAATGCAGGGCTCCACCGCATAAACCATAAGATCTTGGCCTGAGCTAAAACCAAGAGTCAGATGCTTAACTGACTAAGCCACCCAGCTACCCCTGTCTTTTGTTTTATATGTAGTTGTTACTCCTGGCTGTGTTCTAGGCCAAGGGTTGACAAAATGTTGCCCATAGACCAAATACAGCCTGCCTTAGGTTTAATGCAGACACACCCATTTACTTAAGTATTGTCTATGGCTGCTTCCATGCTAGAATAGCAAAGTTGAGTAGTTGTGACAGACACCATATGTCCTGCAAAGCCTAAAATATTTGCTAGGCTGTCTTCCTTTCCTCACTCCATATTCTCTCCTTAGGGTGTGGTGGTTTTAAAATATGTCCTCAAATTCTTCAATAAAACTCACTTCAAAAGGTAGAGCTCCAGGGCACCTGGGTGACTCCGTCGGTTAAGCAACTGACTTCAGCTCAGGTCATGATCTCATAGTTCATGGGTTCAAGCCCCACGTCAGGCTCTGTGCTGACAGCTCAGAGCCTGGAGCCTGCTTCAGATTCTGTGTCTCCCTCTCTCTCTCTCTGCCCTTCTCCCTCCTCATGCTCTGTCTCTCTCGTCTCTCAAAAATAAATAAATGTTTTGAAAAAATTTTTTTTAACAAAAGGTAGAGCTCCATCCCCATCTCCTTGAATATGGACTGGACTTATGACTTGCTTATAACAAATAGAACATGGCAGAAGCAACAGCATGTGATGACTTAGAAAGTCATAAAAGGCATTGTGGCTTCCATCATGCTTTTCTGGATTACCATTTCTGGAGGAAGCCAACCACCATATCACTAAGATACTCACACATCCTGGGGCGGGCCCCAGGTGGAGAAGAACAGAGGGCCCCCCCCACCCCCGCCAACACCATCACTCTGTGTGAGCCTCTGGAGAAGCTGTCACTCCAGGCTCATTCATCCCTCAGCTGAACTTGCTGACTGCAGCCCCAGTCAACATCTTAACTACAAACACCACAAGAGACCACAAGCCAGACCTCCTGGCAAAGCCACTCCCAAGTACCTAACCCACAGAAACTGCAAGGATAATAAATGTTTATTGTTGTTTTAAGCCAGTAAGTTTGGGATTAACTTTTTATACAGAAATAAATAACTAATTCACCAGGCAATCTTCCACAGGCCAAAGACTTTCAAATGTACAACCACAGCCTGAACCTCTCCTGTGAACTCAAGCCTTTGTAAGTAACTGCCTATTCCACATCTCCTTTTAGATATCTCAAAAGGATTTAAAACCCAGCACATGCAAGCTTGTGCTTTGTTCCTATACAAATATGATATTCTGGGGAACCTGGGTGGCTCAGTTGGCTGAGTGTCCAACTTTGGTTCAGATCATGATCTCATGATTTGTGAGTTCAAGTCCCCCATCAGGCTCACTGCTGTCAGCGCAGAGCCCGCTTCGTATCTTCTGTTCCCCTCTCTCTCTGCTTCCCCCCCCCACCGCCAGTGCTCTCTCTCTCAAAAATAAACATTAAAAAAAAAACAAATATGATATTCCTCCAATATTCTTTATCTCAGTTAATGACGCAATGAATTTCTTTGTCTGGCATCTATTGCTTAGGAGAAGTCTGCTGTCAAAGCAACATTCTTTGGATGTAACCTGTCTTGCCCTTTACTAGCTTTTGAGACTTTCTCTGGTTCCTTGAGCCCAATGATTGATTTGTTTTTATTTGTTCTAACACTTGGTTTGATTTTTTACACAATTCTTTAACTCTCAGAAGCTCTCAACTTTTGTCTCCCTGGTTATTGCCTTTTGACTATTCTCACTATCCCTTCTGTATCAGTCGGGATCCATTCAGGAGACAGAACCCAACAGACTTCAATAGGCAGACACAACAGACTTCAATAGGCAGAAGTTAATCTGAAGAATTATTAAGCAGACAAAAGGCAAAAAGGAGGCACCAAGGCATGGAGGCAGTAACTACATGACGTTGTCCCCCACTAGGGTTGGGGAAACAAAGGGATGAAGTAAGAATTGTAAAATTTAATTTTTTTTAATGTTTATTTTTGAGAGACAGAGACAGAGTGTGAGTGGGGGAGGGGCGGAGAGAGGGGGAGACCCAGAATCTGAAGCAGGCTCCAGGCTCTGAGCTGTCAGCACAGAGCCTTGACTCGGGACTGGAACTCATGAAACGCAAACTCATTACCTGAGCTAAAGTCAGGCATTCAACCGACTGAGCCATCCAAGCACCCCTGGACTGTTAAAATTTAAAAGCTTGGAGGAGGGAGCCTGAAGAACTAGAACTAATGCTTTTGAGGAAAGTGTGCTGGCCAGCTGGGACTTGGGTTTCTAAAAGGGTGCAATGAGGCTGGTCACACTAGTTTTGGAAAAACTGCTGCCACTGGAATGAATGCCACTGCCAGGACAGGCATTAAACATTATCCCCTAATCCACTCATCTACTCCCAGCACCTAGTAGCCCAAGGCTGGGGGATGTGTCAGTTTCATTCTTTCTTTCAAGCTTAGCTATATACTTTAAGCAAGCCTATGTGTTTGGAGCAGATAGGCGTCATTCCCTTACCTGGCTCATCATCTGTCCGGAGTCTCTGTCCACTCCTCTTTATCTCCACTGTCCTCACTCTAATCCAAAGCATTGCCATTTCTTTCCTGGCCTAATACTGATGTCTTATGACTCGCCTACATGCATTCGTTCTATCATGGCTACCATCTACACTCGGCAGCTGACGTTTTCTCAGTGTCAACCCAAGAACATCATGTCTTCTTTAAGTTCCTTCCCATTGTTCTTAAAATACAGATAGAAATCTTTCATATGTCCTAAAAAGGCTCACAGGTCCTGACCCTGCTCACCACTCTGGTACCACCTTGCACACTCCCTCTCTTTGTGTTCTCCCGCCTATAACACTTACCCTTCTCCTGAACTTCTGACACATTCATATAACCTGCCTGCCATATTTCCTTTCTTTCCTGCCCTGGGCCTAGTCTTCTCAGCATATTATTGATTAGGGTCAGGGACCTCTATATTGTTTTTGAGTTCTAGTGTCTAGCAGAGTACCACTATACTAGTATGCAAGCCACAAATTCTTATTATTATTCATCATCATGATAAAAACTTAGTGTCATTATAGTCAACACAGTAAAATTCGGCTAATTCAATTATTCCCCCAAGTAGTATACAAGGTTTAAAGCCTGCTCTTCTCAAGTAATTAAATGTTATAATTATCTAACACACTATTAGGCAATGCAGTTTCATGAATGTTAGTCCATTATTTCCAGCCCTTTATATTTTAAATTAATGACATAGTAATTTAAAAAAAAAACAACTTTAAAATACTTTACTTTGGCTGAAAACACAACTATCTTCAGATGGTGTTCAAAATGGTTTAAATTACCCAGATGTGGTGAACATGCAGTGAAATCTTAGAAAGGCCCTAAAGAATTCCCTAAGAATGATACATGAGCCAAGGACGTGACATTCATCTTGGAGGTTCTTTCTCCCCCTTGAACAAGTTTGATAAAATGCCTTTTCTTCCACTTTGACCTTAAGCACTTAGAAATCATTTGTTTTACAAAAGCCCTGTGGTCCAAGATTATAGCAAGCAGAATAGTGACTTCTGTCTCATATTTCTATTGTGCATGGTTTATGGCTTTAGTTTAAGGGAGTGCTTGTACATAAAAGTTTTTACATAGATTTTACTCCCATGCCTTTGTTGGCCTCCTCTGTGATTCTATGAAGAACATCTTTGTGCTTTCAAAGCTCGCCTCAAGCACAACACCTCCATGGGCTTGTCTAACAGCTACAACAAGCCAGTGTTACAGCAGCTGCACACGTATGTGTACTTATCCAGGTCCCATGCTTCAGCAAACTTCTTATCTTTGCCATTTTTATGAATCATGTTGATGTTACTTTAGCACCCAAGCATGGTAGTATGTTGCATCTTAAGAATATTTTTAGAACGATAACTTTTTGCCACTAGGCTGCCGGGCTTATTATAGTGTGACTTACACTGCAGACTTCCCTAAATTTAGCTTCCTTTTCATCCACTGTGACCATCCAGATATTCGAATTAGGTGTATTCAAGAGGCTAATAGCCAATGATTTGCCAGAGAGCTATAAATATCGGCATGAATTTTATGTTTTCACTTGACATCAAGAGTGTTTCCATTGACAGTGATCCTGGACTCTTCCTGTCAGGACCTTGTTAAGAATTTTCCAGACATTTGTAGAATCCTGAAAGTTTGTTTGTTTGTTTGTTTTTCAAATTGAAATGAACACATATCTCATGACAAAAGCATTCTTTGGTAAAAGATCATTATGCAAACCATAATAAGGTCTCAAATTGTATGCTGCATGAAACATTTACTATAAGGGAACTTTACACATTTATAAAATCATTTACTATTAGCATAAATTTATGAAGAAAGATTTGGCATATTATTTTGCCCTCAATTTGAAATCTGTTGAGTTGTGGCTATTTTTCTAAAGGTTTATCATATGCTATCTTCCAATCTGGCATTTTACTACTACCCATGCATTATCTTCTCATAGGATGAGGTAATGCTGTTCATTTGCCTGTCCCAAATACATACTTATTGCTGTCATTGACCGAACAGATATTTTGCAGACCTACAAAAAAAGGTTCTTTTGTAGAAACTGATATAAATACTTCATAGTCTGCCTTAAGGATGTGAAAGCATGGTTAACCATGATCCAGATAAATATTTTCCACATCAACCTAGGGCACCATCACACTTACTTCATATAAAACCAAGCCTCCAAAACACGTTCTTCTTTTTTTTTTTTTTAATGTTTATTTATTTTTGAGAGACAGACAGAGTGTGAGCAGAGGAGGGGCAGAGAAAGAGGGAGACACAGAATCCGAAGCAGGCTCCAGGCTCTGAGCTGTCAGCACAGAGCCCAACATGGGGCTCGAATTCACGAACCGTGACATCATGATCTGAGCTGAAGTCAGACACTCAATCGACCGAGCCACCCAGGCTGAGTTTTTCAATGACCATCAACACTTTATATTTAGTGAATTGATATATCTAGTATTTTAAATTTTCTAAGACTTTTCAATGAATAATGAAAGTGGGGTCTCAGTAACAGTACATTTAAAAATAAGTTACTTCAGGGGAGCCTGGGTAGCTCAGTCGGCTGGGCGACTGGCTCTTGATGTCCATTCAGGTCATGGTCTCACAATTTGTGGGTTCAAGCCTGGCATCAGGCTGTGCACTGGCAGCACAGAGTCACTTAGTATACTGTCCTCAAGTTCCATCGATGTTGTTGCACAGGCAGGATTTCCTTCTTTCTCATGGTTGCATAATATCCATATATATATTTACATATGTATTATATATTTATATATAACATTCACAGATACATAATTTTCACATGTATATACTCACTATATATGATATATAATATATATGATATTCACTATATATAATATTCACGTATGTGCTGTCAGTGCAGAGCATGCTTGGTACTCTCTCTCTCTTCCTCTCTCTCTGCCCCCTAATGCGGGCCTCGAACTCATGAACTGTGAGATCATGACCTGAGCCAAAATCAAGAGTAACATGCTTAACTGACTGAGCCACCCAGGCATGCCCAAAAACACATATTTTAAATTAAAAAAAAAAAGAATTAAATTCTATCAAATTCAGCTTGAAATGTAAAAGCTAAAATAAAGAAAGCAGGGGTTTAATTGGAAGTTTCATTGTTGCAATGCCAGTGACCAAATCAGGTGCCAGGAAATCAATTCCCTGTCTCTTTCTCTCCCTCTCTCCCTTTTTCTATCTCTCCCTCTCTCCCTCTTTCCCTCTCTCCCTCCCTTTACCTCTCTCTTGCTCCCTCTCTCCCTCCTTCTCTCTCTCTCCCTCTTCCTCTCTTTCTCTCCCTTTCTCCCTCCCTCTCTCTCTCTCCCCCCTTTTCCCGCTCTCTCTCTCCCTCTCTCCGTCTCTCCCTCTCTCTCTCCTGCCCTTTCCCTCTCTCTCTCTGTCTCTCTCCCTCTCTCCATCTCTCCCTCTCTCCCTCTCTCTGTCTCTGTCTCTCTCTCTCTGTCTCTCTCTCTCTGTCTCTCTCTCTCTCTCTCTCTTTCACACACACACACACACACACACACACACACGAGTTAGGTCTCCTTTCTTTAGGTCATCCATCCCTTAGAGATGTTTCAACAGTGTTCCCTCTGAATCTGCTGGGCAATAAAGGAACTACCATATAATCCAGCAATCCCACTTCTTCTGATTACAAATATTCGAAGTTAATGAAAACAGATACCTGCACTCCCATGTTCACTGCAACATTAGCCACCATAGCCAAGGTACAGAAACAACCTAAGTGTCCATCAATGGATGAGTGGATACAGATGATGTGATTTATACATATCCTTCTTTTCTCATGGCTAAATTACATTCATACATATATGAATATTACATAATGTGAATGTTATATATATTATATATCATATATAGCGATTTTATACATGTGAAAATTATGTATCTATGAATATAATATATACAAATATATAATACATATGTAAATATATATATGGATATTATACAGCCATGAGAAAGAAGGAAATCCTGCCTGTGCAACAACATTGATGGAACTTGAGGACATTATACTAAGCGAGACAAGTCAGACAAAGACAAATACTGTATGATATCACTTATATGTGAAATCTAGAAAAGCTGAACTCATAGAAATAAAGTAGAATAGTGGTTACCAGGGGCTGGGAGAGTAGGGTAATTAGGGAGATGATTTTTAAGGGTACAAACTTACGATTAGAAGATGAATAAACTCCGCAGGTCTAATGCAGTGTTAATGTAGGTGATTAGAGTCAATAATACTATATTATAAACCTCAAGTTGCTAAGATTCTAGATATTAAAATTGCTCACCACAAAAAGAGACGACAATTACATAATGAGCTAAAGCTGTTAGCTAAGCTATAATGGTAATCATATTGCAATATATAAATGTACCAATCAACATGCTGTACGCTTTAACCTTACACAATATTACATATCAATTACAACTCAACTTTTTTTAAAAAAGAAAGAAAAGTCAAGGTCACTTATCCCTACAGTCCTGAAACCAGGCAGTCATCAGCCTTAGAAGTGACTGCCATCAAAAATGAGTAGCTTCGATGTCCTTTATGAAGGCTTTCCTGACTCTCCTCGATACATTTGGCCACTCCTTTCTTGTGTGGCCATTGTATCCTAAAGACACCATTGTCAGGACATCTATGACACGTTCCTTCAGGGTAGTTGTATACCTGTCTGTTTCCTCCCCTGGGGAGGACCATAAAGACTGTGATCCCCGGAATACATTTCTTTCTAGCACTTCTCACAATATCTATCCCACAGTCAATGCTTAATGTATTCCTTGACTAAATTCTTCTGGACATACTCAAAGAAAGAAAACACAAACTTTAGTACCAGCACACTCTGTAAATAATTGGGAAACAGAAGCCATGGAATATAACAAGCTAGAGTCATCCAATTTGAGCACAAGTTTCTTAGGCCAAAATGAGGAAGGGCTGTAAAGCAGATTTTTTTTTTTTTTTTAGCAGCAACAGTTACCATTCACAGGTCACCTCCCTTCTGAGCCTTCACATTGTAATCACATCGATTAGCTAATCTTTGGCACCACAGCAAGGGTCATTTTTCTGGTCAATATTCAGAAATTGTTGCCAGGTTATTTCGGTGCTTGGTGATTATAATTCCTTATGAAATTTGGCTATAAAATCTGTGTTTCTCCCAGTGTATGTACTCTGTATTGCCAAATGTGATACAGTCAGAAAGCACATTCCTTCATTATTTTTCTTTTACAAGAATAAAATTGGTAAAATACATTATTTGCTTTTAAGTGGAAAAACATTCCATTTTCCAGATGCTGGCTCTTCAGAAAACATTATATAGATCTCTTGTTGAAATTTTTAGAAGTGATCACGTTATCATACATTTTACACTCCTGGTCAAGCTGTCAACACTACCAATGCATTTCCATAACTACCTACATATGCCCATTTCCTTGGGAGAAGAAAAGCAGAATGATACTAACTCTTCTGAACTTTCACATACATTTGAATTTTTATATGTCAAATCTCAGACTGTCAAAATTGGAAGCATAGACATTCTTTTCCTTAGAACATCAACTCTCATGAAATACTACCTTTAATATAATCAACTTCTTAAAGAACCATAAATACTTTCCCAATCTTTACACACTCTTTTCCAAAAGTATATAATATTCACAGACCAGAAATGAAGGTGAGATTGTCTTTAGATAAATTTAGCTTGGGAATCAGGAAAATATGACCTAATAGAGGAAATCTCTGGACAAGTTGAAGATAGTAAATGATATGGGAATTGGGAAACCTATTGCCACGGAGTCTTCCTTTAAATAGTGGCCTTTGTAAAATACATTCTGGTTCATACTCCTAACAAAAACGTGAAACAGAAATCTACTTTTCCATCCCAACTGGGTTTCCTCCAAACATGCTGCCTTCTCCCTAATGAGTTGGAATCGTGTGCACCATAAAGCAGCATAATGCATCCTGAAATGCTGACATTTCATTTTTAATTGAAATCAAACAGAAATAGTTCCACTGGGGAAAAAGAGAGTAAAGCTGGCTTTTGATAGAAATTAATAGAGGGGAGACTGAACTACTTCTCCCCATCATAAAGTAGTCGACTGGTGAAGGATGCCAGTCCTCTTGCCTGAGATTATCTCCAGGATTTTGGTGAAAAGAACATGTCTTATGGAGGCAGAACGAGAAATCATATCTAGATGGGCATATTTAAGAAATAAATGAAATTAAAAAAAACACATGAATATAAAGTTTAAGGGAAAACTTTAATTTTAGTATGAAAACACATGGTAACAAGTGTAAAAGTTCATATTGCCAACAAAAATATCTGCAAAAATAAATCAGAAAATACATGCTTTGGGAAGTAAGATAAATTTATATTCTTGGGACTAATTTCCATATATCAGTGAAGAAAATTTCTTTTAAAAACAAGTTTATAGCAATACCTATAGTGGTAGTAACTGTAGAAGTTGTAGTTTGAGTAGTAGCAATAATATTAATGAAGATTAACTTTATATTTGTATATGGGTTATAAAATATTTTTATAAGAATTTTTAATGTTTTGATCCTCTAAAAAGTATTATGAAAACCAGCTTTCTGAAGACAATATTTTATTTTCTAAAATACCAGACTTCAAATATAAAAAGCCATAATTTTAATGAAAACACTTATCTTTATGCTCAAATTTTCTAGAAAGAATCTGTAGTATTTTGTATGAAATGCTGGCTTTCCAGAATGAGTCACTTCAAGACATTATTAAGTGAGGACTGGATAAGTAAGGGGGGGGATGCCTGACACTGGGGAGTTCATAGGCCAGTGTTGCAGACAGGTACTTAAAGAGATAAATGACACTATGATATGATACCTGCTAGAACAGCGATAGGAACAAAGTACTTTGAGAGCACAGAGAAGCGAGGAAATAATCCTGCCTGGGGGAATCCGAGAAGGCTAGACTGAGGAGGGCACAACTAAGCCAGTAATTATCAATGATGAGGAGTTCACAGGGCGAAGAGAGGCAAGAGGGCATCAAAGGCAATAAAAACTCCATAGATAGTCAATGAAAGACATACAAAAAAGGGGGGGGGGCATTATGTTTGCCACTTCTTGAGTGCAAGGAATACCAGGAGATGAGGCTAGAAACACGGTGGGGAGTAGATCAGGGGTCTGCAAATTACAGCCCACAAAACCCAAGAGCTAAGAATAGTTTTTATATTTTTCAACAGTAGAAAAAAAGGAAAAAAGAAAAGAATACCTCAAGACAAGTGGGCATTATGTGAAATTCTGATTTCACTGTGCACAAATAAAGTGTTATTGGAACATGGACATGCTCAGTCATTTACATATTGTCTTTGGCTACTATCATAACTACAACCCCAGAGTGGGATAGCTCGACAGAGACTGTGTGGCCTGCAAAGCCCAAACAAAGTTTGCCAACTCCTAAACTAGCGAACTCAGGCTTTGTGTAGAGTCGGACATATAAAACCTGTGCTCCCAAGAAAGGTGTCAGGAGGCGTGATGTGGGACTCTTCAGCACACAGACAGTAATAGGAGCCATGGGTCCAGATGAGATTGTCTAACATGAAATCTGCAGAACTCCGACCACTTCAGGGGAGACAGATGAAGGGGGAGGTCCCGGGGAAGAGAATGAAGAACAAAGAACAACAATGCGAGACAGAGAGAGGGCACATGGCGAGTGGAATCTCATTTTTTTACATGAGAACGTCTTTGACACCCTGTGGGATGCCCAAGTCTGACAGATGACCTCCTGAGTTCCTCTTTGAATCTAGCTTTTCTCCATTCTCCCTGCTAGTGTCTTCCCTGTGCACCCAGGTTACTGTTACATGATCCTCTTATTCTCCCGCCCGTGGTCTAATCCAACACAACTGTCCACACTGATGCCAAAGTGGTCTTTTCAAAAACTGACGCCAGTGATACTTCCAAAATATTTATTCATATTTAAACATACTTAATCATAGCTTTCCAGTGTTTAAAATCTATCAGAGACTCTACTCTCTTATTTAATACATATCATTTATCTGTTGCTGCATAACAGCGGAACATAAAACTTAGCAGCTTAAAACAGCAAACGTGTCTGCCAGTTTCTGTGGCTCAGGAATCGGGCCACAGTTTTTCTGGGTTCCTCTGTCTCAGGGTTTCTCATGAGACTAGAAAGGTGTCAGCATGAGCTGAAGTCACCTGAAGGATCAAGTGGGGGAAATGCTACTTCTAAGCTCACTGAAATGGCTGTTCTCAGGCCTCAGGTCCTCAGTGATTTTTGGTGAAGATATTAGTTTTTTGAACAGCATCCACAACTGTGAGAAAATAAATTTCTGTTCTTTAAGCCACCCAATCTGTGGTATTCTGTTATGGCGGCTTGAGTAGACTAATATATGTGTAAGTCAGGCCCAAGTTTTTTACTCCTCAGTCAACTCTTTATAAGAAAGTTCCCTGTGAGGCCACAGGTGTGGATCGAAGGAGTGAAGTAATGCAGCATCAGTAGGAGTTAAGTCCGTGCCACCTGCTCATTCAACTCACTTGAGTGTTCAGAGCTTACTGGACATAGTGTCTTCTGCAATATTTCCATAGGATGATGGACGGCTGGTGCGCACACACAGTGTTAAGCTTTGATGGGTCAGACAACACTCCGTTCATGCTGGCCAGGTCACAATGCATAGTCATTCAGTGGCTCATGGTTTCCCTAGACGGGCCCAGTAACAAGCCAAGAGCTATTTTTCAAAAGGAGAATTGATGTGTGCAGAAGAGTTAGTGTTCTAAAATTAGAATGTGATGATCGTTGCACAGTCCTGCGAATATACTAAAAAACACTGAAGACTTTAATGTGTGAATTATATCTAAAATATAAAGAACCATAAATCATCTATCCCGCAACCCTCCCCCCCCCCAAAAAAAAGAATAGGGCTTAGGGGTCTGTACTGTAGTTCTCCTATGGGGGCTTCCCAGAGGATCCTTAGAGCATCCCTACCTGCCAGAGATCACTGAGTACTCTTGAACTGCTGGGTCATCATGGAACCAAGAGGTAGAGCGGTCTGCTATACAGCTGGACCTTCTGCAAGCCTCAGGCCCACAGAGCTGGATACTCTGCCTCTGAGGAGAGCTGCCTGGAGATACTGATGCCTTAGGACCTCAGAGATATGCTCCATATAGCTGGGACCCAAACCTTTAAGGCAGACCACTGCCCAACTGTTGCAGATACCACTGAATGGGCACAACGCAGCTGGTTGTGAGAAGGGCAACAAGTAGCTGGAGACTGGAGCCAACCATCTCTGCCTGAGTGAAGGGCCATGGTAAAGTATCACTGACAAGAATAGAAAGAAAACAAGACAGAGTAAGTTCTTTCTCCCCAACTCCGGCCTTCTGGTCTCCCTCACATACTCCCTGTTGACAAGAACCTAGAAGGGAACCAGCAATCAAGGGAAAGATGTGGTTTCCAGAGTCCAAGCTCTAGCATCACAGTGCAGAAAAAAGAAAAATATCTTCCTGTTTCTCCCACTAGACCCTAAGCCCCCCATGGATTGTGATTAAGCCTTATTTCTCTGTTTAAGATACTTAGAGCAGTGTCTGGCAAAATGTATTTAGTAATGAATGAATGAATGAAGAAAGAAAGAAAGAAAGAAAGAAAGAAAGAAAGAAAGAAAGAAAAGAAAGAGAGAAGCAAGGGAAGAAATGAAAAAAAAAGATGGTATTTAAGGGTATGAAGAACCTCAGGGTGGACAAGTCAGACAGATACTGAGGAGAGGTCAGAATCGGCCAGTACTCCCAGGAAGGAAGTAAAAGAGGCGACTGTGGAAGGAAAAGGCTCTTCCATGGAGGTGGGTGGTAAGTGGAAGGAGGGATGTAGGAACATAGCTAGAGGGGAGTTCTGTGTGACAGAAAAATTGGTTCACTTGCTTGTTTCCAGGATGTGGAAACCTGTACAGGTTTACAAGTTGAGTAAAACAAGAGAAGGAAAATTTGAACTTGCAGGAAAAAGGAGGGATGAGTGATGAATGGATATAGCTGTTCTGTCTTCTTCTTCTTCTTTTGAGTCTTTCTAACATTTCTTTTTTTTTAATGTCTATTTATTTTTGAGAGAGAGAGAGAGAGAGAGAGAGAGAGATAGCATGAACAGGGAAGGGGCAGAGAGCGAAGGAGACAGAATCTGAAGCAGGCTCCAGGCTCTGATCTGTCAGCACAGAGCCTGACGTAGGGCTTGAACTCATGAACTGCGAGATCATGACCTGAGCTGAAGTTGGACATTTAGCTGACTGAGCCACCCAGGTGCCCCGAGACTTTCCAAAATTTCTACCTAGAGACCTTGAATGGCTTCTTGGGGTACTTCAGATACAGGTTTTATGTTAGATTTGACGAAAATAATATGGGTATATTTTAAGGTCTGAGGCCAGATGCTCTCAGTGTTCAAAAACACTTAGTCCTGTACTGACTCCTTGAGGGCCACCAGGCACTAGGGAGATGCCTCGAGGGAAGAGTGCAGCTGTGTATTCTTTATAGTGAGACAATTATTTAGTTATAATCCAACTTGTGGTAAAGCCTATTAGTTCTTCACAGAGGTGTCCTCACATACCTAACCTCTACAAATTTGCCTAGAGATTTTTAAGGAAAATCAAGAGTACCAATTAACTTAAAAAATGTATTATAAAATGAATGACAAAAATAAACATCCATAAATGAAAAACACTTTATTCCTTTTATCTGATACTCCATTAAAATTTCACCATATTAATATCTCAGTTATTTCATGAAAGCAGTTTAATGAATCCTTTGGAAAATTCTAATAAAAATAAGAAATCGATTATCTCAGTCTCAAATTTGCCACAATTAAAAGGAAACTTTTTTGAATTGGACTGTTTCTCCCTAAAGAATCTTCTTCTTATAACGAAGAATATTGCAGTACGCTCTAAATAGATGTTTAAAATCTCTCTCATATGTTCTGGAAATCTCTCTCATTGAGACAGTCCCAGCTTGACAGCCCTGCAATAACTATTAAATATTAAAATAACATTAAAGAGCAACTGCTCCCCTCATGGATATAGCTACAAAACTCCGTTTCACACTAATGGGGCTCACACAGCTAAATCCCCGTGTGCTGTACTGAAAATTTACCCCTAAGGATCCGAGGATCAGACAAAGTCAAGAAAATAACAAACTCACTTGCAAAAAAAAATAATCGATCCACTACCAACAAATTATTATTATTCCTGAAATTACAATCACATAATCATCCTAAAAATCAGATTGTCTAGGATTTAACAGCATCCAATTTTGCATTCACATAATATACATTTGTGATGTAGTAAAATTCATACTTGTATTGCAAGATAATTTGGATGTTGTAAAGATATTTATAAAGTTATAAAAATTGTGTCTCATTTACAAAGATCGCCTAAAGCCAGAATCTAATTCTAAATATTTTTTTATGTGCACTATTTCTGTAGACACTAGCACCATAATGCTTAAGCTTAAGAACTGCTTTTTGTTGTTGTTTATATAGGTTTAAAGTAAAGGGGGGAAAAGGTAATGTGCATAACCAATAGTGTTAATATTTAAATTTATATGGAGCTCTTAATTTCTCCAAAAGTAACATTTTAAGAAATTATGGCAACTTTGACTCAGTTGTACCACACTATATTAATAACCATCCATGGTCACTATCCCAGAAGCAGTCACAAGCTATTGAAAAGACACTACGTTTAACAGCATGTACTCTAGACTAAGTTTTAGCTTACCCAAAATTTATCTTAGCCAAATATCAAACTAAGACCCATCTGTTGAATTCTCCACGTCACAACTTTATCAGCTATAAAATGGACTTGGGGATCTCTCAAATCTGCAGTGTGTCATTTTCTTTTGGGACAGCTAATTTGGTTTATACTGAGTCTGGTTAGATTTTCCCACTTCCCACCCTCCTTCTCCCCCCAACATACACACACAAGCATAAACATAAAAAGGAAAAAGGAATTTTAAAATCTTACAAAGAACTATGGTATAAGTGTGTCTGTAATATTCTGTGAAATTCCTACTTGTGAATGTCAAAGTATTTCCCAGAATTGAGAGAGGCCTAGAGAATGAGAAAGAGGGAGGGGTAGTGTTGTTTTGTGGAGAAAACACCCAGATGGAAGATGTGTTCCACCACTACCAACTCTGTGATCTTGGACAGACCACTTCCTTTCTCTAGATTATACTTTCCTTCTGTGAAGAACATGGAGAGCGGTGGATATTGGATAAAATGGTCATGAAGTGCACTTGCAACTCTGAAATTGGATGCCTCTAACTAAAATGTCACTATTATGACAAACCAAAGTAGTTACTCTTAAGTCTGCAGAGAAGAAAAGAAGAGGGTGTGTGTGTGTGTGAGAAAGAGAGAGAGAGAGAGAGAGAGAGAGAGAGAGAGAGATAAAGGGTGAAGAAGACAGGAAATAAAGTAAATATGGATCATTTTGCAAATTCAATAGTAGTACAAGAACTGGGAGGTATCTAGAAAGATTAAAGATTTCCTGACCTTTGTTGAGCACTTCTGTGTGTCAGGTATGAAGCTAATAGCACTGCAGATACTGTCTCATTAAATTCTCATTATGAACCCTGTGAGGACCTACTATAATTATCCCCATCTTCTAGATGAGAAAACAAAGGCCTAGAGAGTCTTGAGTTCCATAGCTATTGTTACTAACGAAAACACGTGAAATAGAGACTGAGTCATGTCCCCAGAAGAGTCATCTTTTAGAATCAATTAGAGTCAACATTATAGAGAATGAACCTCTGCTTTCTTTGTTTGGTAAGAGACTTTTTTGGTAACACCACTGAACACACTCTAATTGTATATACTGCTGGCCCATCCCAGCAACAATATTCTTTTTCTTTCATCCACTACAAAAGTGGTATTACAATCTTCTAAGGATAAACCCATTGTCTGGCACTTAAACGTTTGTTGAAAGAATGAAGCTTCCCAACTAAGATGGGAGAACATGGACCAAATTTACCCTGTCACCTAAAAGAGCCAAAAGGACCCCCAAAGTGGACAAAATATATGAAAGAATAGTTTTTAATTTGCTAGGCATGCAGCAACAAAGAACTGTGATCCCTAAGCAATCGGAAATGAACAAGGTGAGCCCTATGATTGCCCAATTTAATGACTGTAGGGTTTCAAGGTTCTCTGAGTTGAGAAGACAATTGAAACTCTGGAAAGACCGAGGCAACTCACATTGATGAGACAGAGGACCAGACAGCAATAACTCCAGAGAACTGCACAAGGACATCCTTGAATATTTATCAAAGTACCGATTAGCACAGGAAGTGATGGCTCTACCTGAGGCCCAAGAAAGAACCACCTGCAAGAGCACTGCTCAGTGCTCACACTGGGCTGGGAACAGTGCCCGTAATCAAAAGGAAAGTTTCTTGACATTGGTCTTGGCAATGATTTCTTGGACATGACACCAAAGCACAAGCAAAAGAAGCAAAAATAGACAAGTGGGACTACATCAAACTGAAAAGGTGTGCACAGCAAAGGAAACAAGAGAGTGAAAGGGCAGCCAATGGAATGAGGGAAAATATTGGCAAACCGTATATCTGATATAGGTTGATAATCAAAATGTGTAAGGAACCTGCAACTCAACAGCAAAAACAAAACAAAACAAAATAAAAACCTGATTGAAAAATAGACAAAGGACTTTTATCTAAAGACATGCAAATGGACAACAGTTATATAAAAAATGTCAAACATCACTAATCATCTGGGAAATGCTCAACAAAGTATCACCTCAAATCTTTTAGGATTGCTATATATATTATATATATATAGCATATATATATAATATATGTGTGCATATAATATATAGCACATTATATATTATATATATAGCATATAATATATATAGTACATAATATATAATAGCTATATATATATATATATATATATATAATAAGTTTTGTCAAGGATGGAAAAATCAGAACTCTTGTACTCTTGTACCCTGTTGGTAGAAATATAAAATGGTGCAGCTACTACAGAAAACAGTTTGGTGGTTCTTCGAAAAATTAAAAATAGGCCTACCATATGATCAGGCAATCCCAGTTCTGGGTATATATCCAAAAGAATTGAAATCAGGATCTTGAAGTGGTATCTGCATTCTCAAGTTTGTCGGGGCATTATTCACAATAGCCAAGACATGGAAACAAATTAAATGTCCATCAACAGATGAATGGATCAGGACAACGTGATGCACACCCACAATGGAATATTATTCAGCCTTAAAAAGGAAAGAAGTCTCGTTGTATGTGACAATATGGATAAGCCTAGAGGACACTATGCTAAGTGAAATAAGCCAATCATGGAAAGTCAAATCCTGCATGAGGTATTCTAAATAAACTTCTAGAAACAGACAGTAGACTAATGGTTGCCAAGGGGAGTTGTTGTTCAATGGGTATAAAATTTCAATTATGCAGCATGAATAAATTCAAGAGATGTGTTGTATAATATTGTGACTATAGTTAGCAATACCGCAGTGTGCACTTAAAATTTTGTTAAGGGTCTCATGATAAGTGTTCTTACCACAATTTCAAAAAAGAAAGAAAACCAAAGTCCAATATTCCTCATGAACACAGGTTCAAAACTAAAATTCTAAACTAAATTTTAGTACTTAAATATAACAATATATAAAATGGATAATATATCATGCTAGACTGGGGTTAATCTCAGGAATTCAGGCTGGTTTAACATTTGAAAATCAATTAATATAAATCACCATATTAAAAACCAAAAAAAAAAAATGTTAAACTCATTTGATGCTGAGCAGGTTCAACATTCATTCTAAAATTTGGTGAGGTTTTTTTTACATTTATTTATTTTTGAAAGAAAGAGTGAGACAGAGCACAAGCAGGGAAGGCACAGAGAGAGAAGGAGACACGGAATCTGAAGCAGGCTCCAGGCTCTGAGCAAGGGTCAGTGTAGAGCCCGGCGTGGGGCTCAAACCCACCAACCGTGAGATAATGACCTGAGCCCACGTCGGATGCTTAACCGACTGAGCCACCCAGGCACCCCTCAACATTCATTCTAAATTTTAACTTTCATCAAACTAGGAATAAAAGGGAATTTCCTCAACCTCATAAAGGATATTTATTTTAAAAATGAAAAGAAGGCTACACAACTGACATCATAATTAATGATAAAAGACGGAGTACTGTCCCTCTATAATCAGGAAGAGGGCAAAAAAATGTCTGGTTTTACCGTTTCTATTGAACATTACATTTAAGGTGATGGCCAGTGCAGTAAGACAATAAAGGCCTCGATATTGGAAATGAAGTAAAACTGTCTTTCTCCACAGATAGGATCGCTTATGTAGTAAATGTGGTGGGATCTGCCAGGGCACATGCGTGGTCACTGGAAAAATCACTGAGTTGGGCCCCATCGGCTTCAGCATCCCTGCCTACCTCCAGGCATCTCTATGCTGGGCGCGGGCAGGGATTTCTTGCGCTCCTCCACAGGTCTCGGGGACCGCCACAGGAATAGGGGCAGGGGCACTGGGACGATCTGCACACTTTACAGGACCTGGCAGCACCCACACTTCTAGAAACAGCGGGCTGGCGGACAAGGTCCCCCTCTGCTACGACAGGCATGCCACTGAGCCAACACCGGAGTTTGAGCCCCGGCACACGTGGGCCCACGGGACACGTTCTCCACCCATGCCTTGATGAGGAAGGGAAGTTCTTACCACCCCCCGCCAGGTTCTGCCCGCTGCAGCACTGTGCGCACCACCAGGAGCTGTTACTCTGCGGGAAGGGTGTTGGGTTTCTGTCCCTTCCGGAGCTGGGACCCAAGTCCTGGGTGTACTCCCTCCACAGCTCCCAGCCCACGCCTTCCGGAGTCACAGACACAGCTAATTCACTAATTCAAGTGGTAGCCCTGATTCGGAGGTCAGCCAAGGTCTCCGCCTGAGTCTCTGCTCTGCCAGCCCGGGAGCCCGTCTCTAACCTCAGCTCTTCTCCCAGCCTGCTAACCCTGCTTCGGCCTCTGGCTGGGGTGGGTGGTTGACCCACCGCGCAGCCCGGAAGCCCACCCCGACCCACACAGAGGTCCAGGGGCACCCCGAATTTCCCCGCGGATGCCTCCTTGCCACAGCCCATGGCTGCCTCTCCGGGCGGGCCTGCCACTCGGGGGGGGGGGCGGGGTAACCCGGCCCTGCGCGCGGGGGGCACGGGAGACCCACGGCAGAGGCCCGCCACTCCAGATCCGAGGCGCAGTTCCAACATGCAAGGGGTCTGACCTACTTGGGCATCGCCCGCCAGAATCTTAAACATTTACATCGCGACCTTACCTGCATTCATTCCCCACGAACGCCCTCCTGGTGGTTTTTCTGAAGGCCGCCTGCGTCCATCCCTGCGGCGCTGTGGCAGTGGAATCAAGGAACGCACCTTCCCGAGACAGGGGAGGGGGTCAGGAGCCTCCAATTGCCCCTCCTCACAGGTCGATCGGAGGCCATGACCTCTCGAAGACCTCCTCCAACCACTGTTGTTAAGTCAAACAACCTGGATGGATCCAAAAATAAATACACAGAGTTCAAGAAGCCTGATAAATACATATATTCCACGTTGTAGGATTTCACGTGTATAAACATCCCAGAAAATGTGGACTACTGTGGCAGAAAGCAAAATATTGGTTGCCTGGGCACAGAGGTGAGAGGTGGGGTGGAGGGAGCTGCCAGGAGGGCGGTGTGTATAACAGGAGCATGAAAAAATTGAGGGCGGGGGATGGATACGTGCAAATCTTAATTGATTTCATGGGTATATATGTATGCCAAATTGTACACTTTAAATACGTACAGTTTACTGAATGTCTAGTTTCCCTCAATAAAGCTATTTTTTAAATATGAAAAGGCCAATTTTTCACCAAATAAATAATACTGTGAACAATATTGCTTAGTGCTTTCCCATTTCTTCACCACAACAACCCAGTGAGCTGGATACTCACTGAGCGAGCTACTGATTATTATTATATTATGGTTATATATTATTATTATTATTATTATTATTATTATTACTATATTGTTTCTGTGTAATACATGATGAACTCAGAGGCTCAAGGACATTCACTTTGCCAGTGTCAGATAACCTTTATCAGCAAACACAATGTAGAAATCCTTCAACGCAAATGAAATAAAGGACAAACCTGATTTTATTACAGTGATCCTCAAACATTTCCATTTCTGTCCCCTTCACACAGCCCTAAGAGGGTCTCCCCAAACTCAAGAATCCACATCACTCTGAATTTCCAGTCTTCCCAGGAATGTAAGGTGACACCATCTCAGTCTGCACTGGCCGATGCAGTAGCTACTGAGCACTTGAAATCTATGTGGCATATCTGCAGTGAGATACAGTATAAGATACAGCCCCGATTTTGAAGATGTAACTATCTCACTAATATTTTTATATTGATTACATGTGGAATGTATAATATTTTGGATATATCAGGTTAAATAAAATATCACATTAATTTCACTTATCTTTACTTTTTAAAAAATGTTCATCTATTTATTTCGAGAGAGTGTGCACGTGATGGGGGAGGGGCAGGGAAGGGGGCAAGAGAGAATCCCAAGCAGGGTCCACCACGCTCAGGGCAGAGCACAACGTGGATCTCAATCTTAACGATCTGAGCCAATATCAAGAATTGGATGCTTAACTGACTGAGTCACCCAGAAGCCCCTGTTTATCTTCACTTTTTTCTTTTTTTTTAATGTTTATTTTTTGAGAGACACAGAGAGAGAGAGAGAGACAGACAGACAGACAGAAAGAGAGAGAGAAAGTGTGGGGCAGGGTCAGAGAAAGAGGGAGATACAGAACCCAAAGCAGGCTCCAGCCTCTGAGCTGTCAGCACAGAGCCCAGTGCGGGACTTGAACGCATGAACCGCGAGCTGAAGTCAGATGCTTAACCAAATGAGCCACCCAGGTGCCCCATCTTTACTTTTTAAATGTGGTTCCTAAAAAAATTTTAACGACACATGTGTCTTACATTATATTTCTACTGGACAGCAGTGGTCTAAATCATACCGAGAATAGCAATGGTATGCCTTTCATCATGACAACTTCAGAAAATAATGAATTTTAAGCATGTGCTATCTGGCTTCAAGTCTGCAAGCAGGTGGAAGTCTCTAAGTAGGATGCCACTCAGAGAATCTATGGGGATACCTGAAGAAAAAATGGGCCAATAGAGGCAGAAGAGCAGATGGTGAGTAGAAAGAAAAGGGGGCCATGAATTCACAGTAGGTGGTGGAAAATATTCAATCCAAACTCCTTTAAGATCAATTTTATAAGTCAAGGCTGTTCTTGTGCTAGAATGCTGCAGGGTACAATGCTAGGGTTTTGGAGCATTGAGCTCCAGTGAGTGTTTGTGGAAGTCGTGAAAGGTGAGCCAACCCAGAGTTGTCTGGACCCAACCAAGGTCTTATCTGTGCAACCATTACTAAAGATTTGAGGCAGTAGCTATGGTTTTTGCATCTGTGGATGAAAATCTTGATCTCCTCAAAGTCTTTGACTCATGCCAGACTCTTGTGCACCATACTGCTCTCTCTACTTCTCTTATTTCTCCGTCAGCTAGAGCTCTGCCACGTTGTTTGGATTCATGTGAGTGTCAGTGAATCTTGGAAGGCCTTCTTGGGCTCCCAGTGCTAACACTTCATATAAGTCCAGTAGGTGATTGAATTGCATGGTACTGGCAGAAGTGCTGCATTCCAGGACTTGTAGGTAGTGTTCAGTTCTTCTCTTATATTAAATCCAGCTCATGTAAAATACTGTTGAAATTGCAAGGCATGGCAAATGTCACAAAAGGCAGAGCCAAGTCTTGCAATAAAATTTTGCTGTCCCAGACTCTTTCCTCTGGAATGCCTCACGCTGCCATGTTGACCACCTCCATAGGTACAATCTTTCCATCTTGGTGGATATCTTCCTGTTGTAACCATTAAGGAGTCAATATATAGCCTCCTTTTTATCACCTTCTGAATTTGGAATCAATGGAAAAACAGCCCCAGGACAGATGATGAGAGAATGTGGCTTTAGATTAGAGGCCCAGAAATCTCCCCAATACTGAAGTATTGAATCCCTTGAACGAGAGAGACATCCCCACAGTGGCCAATAGAGCTGGGCAAACAAAGGCCTACTCCAAGTATAGGCCAGAGTGTAAATATCCTGTGGCATCCCCCAAGGAAGAGTACCCAAGAAGGCGCTGAGCTGAGCATGTTCAGTAACATCAATCAAACTTTATAAGCCTGCAGGAGTTAGGTATGGGAAGAAAGGTCAAGTTACTCGAACAAAAGACCCTCTGCACAGAAGCATTAGGCCAAGAAAATGGATATCCTCTCCACCCCTGCCCCTACATGAATGCATTTATCTACATATTGTCAAAGATGTGACAGATTATAAATAAACATTTTTCTCAGTGCTCGGCACGTAGGTCTGTAGAATGTACTTTCCTTGATGCAAGTTCTATTCATTCGTTCCAAAAATATTTGGTCAGTGCCTATTACTGTCTCAGCAATGTTCTAGGTACTACTAGGTGAGGAAACAGACAAATCCTGCCTTTGTCGAACTTATTTATAGTCTAGCAGGGATACTGAAAAAATAAATAAGCAAATAAGTAAAACATAGGGTACGGAAGATAGTGGTAAGTGCTGTTGAGAAAAAGAATGCAAACAATGGATGAGCACAGAAGTCTTAGTATCATATGAAGCGATTAGGGAAGCCTCCCTGCAAAGATGACACTACAATGAAGGCTGATGGAGGTAAGGGAGGGAGCCTGCAGATATCTGGGGGAACGTGCTCCAAGCTGAGCAAAGCTCAAGTGCAAAGGCCCTGGGGGCACATGCCAGATGTGCTGGAGGAAAAAGCAAAGAGGTTAGAGTGGCTACAACAGAATGAGAGCACCAAGTTCACACATATCTCTGTCTTCAAGGTTAATTCAGGTCCATTGCAATTACTCTCGCCTTTTTCTGAATGCATTTTAAAGTTCAAACCTTTAATCATTCCATCACAGCTCTTAGTTTCACTGCTAACGTTCTTCAGTACCACTCACAGGTTACACACAAGCCGTATGTACGTTCTTGTCAGCGGTTCTGAACCTGCCTTCCTTCCCCCAAACCTTGACAACTCCCACAGGGCAGAGCTTTCCTCGGAATCCATCAAGTGCCCCGCATGCGGCATGCGCCCTTCAGAAAGCCAGTACTCAGTGCACGTTTGGTGAATGACACTTCTAGATTGTTGCCTCAAAGAACTGCATGAAAAATGCTGCCTCCAGATGTTTCTGAACTTCTCTTCAATAAATCGAGTGTGGGTTTTCCTAGCAGCAGCGGTTTCTTTTAGAACAAGGCTGACTGTTGACAGAGTTAGTTTATCCTGAGCACAGAAGCCTCCTACCTTTTTGTGATGTAATTGCTGGCCGTTTGTACACATTAACGCCCGCACCTCCTACCCACCTCCGCCATCCCCCTTGGTTCCAAACCTACTCATTGAGATGATGGTTTCCCAATGAATCAAATACACCCTGCCCTCTGGAGCTTATCTTCTAAAGGATCATGCCTTCCTTGAAGGTGTCACTTCCTTGTCACTGTTCACATAGCCCAGGCTTTTCTTTGCCCAACGTGCTCTATAAAAACAAGTCACAAAGCAGAATTTTCTGGAACCAAAAAGAAATGATCTCACCTCTTTGACTCTTTAAGTGTTTCGATCAGACTAATCAGAAAGGAGAAGTGTATTTCACTCAATGCCTTCCTCTAAAACATACTGAAGGTCTATATTGTGGAAACATGGTAGCAAGATGCTAGATGGGTCTAATTTTCTCTTTGCCTTGTAAATGTTTACAACTATTGAGGGTGGGAGTTTAAGATGGTCAACAAGTTTTAGGCTTAGGTGGAAAAGGATTTAACGTGACTGTGTAATAAATTGCCTTCCTAGGCCGAAACCCCTCAAAATATCATTATATCAAAAATTTCTATAATGTTATCAGGAAAAGAAGATGGATTTGGGGAATTTTCCTAAAGTGCGTGAGTTAATATTATCTTTTTGTGGTGCAGGAAATTTTGCTAACAGCCCTGCTGATTTTCCATTAAGGGTACAGTGAGATGGAGTGCATGGCATACCGCTTTCATTCGTAGATCAACGGTGGAGACAGATTTGTAGTTTTTATCAGCATTAGCAGGGCTAAGCACATTTGTTCACAGGTATTAGAAATCAGCACTTGAATGAAAAGCTGGGCAGGGAAATAGTATTCGTGTAGTGAAAATATAACTGAGGTATGTACACAGTCCACACCTATGGCATTGTATATTCTGTGCGGGTGTTAACAACATCGAAAAAAACCTTGGCAGTTTCTTTCCTTGAGCTCATTCCTTAAATTGAATTGCACATACTAGGTCTTTATGATTACCACCATTGACAGGATGATGGCTTTTTGTATTAGTGACAACCTTTCCGTTATCAGTCTGGTGCTCAGGTTGTGAGATTGCTCAATTTTTAAGAACTAGGAAATGGAGGGGTGCCTGCGTGTCTCAGTCGGTTGAGCGTCCAAGTTCGGCTCAGGTCATGATCTCACAGTCCGTGAGTTCGAGCCCCGCGTCGGGCTCTGTGCTGACAGCTCAGGGCCTGGAGACTGGTTTGGATTCTGTGTCTCCTCCTCTCTCTGCCCCTCCCCTGCTCATGCTGTGTCTCTCTGTCTCTCAATAATAAATAAATGTTAAAAAAAAATTTAAAAACTAGGAAATAAAACTTGTGAACAGTGGCATATAAAAAGTTGTGGTTTTTTGTTTTTTGTTTTTTTGACAGACCTAGGATTAGGACCCAGAGCATCTAATTCCAAATCTTTATTTAGTCTCTTGGAGAATAGATTCTCTTGTGTTTGTCCTGTTGATTCTTTGGGGACTAAACTTGCCAAAGAAAGGCAGCCAGGGGCAGGGTTAAGTAGAAATTAGTTGCTTTTTGAATCCACTGTCCTTGTAACTTGGGAGAAATCCTCACAAAATCTTACACACAACATTTATAATTTGCTGGAAAACTTATTGTAAAAGTCTGCATCAAATTAAATCGATCACTTGACCTACTGACCTTGGAGAGTAACACATTTTTATCAGACATTTTGTCAGATAGCCAAAAATATTTCCGTTGGTTTACAGGTTTCCTTGGAAGATGGGAATAAATTCTAGTGTGTCTGTGATTTTTTAAAAATAAAAGCATATGAAAAAATACAATACTTGGAAAAAGAATAAAATATGGACATAAAATTCATCACATCCCCCAACAATGAAAATATTTCATAAATACTCTCACCTCTGATCATTGTACCTACAGTGCTATAGATATTGCTGAACATATGGCACATGATATCACCTGCTGTTCTCATCCCCCTCCCCTCTGAGGTATGCAGACCAGACCCCCATCAGCATATCTAGAGAAAATAATGTAATTATGTCAATTTAGTGGATTTTGATGTGTGGGAAATAAATTAGGTAGCACTTTCCTAAGCAATGGAAGTATATGCAAACAATGTTATGAGTGAGCATTGTGAGTTAATTTAACATCATTGTTACAGTAGATAAATATTATCTAGTATTTCAATTGTCATCTATCCACCAGAAAAATGAGCATCTTTGAATAAATATGATTTTAAATCAGGACCCAGTCTAGATTATCGGTTTATTTCTAGCCTAGAATTTTTTGCTTAGAAAATACTTAACCTGCTTAAGTTATAGGTATCACCTGTTGTTTGGAGTGAAGATTTTACAAAGGCATCTCAGACCTTTACACTCCAAACTTTGGAGTGATAAAATGAAAATATTGCTTGTACACCTGAAACAAATATGACACTGGATGTTAACTACACTGGAAACTAAAAACTCAGTGAAAAATAAGAAAGAAAATATTGGTTGTAAAACAGATTGCTGGACCCATCCTAGAGTTTCTGATCAAGACGTGTGGGGTGAGGCCCAAGGATCTGCATTTCTAGCAAGTTCCCAGGTGATGTAGTGCTATTGGTCTAGGAACCACTTTTTGAGAACCACTGCCCTCAGAGTCAGCAGGGCACAGTTGAAGCACAATGTGTTTACGAGTGCAAACTTCAGTTTCAACTATGACAACCACATCTTAGCTCTGTGGCTTTGGGTAAGTTATCTAATCCTCTGCACACTTATTTCTTCATGTGTGAAATGGGAAGCAATAATATCTGCCTCATCAGGTTTTGGGGTGTGTGCGTGTGAGACTACATGTGTGTCTGTGTGTGTACCTGTATGTAAGTGTGTGGAAAACGCTTATGCCACTGGTGTGATTTGCTCCACCAGCTTGGAGTACTAATACAAGTCCATCTCTTTGATGTTTCCAATTAATCATTCATACCTCCATATGCTCAATTTAGATAGATTTCCAATACCTGCCACTTGACACCTCTACCTTGCCCAGAAAAGGTGCCCAGGGAGTTTACTCTGTCTAAAGGGCCAGTGTACCTACCTCCCCGTTCTAGAAAAGAGAACTGGACAATCTAACCAGTCCACTGGCCCTTTTACTTCTGCCCTGCTACACAGGGTCACCACTGAAAACTCAGCTCACACCATCAGGTGGAATTTTTCATCTGCACAATGCCTTGATGGACCAGATTCCTTGGCACAATGGTGTCCCAACTTGAACTCCAAGACTGCCGCTCTTTTCTTTTTTTATTGAAAAAATTTTTTTTTAAAGTTTATTTATTTTTGAGAGCAAGAGAGTGAAAGAGAGCACATGAGTGGTGGACTGGCAGAAAGAGAGAGAGAGAGGGATGGAGAGAATCCCAGTGCAGAGCCTGATGGGGGCTCAAATTCACGAACTTAAGATCATGACCTGAGCCAAAGTCAAGAATCAGACACTTAACTGACTAAGCCACCCAGATACTCCAAGACTGCAGCTCTTTTAGTTCATATTCATTGGTCTGGTCATTTTTCCAAGTGTCTCACTATGCCTGTGTGACAGGGTATGGTGGACTTTCAGCCTTGGCCATATGCTGTGTTCATAGCAGCTCCCCACCACCGCCCTGGCCAACCTCCACACTTTGTTAGGGTGTCAGGACTACCAGTTTTGTCTCCCCCTTTCATGACAAATGCCCCTCTGGGTGCCTTTCCCTGAAATCCCAGTTGCCCTCAGGTGGACGAGGCCTGTATAGCAGAAAGTTTCTTACAACTAAAAAGTGAGAGCGGCTGGAATCTCAATTGTTTTTGTCCAAGATGGGGGTCCTCAACCTTGTGCCAATCTACTTACCTCAATTATCTGCCTTTGGCAATTCCACCAGCCATCACTACTTCTACTTCTCCCCATTCCCATGGCGCCTGCAGGAAGAGTCCCAGCACACAGTAGGCTGTCCCTAAATGTAGACATTATAAGGACCCGCAACCCTCTTCTAACTCCACTCTGCTTTCCAAGGTGATAAAATGAGGGTCCCTACAACTGAGGTCACCGCTGGTCCCTTGCAGAAGTTGGGTTTTCATCTATTGGTTACTGGAGATGCTGGGCTTTCCTTATCCCCTTCTCTAGGGAGATCATGTCCTGCCACATCCCCTGCCATTCTGCTCCCCTTCCTAAATCCCCGCATTCTTTTACCCTGGGCAATGTTCAGAAAGCAAAGACCCTCTTCTTCCTGCTATTACAACCTGGACCAGAGCCAGCTCCAAGCAGGCCTCCAGAGCTCCTATCTTAACCCTTTGTTAACCTCCCAACGGAAGACCCAGCAGGGCTCGTCTAACCCATACCAGAGGAAGAAAAAAGAGGAAGATGTGGAAAGGAAGGAAATTTGCATCCACCCCAATGAAGGCGTCCCAGTGTGTGACCTTGACACATATCAGAACTAGTTCTCCAAGAATTTTGGGGTGGAGTTAGGAGCATAGCAGAAAAAGGGAAGAATCTGCCTGAAATAAATTGATGAAGTGGCAGAATTAAAACCTTCCGTCAGTATTTATGTGAACAGTCTTTGTATCTACTGCTTTTTGAAAGCTATTGTTAAGGTATAGCACAATGATTATCCAGTCATTCAATAAAGATGTGTTCAGTGCCTGTCCCATGCAAGGACCTGTTACTTTGTATGCACTATACATATAAAGTATACACTTTGTATACAGTTAAGTGTCCCTTATTACAGGGACACAGGGAACATGACACAAAGTGTCAACCCTTTGGAAGCTTTTGGTTCCAAATGACATGACATCTGATACTAGGGAGCTCCAAGGACATAGAGCTCATGGCATGAACATTAGTTGTGACAATTCAAGCTTCTAAACGATGCTCAGGGTAAGAAGACCACAGTCGGTGGTATGGTATTCCCTCTTAACCAGGGGTTCACTTCCCGCGGTGTCAGTTACACACACCCCGCCTTTCTTCGCGCTCCAGAAGCAGACGATTTTTCTTCTGCCACATAGTCAGGAGGTCAACAGTAGCCTGACACTACGTCACAACATGTGGGTCATGCACCTCATTTTGTCTCATCACCTCAGCATTTTGTCTTCTCGTATTGTCACAAGAAGGATGAGTACAATAGATATTTTGAGGGTGAGAGAGAAACTATATTTACATAACTTTTATTACAGTATATTCTTATAATTGTTCTGTTTTATTGTTGCTGTTAATTTCTTACTGCGTCTAATTTATAAATTAAACTTTATGGTAGGTGTGTTTGTATAGGGAAAAGCATGGTGTATATGTGTGCGTGTATGTGTGCATGTGTGTGTGTATGTGTGTGTGCGTGTGTGTGCGTGTGTGTGTGGTTCGGTATTATCTGCGGTTTCATGCATCCACTGGGGGTCTTGGAATGGATCTCCCACAGATAAGAGGGATGACTGTATAAGCCAGGAATCAGAGAAATTGCATTTTTCCTTAGGAGGAATTATTTCCTTTGCTGTGCTTTGCAAATGGGGATGATCTCCTGGCCTCCTGAATAACATATACTCTTTGTGATTTTTTTTCCTGGTCATAGGGATGGTATCTCCTTTATACTCTGTGTACCAATTTTCCTGTAGGACTGACAGCAGGCCTTTTGAAAATGGGTTAACCAGCAGCAGGGTGCAGCCTGTGGTTATGAAATAGAACAATGTTCACTATTAGTTTATAGACAATAGTGAATAGTGCCTACCTGTTCCATCTGTTATAACTATTTTAATAATCCCTCTTAGAAATATACATAGAAATATATTCTGAGATTCATAATATATCAAGAATATATTTCAGATCATATATATATAGCACTCTCTAAAATGGAGGTGTAAGCTAAATAATAAATTACAATAGTAACATCTAACTTAATATTTAAGTAACAATTCATAATATACAGTTTTGTATAAATATATTAGCTCTTTATGCTAACTCTATCAAGTAAATAAAATGATCCTCATTCTTAGAGATGAAGAAACTGCAGTTCTAAGAAATTCAGAGGTTTGTCTAGAGCAGTGGTTCTCGCTCTAGGAGTGAGTGACTTCACTTCCTAGGGAACATTTGGCAATGTCTGGAGACAATTTTGGTTGGAACATGAGAGGGGGCTGTTGCTGGCATTTCGTGGGTAGACCCTGAGCGGTGGGAAACAGCCTACAATGCACAGGACGGTCTTTCCCATCAAAGAATTACCCAGCCCAAACGTCAACAGTGCCAGGGTTAAGAAAACCTTGTCTAGGGGCACCTGGGTGATTCAGTCAGTTAAGCGTCCAACTCTTTGTTTCAGCTCAGGTCATAACCTCGTGGTTTGTAAACTACAGCCCTGCCTGGGGCTCTGTGCTGACAATGCGACCGTGCTTGGGATTCTCTCTCTCTCTCTCTCTCTCTCTCTGCTCCTTCCCTGCTTGCTCTCTCTCAAAATAAATAATAATAATAATAATAATAATAATAAATAGACTAAAAATATTTTTAAAAGAACCTTGTCTAAAATCACACAGTTGGTAAGATCTGAACTCAGGGTTATTATTCTTAAACCAGTCTTTTTTCTGTTATCCTCAAAGTGGAAAGATTCATCTTGAATTGAATGGGGAAACCTAATCTATTACATTTTACATTGTGCTCAGTTTCCTTTCTCTTACTCTTCAGCTTCTGGGAAAGGGTAGAAAGTATACCTTGAGTAGACAAGCAAATGGTGCTACATAGTAAAAAATTGTTGCCAGTGAAAATGGAAAATCTTTCAGCATAATCCCCTCCCCACTGCACCCCACCTTTCCAATTTTATATAATTCATTATATCTGTGATAACAATTTTTTTGGACTACAAAGGGTGATACAGTTCCACTGTTTCCCAGAACTAACACTAAGCTAGACAACATCTAGAACCGTGCAGGAGAGATGAGAGGCAGGAATAAATGATTGATTAATACGTGTGTGAGTTCTCAATTATCGATGGTAATAGCCCGTGGATGTAATGTGGATTTGCCAAAGCTGCTGATAACCCAAAAGTAATTTTTATTGAGATTTTGGAATACAAAACATTTTTGAAAGAAGAGTCATCTATCTAATAATTACTTTAATTTTGAGGTAAGCTACGATAATGGGTATTTTTTAATTCCCTAAATACACATCATTGTGAGGCAGGAGAAGCATCCAAGAATGTGCTAGCGAGTAAGGAATGCCAACAAAGACTAAAATCTGGAACAGGATTCGCAAAGCAATGGCTTAAAAAGCTGTGGTATGGGCATAGCATAGCCAGGGACAAGTGAGGTAAGGCCACGGTACCCCACAGCCGGACAGCCTGGGTGCCAATCCTGGCTGTGGATACCTACTAACTTTAGGATTATGAGCAAGTTACTGAATTTCTCTGCACCTTAGTTTACCCAACTATAAAATAGAGTCTAGCGGGGCGCCTAGATGGCTCAGTCGGTTAAGAGTCTGACTTTGGCTCAGGTCATGATCTCCCTGTCCAGGAGTTCGAGCCCCACATTGGGCTGTCTGCTGTCAGCACAGAGCCCGCTTAGGATGCTTTGCCCCCCTCACTCTCTGTCCCTCTCCCATTTGCACACACACATACTCTCTCTCTCTTAACACTAAATAAATATTAAAAAAATAAAATGGAGTCTACATAGCACCTACCTCATGGTGTGGTCCTAAGAACTAAATATATTTAAGGATGTGCATGGTGCACATTAAGTGTGATAGTACTATATATTTCCCATATTATGCAGGCATTAACGTGAATCAGGCAAACCTTTGTATGGCAATGTGAAAACCTGGCATGATATACTAAGGGAAAAAAGAAAAGAAAAAGAAAGGAATTCAGATAATTATACCACTGTCCCGTGTATATTTTAAAGCCCCTGATGACTAGATATGTGAGTTATAGATTGCACAGCGAGTAAGAACTTGAAATTTTTTTTTCAACAAGAGAAGTTCACTTACAATCACTTCTTGGTCAGGAGGTGGACACAGAAGGCCACACTGAAGCAGATTTACTTTTCTCAGTAATGGAATGTAAGACTAGGAAACCCAGTGGGCTCCAGGGCAAGAGAGTGGAAGGACCTTTTAACTTCCAACAAAAGTTACCTCTCCTAAGAGCTCTTGGCAAGCATAGCTGGTCACTTGCAAAGAGGAGAGCAAGTTGAATGGGGTTCATTGAGCTCTCTGGGAGTACAGGGATCCTATTGGTTCTTTCCTTTCTTGGAGTAACATGGTTGGAAACTCTCTGTCTGCTGTGTTAGCATTGTCATATCTGAGGTCTGATGAGAGGTATACACTACAAGGCTTCCAGAGGGGAATGTTCCCCAAGGGAAAAGAAGCCTGGTTGGGTGGCAAAGCCTAGATACCCTGGTCTAGGAATACATGGGGAAGGCCACTTCCGGTCCAGGTATGGCTGAGGTAAGAAGCCCATTTGGACCAGCTTCCTTAGCTCAGAAGTCACACGTGTGAATATGGGCAAAAGTATATACTATTGGAGTCCACATGTATAGCAGGATTATGATCTCTGAGAGGATCCTACCAGTAAAAGCATAATCGTGGCTATGGATGATGCCATCAGATGGCACAGGACTGGTTATCAATAGTGACCTTGGGGTATTCACAGAAATCCCAGCAGAAGTACATTAGGTTTGCCAGTTCTCTGTCCTTCTGAGTTTTGTAAGCATAATGAATCTCTTTTGAGTAATTACCTACAGGATGAAGACAATCTAGGTAAGTGGTACATACTGAATTTATGAAAATAGATGTAGATGTGAGTATAGATTAAGTATAGATACATTAATCAGAGTTAGATAGATCAAGAGTTTTTGGCCCCAAGAAGTGGTTTGACCTTACCATGCATTTGAAATTTTAGCAGTTGCAGAATAGATGCAACTATTTCATATTGGTTCAAAAATCTGGGTGTGTGTGTGTGTGTGTGTGTGTGTGTGTGTGTGTGTGCCTGTGCACATGAAACTCAAAGTGTGGTCTCAGGACTAACAAAATCATCATCACTTGGCTGCCTGAAAAGTCATGCATCCAGTGGCATGCTGGTGAATGTTTAACATCTGGCTTACAGAGGGGAAGGATGGGTGAGTTGGGGGAAGAGTTCTGATTTTTAGCATTTGCTGATTTCAATGCTTTAAATGCTCCTACCTGGTTGATGTCCTTGTGATATCATTGAATGTGGAATTGGGAGGAATATGCACAGTGGCCTCTACTGAGCTAGAGCAAGCTGGCTCCAGTGCACCATTGCATGGGTCCCTGTCCCTCCCCAGATTTGCTGATCAGAACCTCTGGGATTGAAGCCCCAGAGTATGAGTTTTAACAAGCCACCTGGATTATTGTGATGCTCATGAAAGTTTGCAAAGCATCATGGAAGTCAGCAGACTCCTAGGTTTCCTGCAGAGGTGAAAGTGCAATCAGGACATCCAAATAGGTAGCTTTGTTGAAACCACAAATTAAGCCAGGAAAAAGGAGTATGGAGCAGTGTACTTCACTCTGGAAACTCATTAGTGGATGTTAAGGCAGAAACACAGCCCAAACAATATACAGGAAGAGAAAGCAGCCAGAGAAGCAACTAAGATATGAAGAAATGAGAGTGGAATTTTCCAGGAGTGCAATCCTAAAAGATCCAAGGAGAACTTCTCAGAAGTGTCTTGTGTGTGAGCTAAGAAATAAATACAAAATTAATCTTTATCAAATCCTGTTAGTAGAACTATACAGCCTAAACACAATCTGTAAATGGGTCAATCGGCATATGATAAATTTTGTCACTAAAAATAGATTAAACAATCAAAACGGTAAAATTTAGATCCCCAAAATTTGGGAGGGTAGAATTGAACTCGAGAGAATTAATAACTATATTGTTTTGTTTATTGTGAATATACATGTGTTATACTGTATTTATTTTGTTGTATGTCATGTGTTTTTACTGAAATGAAAAATAGTGTATTTTCTATTAATGTTAGAATTTTAAAAACTAAGTAATTTTTAGTTTTGACTTTTAAAAAATTCTAACATTAAAAGAAAATAAATTATTATTTTATTGTGGTAAAAACCACATAGCATAAAATACCCTACCTTAACGAGTTTTAAGTATATGGTAGTGTTAACAAACACCATGCACATTGCTGTGCAACAGATGTCTAGAACTTTTCATCTTGCAAAACTGAAATTCTTTGACTATTGAATGACTCCCCTTACTGCTTCCCCAAGCCCTTGGCAATCACCATTCTACTCTCTGTTTTTATGAATTTGACTACCTTAGGTACCTCATATAAGAATTATGCAGTATTTGTCTTTTTCTGACTGGCTTATTTCACTTAGCATAATATCCTATGAATCATTCATATTGTAGCATATGATAGGATTTCCTTCTTTTTAAAAAAAAATTTTTTTTAACATTGTATTTTTTTGAGAGACAGAGACAGCGCGTGAGCAGGGGAGGGGCACAGAGAGAGAGGGAGACACAGAGTCCAAAGCAGGCTCCAGGCTCCGGGCTGTCAGCACAGAGCCTGACTTGAGGCTCAAATTCATGAACTGCAAGGTCATGACCTGAGCCAAAGTTGGACGCTTAACTCACTGAGCCACCCAGATACCCCAGATTTTATTCTTTTTTTAAGGGCTGAATAATACTACTGTGTATGTATATACCACATTGTCTTTATCCATTCATTTACTGATGGACATTTAAATTGTTTCCACCTCTTGGTTCTCATGAATAATGCTGCCACAAACATGGGTGTGCAAATATCTTTTTGAGATCCTGTTACCAATTCCTTTGGATATATAACCAAAAGTTAAAAAAGGAAAGCTATTATTATTAATTAAATATCAATTATTAACAACACAAAAATAAATATATATACATATATATTTTTAAAGTCATAGCTGGAGTTTTGATGAAAATTGATGGAATCCTTCATTATCCCTGTGCAGAATACAAGGTTAGGCACTGGAACAATGAAGAACTTTAAAACAGTCTCTGCCCTCTAAAGGTTTAGAGTCTAATTGATGAAGCAATACCAACACATAAATAAATAAATTATAATAGTTTGTTTCAAAAGTAAATTAGTTCAGGGGCACCTGGGTGGATCAGTCAGTTAAACATCCAACTCTTGATTTTGGCTCAGGTCATGATCTCATGGTTTATGAGATCAAGGCCCACGGTGGGCTCTATACTGACAGTGCGGAGCCTGCTTGGAATTCTCTCTCTCCCGCTCTCTCTCTCAAAATAATAATTAAAAAAAAAACATTTAAAAGTAAATTAGTTCATCATATTAATTACTGGTGCAAGTACAAATTGGTCAATCCACTCTGGAAAACTGTCTGGCAATGTCTACTGAAACTAAAATGTGCCTACTTGTGACCCAACAATTGTAGGTATATAATAGGATATCATAGGTATATACTCAAGATAAATAACTGCATATATCCACCCAAAAGACATGTACAGAATTTTCAAGGTTGTTTTACTCATAGCAGTCAAAATTTGGAAAATGTGAATTTGAGGGGGTGTTGAATGGATAAAAAAATTGTTGTAAATTACTCAAATGAAATACTATACAACAATAAAAAAGAATAGCCTGCTTCTATACACAACTACATGGGTGAATCTTACAGATGTAATTATAAGCAAAATAAGCTAGATGTACATGGACTGGATGATTCCAAGTTCAAGAATAGGCAAAACTAATTTCTGGTTGTACAAGTCACAGACATGGATAAGGACTGTGAAGGGGAAGGAGATAGCCTTCTGGGTTGCTGAAAATGTTCTATATCTTGATCTGGGTGGTGGTTACACTGGTATGTGTGCATGTAAAAATTTACTAAGCTTTGTAGATTTTTCCTTTTTACTGTATGTATGTTGTACTGCAATTTTTTAAAAAAGTTTCTGTTCTAAATAAGTGAGTTAGTTTCAGAGGAGGAAGTGACGGGGAAAGATCAAGAAGTCAGAGTATACCTCAAAGGGGAAATAAGAATTAAGCTGGATTTGATATAAAGGTAGGAATTATTCAAGGGAATTGCATGAGGGAGGTCAGTTCAAGCAATAGAAAATATGGGAAGAAATACGTAGTGGCACAGAGGTCCAGAAAGCTTGGCAGACCTTGGGCTTGTCTCTCCAACATCCATCTTCCCTTGCCCTCCGAACAGAAGCCTTGTGGGTTCTATACTGTGGGTTGGGTATGACTGGCTTCACCTCAACTTCAAGAGTGGGCCTTAACTGGTTTGAGCCTTATCAATATAATCATTTAGGGATTGATGTAAACCAGTCATTCCGATGGTTTGGTTCAAAAGCAGGCATCTTCCTAAGACGGTAGAGTTAGAGTTCAGCTGAGGCTTTAGTATCAAAGCTTAGGAAGGACATGCAACTATTGAAAGCAAGCAAAAAAGTTTATAGCTTCAGTTTTTGATGGTAACCATTTTGGGGAACACGAGGGAGTTGCCTGATGTAGAAAGTTGGGCTGAGTTGACAGGAATGCGGAGAAATAAAGCTGAAGCCCTGAACGATGGCACCGGATTTTTTAGGTTTGCAGGCACATTATTGTTTAAATCCACTTTGAAATATCCACTTGGAATGGATTTTTATGCTGCTTTGTAACCCAAATAACGTTTCTAATAACCTAGGCACAACACCTCTTGAATGATTTCTTCTAGTTTCCACAGCCATAGCCACAGCCTTCCTTCAGACTCTCACAACACTGGTTGAGAGAAGTGCAATGACTTTCTAACCTGGTCTCTGCCTTCCTTTTCTTCTTACCTTCATCATCCTCCGTGCTGCTCCCCAAATGATCTTCTCAGGCATATCTGATCACTGCTGCTAGGTGCATGACCCTACAGGCTCCATGCATTGGGAATAAAGGCTAATGGGTCCAAGTTTGCCAACTGAGTTTTACATTTATTTTTGATAGAAAAAGAAACAGAGCATGAGTGGGGGAGCACAGAGAGAGAGGGAGACACACAATCTGAAGCAGGTTCCAGGCTCCAAGCTGTCAGCCCAGAGCCCCACGTGGGGCTCGAACTCACGAACCATGAGATCGTGTCCTGAGTCAAAGTTGGTTAAGCCGAAGTTGGATGCTTAACCGACTGCGCCCCCTAGGCGTCCTGCCAACTGAGTTTTTAATACCTTAGTTCTCACGAACCCTAACAAGACCCTTAGTATCCAGCCAGATTTTGTCCGAGCTAGCACTTCAGCCCAGAACATGCTTATCTGCTTAATAAGAACACCACTTCTCCTTTCCGCATCCAGCTCTAAACTTGTCTCAGAATTCTAAGTGTTTAGGTTTCTCCATCTGATAACTACTCATTAGGCTACAGTCTGGTAGGACAATTTTATGTCATGATAGCTCCCAGTTCAGTGCGTTAGGGAGTTGGGGTGATTTATATGTCTGGCCTACCCACTACAGTAGGATGCTAGGAGGTCAGGGGCCTTGTTTTTTCATCTTGAATTACTCACTGCATCTTGCCTAGCTCTTTTCATAGACAATAAAGGTATGCTATATAGTTAGTTGACTAGAGACAAAACTTCCTCTAGGGAATGACTTGGAGACAGTTACAGGGTAAGTGGGAGCAGTGAGGGGAGTATAGCTGCTGAAGGAGTTTTAAAAACGCAGGTTAAGTATATTAAGTTTAACCAGTTTTAGTGCACTTTTGAGTAGATGAAGGTTTCTCTTGCTGTTTTTCTAAAATCCCTTGTATTCTTTCCACATTGTTTATTTTTTAAACCATTTATCTTTTTATTCATCTCCTTTTCTTTTGTGGGGGGTGGCTGTTGGTTATGAAATAGTATGCAACTTGAGAAGAGAAGAAATAGAATTAAGAGGTGGTTTGCTTTCATTTCTCTTCTCCAACGTGATTATTCAGGTATTCCGGAATACCTTTGCTAGCAAAGCAATGAAGCCCATATACTAAAGTAGTGGCTTTAGATATTTTTTATAGTAACCTCTTAGGCACATACCATGTTGTATATACACACCTGGAACAGGCTTTTGTAAAACAACACTCACTCTTAATTCATGCCATGTATGTTGGTCTTCTCTATGTTGTTCTGTCTTACTTTGAACAAACCCAGTAAATCCATTTCATGACCATTAAAGAGTTGAGATCTGAATATTGAAAACTGTGACACTAAGGAGTAGATACTATACTTGCTAGGTCACAGTCAGTGGATGAACACTGTGCCAAAGTGCATCTGCTAATACTATTACATTTAATCTGTCACAATAACTTTATGATAGACTACTATACCCATGTGACAGATGAAGAAACTGAAGCTTGGGGATACTTGGGGGTTATGACATGGAAGAGCTGAGACTCAGACACAGGTAGACCATGCTTCTGTTAGAACTCAGTGGCATGTGCCATGGCTTGAGGTCACGGCCAACTGTGGAAAAGATCTGCACATGTTGATCTTTTAAACCGGAAGCACACGCAAGGGAGGATGAGACCACCAGGGTGCAGACAAAATGGTCAATACACAACAACTTTGTTTCTCCTCTGGAACTCTATTTCTGCCCTATTTTCTCAATCTGCAAGTCCTTCCCCACATGACAAAACTACACATAGAACATTCAAACTACAGCAGAGAAAATAATTTTATGATTAGAAGGAAAACTTTCAGAAGGCTGGCACTAAAGTTTTTGAGTCCTCTTTAACAAAATTCTGTGGACACTAAGAATGAAAGCTTTATTTATTTATTTTTTTTACCTTTCGTTTTCCAAAACCCCCGAAACATCTAAAAATAGATGAAATAAAAATTCTGTGCTATTGTGTGCCTATATCCAATAAGGAAGGTTTGTTATGGTTTGTTAACCATATGGTTTGTTGGGGTGCCTGGGTGGCTTAGTCGGTTAAGCGTCCGACTTCGGCGCAGGTCATGGTCTCATGGTTCGTGAGTTCGAGCCCCAAGTCAGGCTCTGTGCTGACAGCTCAGAGCCTGGAGCCTGCTTCAGATTCTGGGTCTCTGCCTCTCCCCCAGTCGTGCTCTGTCTCTCTCTCAAAACTAAATAAACATTAAAACAATTAAAAAAAAAAACACCGTATGGTTTGCTAAGGTTATTAAAGTCATGGCACATGCCACTGAGCTGTAAGCAGAAGCATGGTTTATCTGTGTCTGAATCTTAGCTCTGCCAGGTAGTGGCTTTGTGACCTCAGGAAAATTATTACACGTCCAAGCCCTGGTGTTCTCATCCATAAAATGTTATAACAGTGAAGCAATACTATGACAGCACCTCTTAACACATTCATAACAATGAAGAGACTGCTTTCACGATTGGGTAAATTAAGGCAATTATCCCTTAGGGTCTAGGATTCAGGTGACAAGGGGCCGGTGGCCTGTTGGCCTGTTTCAAATCACACTGAACATTCACTGCCAACATTTGCCAATAATGATATCAGGGTAAAATGAAACCTTAAAGAGAGCCGGATTTGAAAAGGTATGACAGCTGCACTCTTCAGTATAAAGTATGCATCTTAAGAATAAAGATAGATTCTTGATCCACCTATTTAACAAATAGTTATCAAACACCTCCAGATACCACCACCAATGCCAGACATTGCATTAGGTGCGGGTACATAGAGTGAACAATATTCATGCAGTCCCTGCAGTATGGAGTCTACAGTCTGATGGAGAAGACAGGCAATATAAAAGTAAACGTATTAACAAAAGGATCCCAATTGGGAAAAGTGCCACTAAGGACATAAAGCTGATGTGGCAGAGACTAATAAGAGGGATGCTCACTTTAGACAAAATAGTTAGGAAGGTCTCTAGGAAGAGGTGATATTTAGGCTGAGACCAGAAGGATGTTAAGGGACCAGCTGTGTGAACAACCAAGAGAAAAATCCTGGGACCAGTAAATGCAAAAGGCCCTGAGTATGTGGGACTGTGTATCATGATGCTCTGGACTTCTTCCACACACACTGACTAATCCCTTCTCTTCTGTCCTGCCTGCTGCTTTTCTGACTCAGCCTTGCAGTGCATGTGGGGCTCCAGTTCAGGGTCCTTGATGATTGCGCCCTTTGATATATCAACCTAAAATTATTCCAGGAGTCCTTCCTTTTCCACATATATTCCACAGGCTGTACCTTGCTCACTGTGACTTCGCCATTCATTCTGATTTTTTTACCTACATTTTTGCCTTAGGGCCTGACAGAAGAGACGTTGATACAAAGTAGACTCTCAAATATTATTTGCTAAATTTTTGGACGCATTTCATCAGATCATCAAGGAACTGTTATTTTTGTCTGTAGTTTTGTCTGCTTATTTATTTTAATACGGGCAGGATTGGGGGAGATCAAACGGGTGAAATTTGAAGAAGAATGGTACGGCTTTCTAGAGTGGCATTCAGTTACTGGAGGGCTACTTCTGCCTCTATAATTCATTAGTGATGTGACCTTGGACAAGCCATCCCACTTGAACCTTGACATCTTGAACCCAACTCCAGGATTTGGTCCAAGCACCCTTCAATGTCTGTTCTTTTCTATGACTCATTGGGTTTCAATATTGGCCACTCCTTCCACATTCCTAGGAAATAAATGTTATTTTTAGACATCAACTTAGTTTATACAATAATTATACCTTACATTTCATAAGAATTTGTCATTTTCAGAGTATGTTAATCTCTACCAACTCATTGGATTTTAACCAGTCATGTAAAGTATGGAAGACAAGTTATTTTTTTTTTTTTACATGTGACAAGATGTGAAATTTGTCCAAGGTCACAACACAGTAGAAAGGGGAATGACACTTGTATATACTGTCCTGACTGTATGTGGCACAATTAATTGGATAGAATCCCTACCGTGTGAGTGGAATAGTGTTTATGCCCTAGAATAGTGATGACTCCTTTTTTTTTTTTTTTTAATGTTAAGGATTGTTTTGAAATGCTGAAATCAAAAGAATCTTTTTTTTTCCCCCAAAGTTTTTAGTTGTAAGAATCAGAAAAGTCCTCAGGTTAGCTCACTTAGGGAAGGGGAATATGGCAGGAGTAGCAGTCTTATGGACAGGAGGCAAGGTGGCCTCTATAATAAATGGGAAATAAACTCATTTCTTCCTAGGACTCAACTGTCTACTTTTCTCAGAACTTCTAAGATCTGTCTTATCTAAAGAGCAGTTCTCTCTGCTTACTCATGGTTCTTGCTTCCCTATAACCATGGCTCACATGGCTTGGCTTCCTGACACTCTGGCCAGCTGACTCCAACAAGTCAGATCATAGACCACTCCTCTTTTAGTTCCTGTGATCCAATCAGCTGGGGCTGGTGAAACTGGGACAGGAAGGTTATAGAAAGGTCATATGGTACCCACATCAAGTTCTACCTCTGCATCAGGACTTAAGGACAGGATTTTTAAGGAACAGAGTCCATAGAATGGAACAGGCATCCCCAAACCTATCTGCTACACTTACCTATTTATCCAAGTTTCACAAAATTCTACTGAGTCTTCCTTTCTAAGGTGTCTCCAATCTTCGTAAGCATAACTTCGTAGATATACCTATTCTTCTTATAGTTCATGGAAAACAAAACAAAATAAAACAAAACAAAACAATCCACATTTGTCCCTTAATTTAAGATAGGAAGGGTGGTTGCATGGTTTTCTGACTGTGGGATGCAGTTAAAAAAAAGTGCTAGCAATCACTTGGGGGCAATGAGGTCCCCCACCTGATCCTGTCAATTGTTTCTGGACAGATCATTTATTCCCCTTGAAATTCAGGAAAGGGAGGCTTTTGCAATCTAACTAGAAACTAGAAAGAATCTTAAGGGATTATCTAATCTAGCCTCTGTATTTTACAGTAAAACACATTGACCTCAAGCCTTAGGTCACAGAGTTGATTAGAGGTAGAACCAATGGAATACTTCTCTTAAACAAATGTTTGTGAACTTTTTATTACATCATCTCAGTACAGCCCTGTAGAGGCTTACTCTGAGAATCACAGATAATGATTGTAATAATGCAGCATAAAGTAGTGTCTACATGTAAACTTTAAGATGAGAACATGGAATGGGGATGGAAAACAGGAATCTTCACAATGTGTGAATAGACAGGAAACAACCTAAAAATGCTCTAATTCTTGTTTTCTAAAAGCTTACATATAAACAAAAGATCTTGAAGATTGATCTGAACTCTCTTACTGCCACAAAATTGCATCAGAAAATGGAGATTAGGCAGTTCCTGCTGCCAGATGGTATAGGAATGTGGTTGAATGTCAACTCTGATCCTAGACTGCCTGTCTTCAAAGGTGAGTGCTATCACTTATTAAAATTGTGTACTTTTAGGCAAGTTTGTATCATTTTCCAAAGTGCCCTGGGTCAAGCTACTCAACATTGCTTGCTTCTGATTCTCTGTATGTAAAACATAAAAGATGCCATATAAATATATATAAATATAACAATATTGTAAGACACACTCTATAGAGTCATTCGCAGGATTAGAACAGCCAATACTTGAGAATTTCTTGAACAGTGTTTGGCACATAGTAAAGCCACTATGTAAGTGTTAACCTATCATGATTATTACTCTTTTCTCCGGTGGGAGTACAATTACACTGGTGGAATAGAGAAATCTCCATTTAAAATCCCGTGGGCTAGATTAGTGATATCAGTTAGTTTAGCTGGAATTAGAGATGGAAAGGGAAATTTTCTTCTCTGGTGACTCCATCTTTATCCCTTTAACTCAGGAAATTCGGAAGGTGATCACGATTTGCATGCCACAGACCAGAAAGCAGGCTAGAGAAGGTAACTGCTCGCCCAGAACTAGAAGTTGAGTCAGTAGTGGTTCAAGGTACAAACTCGATTTGTCTAAGACGCTATAACCTGAAGTCTTCTCCAAGGGAAGACTTTCTGGACTTAGGAAGTTCTCACTCCTCCAGGGTCAAAAAAAAAAAAAAAAAAAAAAAAAAGGTGTGTGTTGGGGGGGGTGGGGAGTGGTGGTGGAGGGCACCCTCATACCTCTTCAAGCCCGGCATCTACAACTTGGTACAGCCGCCTTTTCCCACGCTGTTCAAGGCTAGCTAAGAGGACTGGCTCCACACTGCGGGAGAATCCGAGCTCTGGCTTTCTGTTGCTGAGGCCAGCCTCCCTCAGGGTGAGCCAGGGGATCTGACTCCCCTGCGCAAATCTGTGGCGTGTAATGCCTTCATTTACTTAGAAACTACACTTCTGAGTAAAAACAACAACAAAAACCCAGGAAAGACCAAGCAAAGGGAGCAAGAAGAAGCGCGCAGGAACACGCTTGGGCCTGGGAACAGCCCCAACCTCATGAGCCCTTGCAGTTTAGCCCCCACGCGCGACACCCGACCGAGCGCAGCCACCCGCCTCCGGTCCCGGAGGAGGCGTGGCCCGCACGCGCCGCCATCTTGGGCGCCTCTCTAGGCGCCGTGTTTACTACTCTATGATCGCCCGCTCCCGCCCCGCCCCTCCCCAGTCATTGTCTGGAGGAGCAGCCGCGGCCGCAGCGCCTTCTCTTTATAAGCCCGCAGTGCCCGGATGTGAATGGATTACAATGTATCTTTCAGGGAAACCTATTATTATCAATGTGACTCCACGGGGGAGTCAATGGTGATGATGATGAGGAGGAGGAGGATGATGATGATGAGACACCTCTAAACTTGGAACAAGTTTAAGACTTTATGAGAGGAGAAGAAAAAAAAACCACCAACAAGATTTGTTTGAGGAAAAATTCTAACTATCCTGTATTGATATTTTTTTTATAAACAATAAGAAAAAGTTGTTGGATTTTTTTTTAATGATTTCTTTTTTGGGGGAGGGGATTTTGTTGCAGTTTTACGGTGGAAAATGCAAAAACCAGAACCAGGTGCATAATCTTGTATTCTGTGGATATCCCTGGAGCAGAACTGAGTACCAGTTAAAATACTTTTTTGGGGGATACACATGTGAGATACTAAGTACTTGCAGAAGATTTTTGTCTTTCTTTTTAAAGTCACTTTCCTTGGAATATTGTGAGCATATTTGTGGCCATTTAAGGTAACGTTACAATTTGCTGTCAGAGTAAACTGTTTGTAATTGAATTTAATTTTTAAAATGTCGATCCCAATGTTTTATTAAAACAAAAGGAACAACCTATTAAATAATTGCCAATGGGAAAAAGTGTGTGCATGCATTTTGTGTATGTACTAGCACATCTAGCAATAACAGGGTTTCTGGAATGTGTATTTTAACACACGTTAAAATAGCGTATGTTGCATATACTGGATAAAGCACGCTTGTTATTACGAAACGATAGAATTATGAAGCTTAATTTTTATCCTAAAAAGTGATGTGAAAAAGTATGTTTTAAGAGCATGCAAGGCCTGTAATGGTAAATGTTGAATTCAAAACTTACAAGTGCTGGCGAACGGGGACTTAGCGTGGCTAGGAACTCAAGTGTAAAAACAAAACAACATCCACCCTCAAAAATTGCCTTTTTTTTTTTTTTTGGCGAAGTTTGCAGCTATACTAATCTGTGACTTGAAAGGAAGGGGAAAGAAAGTATGCAATTTAGGTTTCGCCCCCAATGCAAAAGTACCGAAATGAAAATCTCCCCAGCAAAATGTGGCTTGGTTTATATATGGAAAAGAAAAATATTGTTCCTCTTGGCAAAGTCTTTTTGCATCACGTGTATTTGCAGCCTAGTATAAACTTGCTTTGCTGTGTGTGGATGTGTGAGTGAGAGGGAACGAGAGTCAGAGAAAGAAAGAAGTGAGGGGATGTAAACTCGAATAAATTTCAAAGTGCCTCCGATGGATGAAACGGGCAAAAACTGAACTGTTCAGGCTTCAGATTGTAACTGACGATCTGAGGGAAAATGAGGTGCTCGATGAATTTTCGTTTGTATTTTTTTGCGAGGCGGGGGAGGTGTTGAGATTTTTTTTTTTTCCTCGGGGGGGGGTGGGGTGCATCCCAGCCAGCCCGACCCGAGCGAGCCGCGTCTCCCCGCCGGAGCCCCCCCACCCATTTCTTTGCTGAACTTGCAATTCCGTGCGCCTCGGCGTGTTTCCCCCTCCCCCCCTTCCCTCGTCCCCTCCCCTCCCCGGAGAAGAGAGTTGGTGTTAAGAGTCAGGGATCTTGGCTGTGTGTCTGCGGATCTGTAGTGGCGGCGGCGGCGGCGGCGGCGGCGGCGGCGGCGGCGGGGAAGGAGCAGGAGCGGGCGCGGGCGCAGGAGGCGGAGGTGGTGGTGGTGGAGGCAGTGGTTAGACATGAACGCCGCCTCGGCGCCGGCGGTGCACGGAGAGCCCCTTCTCGCGCGCGGGCGGTAGGTACGGGCGCCGGCGGGGCTCGGCGGGCTGATGCGCCGGGCGGCGCGGGGCTGGGGCTCGGCGGCCCCGCACGCGGCTCCGCGCCTCCCGAGCCGCGGGCTCCCGGCTCCCGGCGCTCCCAGAAGAGACACCCCTTCCCCTCCCGCGCCTCTTCCCTCCCCCTCGTCTCTACCCCCCCCCCCGCCCCCCCTCCCCAGTCATGCCACTCGGAGGGACCGATGACTTTGCCAAGGGCCTGACTTTAATTTCTACAACCCTTTCTTTCACAAATTAGGGTGCTGGACAATTACAGGACCCGACCCTCCACTCTGCTCCCCCCTTTCGCCGACCCTGTCACCCCTCCCCCTTTGGACGTGTTTTCACTCCAGAGACGCTCATCTTTAATTTCTTTATAGCTACTTTGAAATGCAGAGGGGAGTGGTGTGTGTGAGTGTGTGTGTGCGTGTGTGTGAGTGTGTGTGTGTGTGTGTGTGTGTGTGTGTGTGTGTGAGGGGGGTGGGGTGGAAGGTGGGGGGGAAAGTTGAGACCGGATCGTTCTGAGTAGTTTCTCTTTTCTCTGTGATCCATTCATTTCTCGCTCTACCTCCTGTTGCATAAAATGATGCGCTGAAGAGCGGCTTTTTTTTTCCCCTCCTTTCCCGGATTTGGTTTTATAGTGGATGTTACCAGTTTTGATCGTCTCTTTGGAAATACAATATCAGTATCGCTTTTTTTTTTTTTTTGCTATTGCTGCCTATTCCATCTTAAAAAAAAAAAAAAACAACAAAACTCTCCCATCCCTCCCTCCTTTCCGCCTTAATCCCGCCCGCCCCCACATCCCCACCCCCCAACCCCCCCAGTCTCCAAAAATCCGATTGTGTTTTCTCCAAGGATTGGGACTGGATTTTCTGATTGCGGTTATTTCCATGTTTCTAGGTTTGTGTGATTTTGCTAAAATGCATCACCAACAGCGAATGGCTGCCTTAGGGACGGACAAAGAGCTGAGTGATTTACTGGATTTCAGTGCGGTAAGAAAGAACGGTGGAAACTAACAACAGCTGTGAAAAACAAAACAAAACAAAACAAAAAACCCAAACACTTCAGCTAGAAACCAATAGTAATCTAAAGGACAGGAATAATTTTTTAATTGGCTGAATCTTTGGCAAACATGAAGGTCTTTTTGATAAGTTTTTAACTACAATTTTTGGGTGTGATGGATGATTCAGGCTTTTTTTTTTTTTTCCCAGAGTGTAAAATTACTTGCCTTGAATTCCCTACCCACCGGACCCTCAAAATAATGGAACCTCCCCCCAAATGAAAGGACAAACAGACCACCCTAAAACTTGGCCTTACCTGGACCTGAGAGTACTAATACTTTGCGCAGTATTCCTTTTATTTTTGTTTTTCTGCAAATGGAAAGGAGCAACTAGGAGACCCAGTTGTCTCTTAAAGTTTTAAATTGATGATGCTTTGGATACGTATTAGTTACATCTCTTTCTAGGATTCTGAAAACTCGTGCATATGTGCTGGGCACACACTCTTTAGAACCCTTTAGACCGGGTTGGTACATTTCACAGTCGTGAGATCAGCACAAAGCAAAACTTGCACACTTGTGGAGTTTTACGGCTGTAGTTGGTCCTGCATCCCTTGGCTTCCCTTTCCCAAATCAAGTCCCAGACCCGGCAGGGGAATTCACTCATTTTTAATGCCGAGAGAGTTTGGTGTAAGATGCATTTGCAAAGCAAAATAAAAAGAATCCACAAAACACACAAATAAAATCCAAACCGCCTTCTAAGTGGGGCTCTTTCATGTTGCTGCTGCCGCTGCCGCCGCCGCCGCCGCCGCCGCCGCCGCCGCCGCCGCCTCCGCTGCTGCTGCTGCTGCTGCTGCTGCTGCTGCTGTTGCTGCTGCTGCTGCTGCTGCTTCTGGACCTTCTTCTGGAGAAATGGCTTTCGGAAGTTTTGCCAGGAAACGTAGCCCTAGGCAGCTTTGTAGCCCCCTTTCTGCTTGCTGCACTTTCTCCATTCGTTCCTTTGCTTTTTGCAGGCTCTGACTCAGGGAAGGTGCGCATTATCCACTAGATACGTCGAAGAAGAGGGAAGCCAATTAGGGTCGAAATAAATGCTGGAGAGAGAGAGAGAGAGAGAGAGAGAGTGAGAGAGGGAGAGAGAGAGAGAGAGAGAGTGAGAAAGAGTGAGAGAGAGAGAGAGAGAGTCTTGCTACAAATTGCTCTCATGTTAGAGACGAAATGAGAATTTAGTGCAGGTGGCACTTTTATATTTATTTGGGTTCACATATGACAGGCAAATCCTATACGGGATGGAAATGGACATTGCCACGTTTATGGCCAAGGTTTTCAGCATAAAGCAAACAACTTTTTTCTTCTCCTTTGTAAAACTAGTGTTTTCTGGAGAGGCCGCTGCCCTCCACCCTGAATCTTGATAACATTATGGGGACTGTTTGTTTAAAGTGGACCAGTGCTGCCTAGTGCTGGCAGTCTAATGAACCTGAGGAAAAATTAAGAACAGAGTGGTAAATGGGGGGGGGGGTGACTGGTAATGTTATGCTTGTTTTAGTTTTAAGTTGGATGGTGATGTATTTTACTAAAATGAACCCTTAACGTAAACTCTTAAGCTATTTGGTAAGAGTCTGAAAGATCTTTGACGAACTCTGAAGGCACAAATGTCTTTTTTTCAACAGTAATATTTCTTTGTTTCTTTTAGATGTTTTCACCTCCTGTGAGCAGTGGGAAAAATGGACCAACTTCTTTGGCGAGTGGACATTTTACTGGCTCAAGTATGTAAATTCTTTTCTTAGCATGTAGTTAAATGTTCTTAGCTGTTTATTCACTCATTGTATATTTTTGGCTCTGTTGAAGTGTTCTGGAAAAGTCATTGAAATTGTAGCCTGTAATGATATGGTTATTTCACTGTCCATCAGTGGTATAACTTACACAAAATGTTATCTTTTGCAGAATTAAAATTAGGCCTTTTTTTTTAAATCAAGGAAATTGTCTCAGAATTCCATTACTTAATTTAAAAGCAATTTTCTAATACAGTTGTAATCAAACATGTGAAGATAAGGCCAGTGTTGACACGGGGAAAATTAATTTATTTCCCTATTTGAAAATAGAGGGAAAAATCTAACTTTCAAAATAAAAGGGAAAATCCCTCGTAAATAATATTAATTATTAGGTACTATGTATAATTAACCCTTTTAAAGAAGTGAGCACTTACTTTGCAGATGAATGCTGCATTGTAAACCATAGCTGTAAATAGAGAGCCTCTTGCTAATCTGAGAGCTAAATATGAATTCATTTCTCTTTAAAGCATTCTTTTTGATGCTTTAGCTATTTTTTGTCCTCTAAGCATTTCCTCATGCAGTGAATTTTTGCTATATTTAAAGTTTCAAATTTGCAAGGACTTTTACATTTTATAAATGAAAGGTCTTTGGGTGATGCTTAAAAAAGACGTTAGCGCTATTCACAAAGGAATCTGTGTGCGCAATGATTATCTGGCTTCTAAGGAGGAGTTTTAGTAGGGACTCCCTGAAGGTCTCTTATAAAGTGAAAACTGAAAATATGATACTACTTAAAATATATATATATTTTCTTGTCCAATGAATTTCACATAGGAAGGAGGCATCCATGGTTACCTGCTATCCTTTAGGCTTAAAGCTTAAATCCACTTACGCTTTTTAAACAGCTGTAGTATTTTAGGAGTTCTGGCAGTGGTAAATACCAGTACATTAGACAGAGTACCATTCTTAAGTCAGGCTGGTAAATGTTGACATCTTTTAGCTGCGAGGTGCCAGTGGAATTTTCTGTTAACTATTGAATATCATTTCACATCTCTTAATTTTCATCTGATGCTCTGGCAATGAAAGCAATCTGTTCACCTTTGCGATTTGTGTAATTAGGATGCTTTTATAAAATTAGTGGCTTTTAAAAGTTGCTCATTTCCAAATAAGTTACTTCTCCTTTTTCTGGCCCCCAATAGGCTAAGTAACATGTTTATAATTTATAAGATGCTTCCTATGGTTATATTTTATCTTTTCAGTTTTGGGGTCCACCTTGATCAAAAGTACTTCTGACAATATATTTGTATTTTAGTGGCCTGGACCCTGTTATATTTTCCATTTACAGACTTAATATTTTTGTTGTTGTTGTTGTTGTTGTTGTTGTTGTTGTATTGGTATTTTGTCTTCCAAATTTTGGTGTTGTGTTCTCTACACAACTTTGAAGTAAAGATCAGTGCAAGAATCTCTTGTAGGCAGATTAATATTTCATGCTAGTATCAAAACAGTAACAGACTTTATCTCTGACAGCAATTTTCTTCATGGTTTTACTTAAGAAAACGTGTATTCAGCTTAAATCTAAAAGTAGATTATGTCACAAAGGCCCAGAGATAGACTGCTTTCAAAGTGCAAAACACTCTTTTGCACTCTGTGAAAACTGACACATTTGGAATAACTTAAGTGTATCAGTTTAGGTATGGTTTAATAAAGCAAAGTGATTTAGAAGCATGAAATTGTGTTACATTTAAAAAGACAACTGTGCATCTGGGCCCTTTTCTGTGTTCACATTTAAATAAAGTCCTTGCTATGATGTTTAAGTGTTTACAGAGAGTGCAGGCTGGATAAGTATGAATATGTATTAATGCATTTTAGTAAGTGATTATGTATTGAACTTACACAGTTCTTAAGACAAATATATATACACACACACGTGCGCACATGTGCACACACACACACACACACACACACACACACAGAAACCCAGACAGAGACGTCATCCTTAGTGACATGTCACGTACGATATTTCTAATGAATATACTGTGATTATTTTTAAGGTGTTGAACTTTGAGTTACGTTGTACCACAGTTGTAGTTTTCAGACCCAAATGTTTGCTTGTAAAGGTAAAAAAGTGTAGTGGCTATTTTGTGGTGGCAGCTGAATTGAAAATGCAGGGTACTCATCCAATGCAGTGTGATGGTGATTATAATATATGGAGTACAGATTGTAGTGTTGGTTTTTCTCATCTATTCAAGACATATTTGAACACAGGGCTATTAGTGAAAAAAATGGCTTATATTTCCATTCCATTATATTTCCACAACAAAGATGAATCCCTTTTAAAGAACATCAGGTAGAAAAATCAGGAAAACTGCATTTTGCCTTTTAACTGAAGGATGAGCTAGGAAACTTTGGACAGAGAAATAATTTTCTAAATTTACTTCAGGTTAATACTCGTCTTGAGTGGGCTCAGGTGTGACTTTCATGGGTAGCTTTGAAACATGGGTCTAAGAAACAAAGATCCAAACTGTAAGTAAGTGAACTGTTTGTTCATCTTTGCAAAACCAGCTGTATTTCTTCAAAGTGAGGCATGGTGATATTTCATGCTTAAAGTTCCCAATAGCTTTTGAATCGATTAATATAGGATGCTCCATCGTGATTTGCAATGTGGGAATGAAAATAAAGTGTGGTCATATTCCCTTTAATCTTTTCATTTCTCAAACATGGGTTTTCCTACCACCTTAAGAAATGGTGAGGCTGCTAGGGAGAATGGAATGTAACCTGAGCTACAGCCTGACATTCCCAGGGAGCATTTTTCACATGAAAGGCTTTTGTCAACCCAGGAAAGGACCTGCAGTTTTTGTTTGATGTTTGCAGGTGTTCAGCAGAGAGCACTAAAACAATTCAGCCATGATGGTTCAGAGCTTCGATGACCTTAACAGAATGAATTGGTGGGCTCTGGAATTATTTTTAAGAAATAGTTGTAACCTATATGGTAACTTATACAAAGGGATTTAATATCCGTTATATCATTGCTCTTAAAACAAGCTAAAAGGACACACATGCCTGGATGATTGGAAAATTATTCTCATTAAAAAGTAAGATGGCCAAGTTACCAAAAGAAAAAGCAAACAAGCACCTAAAGTCTATAATTTATCGATGAACGGGGCTTAATTTTCTATTCTAACAAAAAATACAGTTTCTTTGGTTACCTTTGAGTCTTTTAAAAGCAAAAGATAAACATACTGGTTTTGGCATCTTTTTAAAAAGTAGTTTTAAAGTTGGGCCACTAAAATGATCTATATTCAAGAACAGCCCTGGTCACATCTGTTACATGTATTTACAGTTAGTCTATGATGGATACTACATCTTCCTCCCTTAGTTTAAAAGTTGAGCTTTTCCCCCCTGTAACTGTTTAGTTTTACTTAGGTGTTCAGTGTTTGTGAAAGATTGCCAAATGAATGGGTGTTTGAACAATTAAGAGCAGAAGTGAAACACACTACATCCCTGTCATGGTCATTTTTGGAAGAAGACAAACATTTTTTAATGTTCATGCAGGTTAGTTAACCTATATCCACATAACACCCAATGACACATCAATGTAGTAAGTTCAGTGAGAAAAAAAATGAATCCAGTGGGTAGTTTTTGTATCACAGAGAAAATTCAAATGGTCAGCATCCTGAATTAATTTCCATCCATAACTGTTTGCATTCATGGTTATAGTGTGAAAAATAATTGCTCTCCCCTTAAAGGCATCTGTGGGGTAGAATTATTTAATTGTGTGTATCTGTATTTGTGTGTGTGTGTGTGCGCGCGCGCATTTGTGTGTTTCAAACAGCCTTACTATTGTAGTACAACTCACAAGTGTGGTATGGCTTTTTTGTAAGCAGCAGACTAAGTAAATAGGTTTAAAAGTAAGTAAAGGGGCATTAAACCCATTATATTAGAATTACAGACTTTTGGGGATAGCAACCTCTTTTAGTATACAGTCCATTGTCTTCATTGTCCAGCCAAAGAAAACTGAGGCCCAAGTTAAGGAGGTTCTAACCTCTGCCTTTATTTGCTATTCTAAAAAACAAGTTCTGATTTGCTAATTCTTTATGGCTCTGCACGTCCTTTATTGGACTAACATTGGTTTCACTACTATGTTTTTCCTTAATTTGTGTTGCATAATAAGCTATAGGATTATACCCTGTGTGCTGATGTTGCTTCTGCGTATGTGCTTGTGCCCTTCGAATGCTTTTTAAGGTTTAGAACTGAATTTTGGATTATTGATCATTCTCTTTACCTTAGCTCCCCCGTGACTGTTTGCAAGATATTAGACAGGATAATAGGGTATGGATGGGCCTGACACTGACAAAATATAAGTGCTTAATATGTCAAGTGGTGCGCTCTGCGACTTATATTTATTATACATTTTTACTCCTCTCAAGAACCATGAGATGCAAGGGTTACCATGCTCAATTCACAGATGAGGAAACTGAGATTCAGAGATGGTAAATGACATGCTCTCAAGGCAGCCAGTAATAAATTAGGTTTTAAGCTCACGTCTGCCTAACCAGTGTCCTTTGCACACATACACACATGGTCCGATATAGATTATTTTTCAAGATTATGTAGACATAGGAATATATTATTGAGGTTTGGCATGTAATATTATTCCTGATCTTTAGAGTAGATAAGCAGTTTTTAAAAACCATATTTAAGATAATGATATAAACCATGATATTTTTCTTGCCTTAGTGTCCAGATAAGCTGGCTTTCTAATTCATTTTGGATTTCACTGTGACTTAGTGTGTCTCTTTATTATTGCTATTATTATTCTTATTACAAGGAGAATATAGTAGATCTTTTCAAAGTTGTGCTTTCATTCTATTGTGAATTGACAGTGTGCCCGGGTGCCTGTGAAAATACCTTGTTTTCAGTTATTTTTAATGTACCTAATCAAACCAAGAGTGGAGGTACCCAAGCCTGCTCTGTTAATATCTAAAAAATAAAGATTTACTATTTTTAACTGTTAAAAAAAAAAAGTTTCGCAGTTCATTGTTAGATCCTTGAAACTTAATATTCATTCACGAACAATAATCCTAAACTCCATCTGCATCACTAAAATAAGCAGTTTTGAAGTTTTGATGTGTCTATTACCAGACATGTGCTTAAAATGTTACATTTTCTAAATTCAGAAGGAAGAAGCAGTACTCTATTTGACACTGACTTAAGTAAATAAAATGCATTAAACAAGCGTGGGGATCCAAGATCTGTTGAGACAGAAATGCTTAACATTTTTGACAGCATCAGCAAATTATCTTTACCCTACTATTGTAATGAGGAAATCACTTAAATAACAGATGAACAGCGAAGTCACATAAACATATATAATAGAAGTATGTAATGAAAGTTTATGCTGTTAATTGCTCGAATCTGTCTTAAATGCTGAGAATCATGGAGCAGTAAAGACTGTCATATAAACAGTTTTGTTTTGAGCTTAAAATTATTCCTTTTTGCTTTCATCTGCTATGATAAACAAAGTAATTTTGTAAGCTTTACAGATCAAACATTTACTCCTAATGGTAAACTACATTTTATATTGGAAGTTTGCAACCTCGTCCAAGGCATAGAGTTGAGTCCTGGTGGCCCCAGGCCTGTGATTTTCAACGTTTAGTATTATGATGCTATTTAGATCTGTTCCCATAAGCCAAGATAACAGATCTCAAGTTGCCTAATAAGGAACATGGTGTGTTTTGAAATGTTCTTCAGTTTACAAGTCTTGAACCAAAATGTTCTTGGCCAAACCTTTAGAATATAAATCTATATGTTGAGTAAGTCAGATCTTACACAGACACAGCATCAAAATGAAGCTAGGTAGAAACAGAAAAAAAAAAACAAAACAAAAAACCAAACCAATCCCCCCTTCCTTATTTTCTTATTTTATGAGCTATATTTTATGACCAGGTGTTCTTCCAAGCTAATTAGATAGCACTAAGTATTAGAGAAAATAAAGCACATCATATGGTTGTGTGTTTTGAAAGGTTATTTATGTTAATGGTTTCTTATTAGTCGGAAGGAAATTTTCAAAATGGACCACCAACTTTTTAAACTTACGCTTGGGTTATGCATTTGCTATATCTGTGAGCCTACTTAGGCTCAACAGTAAGGTTTGCACATGTGTTTGAGGTAGGTACTTTTGAACCATATGCCTTTTAATGCTTATGAGAGAGAAGTACAAATCTAGTCTTTAGAGGAGATTGGTTAACACTTTGCTATAAGCAGTATATATATATACATATGTATATACGTATATATATACATACACATATATACATATACACACATATATATACACATATATATGTATATGTATATATATGTGTGTATATATATGTATATTTATGTCCAACTCCTAGGAATAGCAAAAGTGTTGAGAAAGGTTGTCATATTTACTTTCATTTCCAAAATAAATAAAGGCCTAGTTAATCAGCATATCAAATACCCAGCTGTGTTTAAAATCAGTTAATATGGATGAATTTCAGGACTGTAAGAAAGTATTTTATTTAAAGGTGCAGCCACCAGATTGTTCAAATGGATGCTTTTGTACTTTTGTGTGACAATTAACATTTAATGAATGACTTTCTAGACTGCCATTGGTAGTAATTACTATATGTAGTTTATTAACTGCAATCCATTGTTGGATGGGCCTGTATTGATTTGTTTTGCAAACAACCCTTCACACGTTCAGCAGTATTTGTACATTACTTTTTAAAGAACCTGTTTCATTTGCTGATTGCCTCTAAAAATTCTAGCTTACAAATTCTCGTGTACTAAAATGCCTTTTGATCAGTCATTTTAATTGAATTAAAAATTCAGCTTTTCAGCTATCACATTTTTACATTAGGTCCTCAGGGAGCCTCAAAGAAAGTACACAGTATTGATTTTAAGTAATTTATAGAAAGTTGGATTTACAAGAGACTTTGGAGATGCTCTATTATTTTTTAGGTAAAGAGCCAAGGTTTGGGAGGATTAAATGTCTTTTGCCCAAATCATACAGTTGGTTATTGGCTATAATAAGACACAAATACAGATGTCCTGACCCGCTGGTCAGGGACCCCATGCTGCTTTTAATTAAGGTTTGGACTCAATCCGTGGATACCAACTGTATGTTTCTTAAGAAGAAGAAAAAGTGTATAATCTACCATTTCTGAACAAATAATAAAAATTTAGATTATGAGAGATAGACATCATAATCCGCCTCACTTGTCATCACGTGTTCCAATTTGGCTAAGACAGTTGACGAATAACTGTTAAAATGTATTGTGTTATTAAAAATAACAAAGTAAGACCCATGATTAAATATCAGGGCTGTAATTTAATCTCAGGGTTTCTGGAGCTGTTCATAAACCATTTGGCTTTTTTCTGAAACAGATGACGTCAAAATGCAGGTTGATTGAATTATGACCCTGGGTTACAGGAGCACCTGCCAATGCCTCCTTACTTCATGGCATGTCAGCATTTCCATTACAAACTTTTTTTTTCTCTAACATTTTTAACTTTGAATAGTTAACCTAGACTGATGGTTGGCATATAAACTTTCAGCCCCCTGGGAAAAGACTATTTTCCCAATAAAATAGAAGAGGTGGTGACAAAGCCCCATTACCTTTTAGAATGTTCTTCCTTGCTTTAATCTTCCATTAATTTAAACATTCCCTCTTGAGGTACTTAGCTGAGTTGCAAAGCATCCAAATGGAAGGTTTTTAATCTCAAATTTCCCAAGCCAAGACTTAAATGCAAGGTATTTAGGGACAGTTAAACCAGGAAAAGACTTATCTTGTAGGAAGAAGGATATTGAAATGTTCTGGACACTACAGTTTAATGCTGTGTGAAATGCTGAAGAGCGAGACATGAAAACATGCAAATTGGTGTACCTTGTCAGTAGTTACTTTTATATCCACTTAAGAAGAGTAAAAATTGATAATGTATGGTTTAGAAAGGTTAATTTATTTATATCACTATCTGGAGACTTAACAGCATATCTTCTGTTTTACCCCTTGGGTTTTAATATGTTGGCCATAGAGGGAGAATGCTGTTTCTATCTAGCTAGTTACTTATTTACCTATCAAAATTCTTATTGATGGTTGATCTCATAGATTTTTTTTTTTTTTTTTTTTTTGGGACAGAGAGAGACAGAGCATGAACGGGCGAGGGGCAGAGAGAGAGGGAGACACAGAATGGGAAACAGGTTCCAGGCTCTGAGCCATCAGCCCAGAGCCTGACGCGGGGCTCGAACTCACGGACCGTGAGATCGTGACCTGGCTGAAGTCGGACGCTTAACCGACTGCGCCACCCAGGCGCCCCAATCATAGATATTTTTAGTACATGCTATGCTCAACCCCCTGTGTTAGCAATTATGGGACATAGAGGGATTTATGGGAGATAGTTCCTGCCCTGAGAGGGCATATATTCTGACAGTAAAGGATAGAAAACCACATACAGAATTAGCCTTCAGTGCCCAAAAGGCAAGTACCATTTACGTTGTGGGAGTTTAGACAAAGACAAATTCTTTCTTTGGGAGGGAAAAGAATAATGAAGGCTTCATGGACAAATCAAGTCTGAGCCTTGAAGGGGAGGAATAGCATTTTGACCTGGGGGCACTGGGACTGAGCATTTTGTGTCACGATCACTGTGAAGCAGGCACAGAGGAAGGCTGTTGCAAAGGTTGCAAAGGGTGGATTAAAGAGATCTCCAAAAAGAGAGGCTCCTCAGCTCTGCTGTGGGATCAGCTCTGGTATGGACAACCACAGTGACTTCAACCTGCAGTGTCCCTATTTCGGATGCCTTTTTTTGTTTGTTTTTTCTTTTTTCTTTTTCGCTTTTGGGGATTTCCTTGGGGCTATTAGAGATTATAATCCAGTCCTTTCCAAAAGTATGTGTTTTTTAATGGTCGTGTCAGGATGGAAATCAAGGTTTTTATGTTCCCGGGTCCAGACACTTCCTGTTAGATCATTCAGCAGTGGAAGTTTAGCTGCTGTGGAGAAACTTATTTATTTAGCAGAATTCTGGAAATCTAGATTCTTTTGCAGTGTTCTCTGGTACATAGCTGCTTCATTTTGACAAAGTGATAGAACCTCACAGCCTACATCTTAAAGCTGGAAAAATAATTTGAAACTTTCCAGGAGGGGCGCCTGGGTGGCGCAGTCGGTTAAGCGTCCGACTTCAGCCAGGTCACGATCTCGCGGTCCGTGAGTTCGAGCCCCGCGTCAGGCTCTGGGCTGATGGCTCAGAGCCTGGAGCCTGTTTCCGATTCTGTGTCTCCCTCTCTCTCTGCCCCTCCCCCGTTCATGCTCTGTCTCTCTCTGTCCCAAAAATAAATAAACGTTGAAAAAAAAAAAAAAGAAACTTTCCAGAAAACTTTAAACTTTAAGAGGGGATTTTATGCCATACTTAACAATAGTTTCAGATTGCAAGAATTCATCATTGTAATTTTTATTATCACTGCCATTACCATTACCAGTGCCACATCTTTTGATTCAAAAGCTAGCAGGGAAATGTGGTAATTATTATTGCTATATAATACATTCAGAAATGTATTTAAAAAACATTCTCAAAGATACTGTGATCCTAGCCAAAACTTACATAGTGTTTGTAAGAACATCATGAAGTGGCCAGAATCACCTTTGGTTAAAATCTATCGTAATTACATCACAAATAGGAAAAATATATGTAAATACACTTCTCCCCTCAAGTATTGATGATTTCAGATTGACGTGTCTGTTTCTCTGTGACATGCCAGGATTTCCGTGTCTAGCATGTGTTTTCAGTTTCCACAAGAAGCCAAAAATTAAAGTGATGGTTGAAATAGGCTTAGGAAGAATTTATTTTTTTTTTTAATTTTTTTAAAGTTTGTTTATTTTGAGGGAGAGTGAGAGAGAGAGGGAGAGAGAGAGAGAGAGAGAGAGAGCGGGCGAAGGGCAGAGAGAGGGAGAGAGAGAATCCCAAGCAGGCTCCACATCAGCACAGAGCCCAATGTGAGGCTTGAACCCACGAACTGTTGAGATCATGACCTGAGCTGAGATCAGGAGTTGGACACTTAACTGACTGAGCCACCCAGGTGCCCTAGGAAGACTTTATTAATGCATGATTGTATTTGCTACATTGTAGAAACAAGATTAAAAAAAAATGTTTTTAACGTTTATTTATTATTGAGAGAGAGAGACAGAGCATGAACAGGGGAGGGGCAGAGAGAGGAGGAGACACAGAATTTGAAGCAGGCTCCAGGCTCCGAGCTGTTAGCACAGAGCCTGATGCGGGGCTCGAACTCAAAAACAGCGAGATCATGACCTGAGCCGAAGTCTGACGCTTAACCGAGTGAGCTGCCCAGGCTCCCTGAAACAAGATTTTTATGAGGGAATATTCTAGATCCATTTTTAAGAATGTCAGTTATGAACCTACATATCCCCAAAACCTTTTCCTTTACTTTCACAAATAAGGGATTCGTGGTAGAAATCTTCTGCAGTGCTGCAACTTTAAACTCAAAAGAGGAAAATGTTTTGGTCAATCAGTGGTAATAATATTTGAAGACTTACTAAACAATTTCATACGTAACCAAGTTTTGTAGTTTTGAAAGGGAATACCAAACAATATCAATTTCAGTCCTTGTTTGAATAATCATTCTTTGTTGTGGGCCTTCTTGAACATCATTGTGTACTAACTGGTGACCCAAACCACTGATTGTCTTTCTACTCTTGTGGGCACTGTGATTCTTTGTCAGGTTACTTTTAGTCACAAGGTTTATTTTCTTTTGATGCCTTACTCCCCTGATCTTACTAACCTCTTATTCAATTGGTCTTTTCAACCTATGTAGAATTCTTTCTTGTATGTGGGATGTACATTTGTGCTGCCCCGCTTTCATTAGTAGCAATTTTGGTAGAATTAGATAAGGTGAGAAATGTTCCATAGTTAATTTAATTAATTTTACTTAAAAACAAATCCATAATTGTTTAAGGGCTGATTGTTTAAAGAATTTTGAAAACTTTGGAAAGTGAAAGGGATGAATGAATATCATTTTTTTCCAGTGTGAATGTATTTCACGGGAATAACAGAGAATTATTAATAATTATTAAGTTTCATTTACTCATTCATTAATTCAGTAAATGTTTTTGAGAATCAAGACAAATCTCAGTGCTAGACGCTGCGGTGATGTAAAGAAGAATAAATGTCAACCTTAGCATTGTAATTAGAGTGAGTATGATACTGCACCTGTTAGGTGAAAGTTCTATACCGATTCAACAATAAAGTACTTTTAAAATAAGTGGTGTTGAAATATAGAATTAGACCTCTTGGAAAGATACTTTAAAATATAACTGAGTACAGGGGTGCTCAGTCAGTTAAGCATCTGACTTCTGCTCAGGTCAACATCTCCTGGTTCCCGAGTCTCAGCCCTCGCATCAGGCTCTCTGCTGTCAGTGCAGAGCCCGCTTTGGATCCTCTGTCTCCCTTTCTGTCTGCCCCTCCCCTGTGTGCACCCTCTCTGTCAAAAATAAATAAACGTTAAAAAAATATAACTAAATGCAGACTTCACATTTCTGACTGCAGCATAGAAATACTGTGTACATGTGTACTCTACCTGACTATAAAGGAAGAATGGATTCAAATATTTAGGAAAATGGGACCTGGGAGAGTATTTGTTATCGATGTTCTTTCTTTCTTTTTTTTTTTTTAAGTTTATTTATTTATTTTGAGAGAGACAGAAGGAGTGTGAACCAGAAAGGGGCAGAGAGAGAGAGAGAGAGAGAGAGAGAGAGAGAGAGAGGTGAAGAGGGACAGAGAGAGAGAGGGAGAGGGAGAATCCCAAGCAGGCTCCGCACTGTCAGCGCAGAGCTGGATGAAGGGCTTGAACTCACAAACCTGTGAGATCATGACCTGAGCCGAAATCAAGAGTTGGGTGCTCAACCGACTGAACCACCCAGGTGCCCTGTTACGAATGTACTTTCACATATAGTACCAGAGATTCTTTGGGAGGCACTGATAATTATACTCCTTTTGTCCTTTTTGAGCAGAAATTAAAGTTTTGGATTTATAGGTAGTGCTCATTTACTTCAAGGGCACTAGATGTGCATGGTTATCTTTTTTATTTTCATGCCTGAATTTTTAAATATTTATTCTTAAACCTTATGGGCAGTAAAGCTATTCATTTAGTTTTAAAACTAAGTAATTATTTATTGAGCATCCACCGTGCGTCAGATACCATGCTGGGTCCTGGAAATAAAATGGTGAGCAAGGTAGATATGCTCTGCGTTGTCTAAATGTGGGAGACAGACATTCACTGAATAATCAACCAGAGAAATATCCAGTTCCACATCTGAGCATTGGACAAGTTGGCCACAGGACATTTGACCGAGCTCAGCAGTCAGGAGAGGCTTCCCTGAGGCCGGCACATCTGAACGGAGGTGTAAGGGATGGAGGGCTAGTGAAGTGGGCAGGGAGGAATAGGTTCCAGCAGAGAGAGCTGGTTGGGGAGGGGGTTAGAGCATGGTTTGAGCAAGGCTGGGGAGGAGTGTTGTAGGGGCCAGACCTTGCCAGGCTGAGCAACAGGGGACCTGTGCAGCGTGCTGCCAGTCAGATTTGTGCCTGGGAACAGTCTGACTGCAGCCCAGAATGCAGACCTCAAGGGTAATTGGTGTGGGTGGCTCAAACCAGTTTTGGGAGGCTTCAGAAATCCAGATGAGAGATGGTGTTGCTGTGGTGTGGGTGGTGCAGTCAGAGAACTGACTGTAGACTTTATTTGATATCTATAACTTTAGCCCGCTGGGGAGGGAGCATTCATACTGGGCCCCTGCTCTTTTTTTGGTGAAACTTTCTATAACTTTAATACTTGAAAATCTACTGTACCTTCCAAAAGCAACTGAGAGACCTAATTCAACTGCCCTGTGATATCCACTGCTTTTTTAGGAACCAAGTACCATAGAAGTGCTTTTTATTTTCAGAGGCAAGTGGTAGGTTGATTTTGCAGTTCTCTTCAGAGAGGGCGCAGAGTGGAAGTGGAAGAACCAGGCGAAGGGGACTCTTCTTTCTTATTCGGCGGTCGTCGGTCATCGTGCACTATTTAGGCTTCTTATAGCTTCTGTTCTTATTACCAATGTTACGATAGTTTGGTTAAACCTGTTGAATTCATCGAGTACCTCTAGTCAGGTATTGAGTGGCACATGTGTGAGATGTTGTTGAGTGTCTTTGCTAGTGAACATTAGGTGGGTGGTTTGATTTATATGATACTGTGTCTGAGACCAAAACACTATTATTTGATAGTATTTTGTCTGAGATGGCCTTTGGGGGAGAATCGTCAGTTTACTTTTTTTTTTTTTAATGTTTCTTTATTTTTGAGAGAGAGAGAAACAGAGTGTGAGCTGGGGAAGGGCAGAGAGAGAGAGAGAGGGAGAGGGAGATACAGCATCTGAAGCAGGCTCCAGCCTCCGAGCTGTCAGCACAGAGCCTGATGAGGGGCTTGACCCTACAAACCATGAGATCATGACTTGAGCCGAAGTCGGGTGCTCAACCCACTGGGCCACCCAGGCGCCCCATCACTTTACTTTTGATTAGCAACAAAATGAAGCTTACCGCTGTTTACTCTTGGGAGTCACTTGTCGAACCAGCATGTTAGTCCATTTTAGTTAGGAAAATTATTGCCATTCTTTCGGTATATTTATTGTTCAAGTTGAATTAAAAATAGCCGGTCTTCCTTCCTTCCTCTCTTTCACTCCCTCCTTTCCTCCCTCCCTCCCTCATTTCCATCCTTCCTTCTTTCCTTCCTTCCTTCCTTCCTTCCTTCCTTCCTTCCTTCCTTCTTTCCTTCCTTCCTTCCTTCCTTCCTTCCTTCCTTCCTTCCTTCCTTCCTTCCTTCCTTCCTTCCTTCCTCCTTCCTTCCATGTTTGCTTAGACCAGCTAGTTAGAGCATTAGGGTAATGCTGTCAGTATGGGTTGGAACTTGACATCAATGACAGTTAGTAATAAATACTTGGCTCCATGACCCAAGAGTATTCTGCATATTCTTCCTCAGAAGGGTGCTGAAGGGGGAGAGGCATGGACCCATCTGCACTGGGTGGAAAACTCCTTAAAGCATGTGCTTTGCTGCTGGTGAGTTGGTAGGTAATGTTGATATAAGTGGACAGCACTCATGTGTTGCTCCTTCCTCCTGGAGAATTCCTTCAGCATTTAGGCATGCATTAGTAACTCTCAGTTAAAAAGTAAGCTGAAATACAGTAACTCTCCTTTGGGGAGGGGGAGGACACGCAGAGTGCTTTAACAGTATCTGCAATGCTTTATTTTTGAGGGGGAAAATGATAGAATGTTATGGTTAACAACTCTATGTTTGAAATATCTCATAATTAAAAACAAAACAGAAACGTGACAAACTAAACAAACACTCTCGCTCTCATTCACATTCCCTTCTGACCACCATCCTGTTTCTTGCCCTCCTTCAAAGCAAGAGTTTTGTCAGTTGTTGTCTATCCTGGCTGTCCCTGAATCCCTTCCACCCATACACTTTTTATTTTGAGTCTAATGCGGATCAAATATTTCAAAGCATACTGTATCATATAATGCTTGACACCTACAGAATAATGCATGTAGCATATGTAAATTATGAAACTTAATGGTAGAACCGAGACCCTCTGGATCCACCACTCAACATAAGAACCAGAGCAGTGTCAGAACATTTGCCTCTCCTTGTGAGTTCCTTTCTTACCCACATCCCCCATCTTCCTTGCCAGAGTTATATATCTCTTGATCTTTTGAAGTAGTTTTATGACATATATATGTATTTCTAAATAATGCGTTGTTTGATTTTACTTGATGGAGCAGTATAAAAAAAGTGACATTCTTACACTGTCTTATGCTACTTACTTTTTCCATTTGGTATTATGCGTTTTTGTCAATGTTGTTACATGTGGCATTAGTTCATTCTACCTGCTGGCGGTGCATATGCCTCAATTTATTTACGCACTATCTCGTTAATAACTAAGTTAATGAACCTTTGGATTGATCCCCATTTTTTTGGGAACTGCACACCTTCCAGAACATCTTGATGCACTCTTGATCACTTTTTTTTGATATTTGTAGGGTAGATATCTATGAATAAAATTGGTTGTAGAGTTATGCAAATGTTCAAAATGATGAGATAGTGCCAAATTGTTTTCTGAAGTTTGTTACCAATTCACATTCTTCCCAGCAGCTTCAAAGATTACTCTTGAGGCATATGGTTGTCCACCTTTGGTGTCATCAAATGTCTTAATTTGTATCAATATAGTCAGTATAAGATGTCAAATGTATCTCGCTGAGGTCTTGATTTGCATTTCACTGATAATTAATGAGGTTAAACATCTTGTATGCATGTATTTATTTATCATTCATGTTTGTTCTTTTGTGAAATCTCCCTCCCCCCCCCTAGTTTTTTTATTGAGTTGCTGGGTTCTTTTCTTACTGATTTGTAAGTGTTCTTAATAATTTTTTGGATATAATTATTTCTCGCGGTTCATGCTACAGATACTTTCTCTTATGTTATGACCTGTATTTTTTACCCTCTATTTTATAGCATCTTTTGAAGAATGGAAAACAACAAATTTAATGTATTCATATTCATATTCATATTCATATTATTTTGCCTTTACCTTTTCATGTTTTGTGCTGTGGTTGGAAAGTTCATCTCTACCCAAGGTCATAACGATATTCTCTATGTTTCTTCTGAAAAGGCTTTCATAGTTCTGACTTTTGCCTTTGAGTTTTTAATATAGTTGGGGTTGATTTTGTAGAGTGGGAAGTATGGATCCAAGTCCACCATTTCCATAAATGTCTTGATAGCCAATTGTTCTAGAAGCATTTATTGAAAAGTCTGTCCTTTCTCAAGGCATCTACAATGCCACTTCTGTAATATTTTAAGTTTCTTCATTTGTAAAGGTCTTTCATTTTGAGCCCTTTAACCTAATCTATAGTTTGTCTACTTTTGCCTGGGTACCATATTATCATAAATGTTATATTACATTTTGGTATCTGGTAGGTAAATTCCTTCCTCTTCCTTCTTTTGTTGCACAGGTACACATTTTACTTTTGGTTGGTGGGGGCTCATGTTCTTCCACAGAATTTTTAAAAGAATTTTGAAAATAACATCAAGGTCTTTCATAAGCCTTTTAGGGATTTTATTGAAATTACGTGGAAACCAATGATCAACTTGGAGAACATTAATATATTTTTAACAAGATTATCTCCACTCATGTATCTTTTCATTAGGTCATGTTTGGTATCACAAAATAAGGTTTTAGAATTTTTTCATGAGGTTATGTATATCTTTTGATGATTTATTCTTAGATATTTTACTTTTTGTTACTATTTTTAATGTGTTTTAATTCAGTGTTCAAATTGTTTGTTGCTGGTATATACAAATACAATTGATTTTTGCATATTGATTTATATTATATCCAGCCTTGTTGTTAAACATATTAAGTCTAGAAATGTCTTTGTGTTTTCTTTAGTTTTTCTTATAGGTAGTCATATCATGTGTGAATAATGACAGTTGTGTTGTTTTTTCTTTGAAACTTTTATAGTTGGCTTTTCCCTCCTCTTTTCTTGTCTTACTGTGCTATCTAGAACCTGAAGTACACTGTGAAGTAGAAACAGCAATAGTGGGTATCCTTGTCCTTTTCCTGATTTTTCCCTGTTGACGTTGACGATAGTAGATATTTTGTTAAGGAGATTTCCTTCTATACATATTCTGCTAAGAGTTTTATCATGAGTGGCATTGAGTTTTATCATATGCCTTTTCTACATATATTTAAATTATTATTATTTTTAAGTGTTTATTTATTTTTGAGAGATGGGAGGGGAGCAGAGAGAGAGAGGAAGACACAGAATCTGAAGCAGGCTCCAGGCTCTGAGCTGCCAGAACAGGGCCCGATTTCAGGGCTTGAACTCATGAACTGTGAGATCATGACCTGAGTCGAAGTCAGAGGCTCAACTGACTGAGCCACCAGGTGCCCCTAAATTATTATTTTTAGATCCTCTTTAGTGTGTTTATGTTGTGAGTGACATTTATATTTTTCCCTGTGGTAAATTCCTCTTGCATTTTGGGGATGAAATTAATGTGATCATGATGTATTTGTATTACTTTCTTTTATTATTGAGACACAGAGAGAGACATAGCATGAGCATGGGGAGGGCAGAGAGAGGGGGTGACACAGAATCTGAAGCAGGCTCCAGGCTTCAGCTGTCAGCACAGAGCCTGATGGAGGGCTCGAACCCACGAACCGCGAGATCATGACCTGAGCCAAAGTCGGACACTTAACCGACTAAGCCACTCAGGTACCCCTGTTTGTATTAACTTTCTTAAAAATAGTATTCTGGGGGCGCCTGGGTGGCTCAGTCGGTTAAGTGTCCGACTCCTGATTTCGGCTCAGGTCATGATCTCAGTTCGTGAGATGGAGTCCCGGGTCACGTTCTGCACTGACACAAGAGCCTGTTTGGGATTCTCTCTCTCCCTCTCTCTCTCTGCCCCTCCCCTATTCACATACTCTCTCTCTGTCTCTCAAAATAAGTAAATAAACATTTAAAAAAATAAAAATAATATTCCAGACTCAATTTTCTAATATTTTCTATCTGTGCTTATAACTAAGATTGGTATATATTTCTTTTCTTACTGTCCTTGTCTGGTTTTGGTTACATGTTTATATTAACCTGTAAAATGAATAGGGGAATATTTCCACTCTTTTTTCTCTAGAAGAGTCCGTATAAGGTTGAAATACTCTGTTCCTTGAAATGTGGTAAAACTTATCTATATAGCTATATGAACCTGATGTGAGAAGATTTTAAACCATTGATACAATTTTTAAATAAAAACTGCTGAGAATGAGAATGTTACTTCTTTTTTCAGATAGTTTTAAAATCATGTGGAAAAATACATATATATGATATATATAACTTTTTTCCATTTCATATAAATTTTTCAGTTGACTGCCATAAAGTTGTTCATGGTATTTTCTTACTAGCTTTTTAATCTCTGCTGACTCTATAATTAAGTTTCATTTTTCATTCCTGATTTGATTTGTGTTTTCCTTGATCAAGGTCACTTGAGGTTTTTCTCATGTTTGTCTTCAAAAAGAATCAACTTTAGCTTTATGGATTATTATTGTATCTGTGTCTGTTTTCTACTTCACCAGTTTTTAATCTTGTTTTATTGCCTACTTGATATTTATTTTGGGTTTCTCTGATTTTTTTTCTAACTTCCTGAGTTGACCACTTAGCTTATTAAATTGTCATTATTTTTTTTTTAAATGTAAGAACTTAAGCCTGTAACATAACCTCTAAGTACTGCTGTCATGTATTCCATAGGTTTTAGTATGTAACACGTTCATTATATTTGATTTATAACTGTTTTAAAATTTTCAGTATGATTTCTTCTTTGACCTTTGCAGTATTTATTGGTGCCTTGGAAATTTTACAAATGAATATGTTATTTATCCCTTATTATTGACTTCTAATGTAATTTAATGGTCAGAGAACAGTTCTGTGTGACAAAAGTTCTTTGGTTTTTGTGAGACTAGCTTTATTGTCAGTTTTGATTAATCAGTTTTCATTCATAAATGATCCATTGTTTGCTTGAGAAGAATGTGTATCTTCTTCTTATTGAATTGAAGGATCCATATGTGTCTAGAAATATAAGCTTCTTAATTGTGCCTTAAAATCATCTATACCTTTACTAATGTTTTGTCTGCCGGACATGTTTGTCATTGAGAGAAATAGATTGAAATAATCTCCCTGGGATTCTGTTTTGGCATTATATATGTTGCGATTGTATTGCATGCATTTAGGTTTGGAATTGCTAGATCTTCCTGGTTAATTAAACTCTTTATCATTCTGTATATGGTCATCCTCTTTCTGCTCTTTTGTCTTTAATCTGTTTTTTTCTGTTTTAGTATAGTTATCTCATTTTCCTTTTGACTAATATTAGTCTAGCATAGTTCTCTTTTAAACTTCTATTTTCAATCCATCCATGTTGTGTGTTAGGTATGCCAGCTTCAGCTGAATTTTACCTTTAATCTAATCAGATAATATCAAATTACTTAAATCCATTTATTTAATTTTGTACTTCAGTTCACGCCACGTACATAGACTACAAAGGTGCCTTTTGAAATTGTGCAACATGGATGCTTTCTTACTTTATTTGCCCCTCTCATTGTGTGAAATTTGTTTCTATTTTTTAATGGTTACCTTTGAGATTCTACTATACATAGTTATCTGTCACAGTCAAAAGTTTGTCTACAGTCTTAATTCTCTATTGAAATAATTTTAGGACCATAGAATACTGTTCCTTCTATCACTCCCCTCCCTACCTAGAGTATTTCTGTTTTGAGCTTTAAAATACTTTCTAAAAATAAGGCGTTATTTTATAGACATTGTTTAAATTTACTAGTTCACTAATTTCGTTGCTCATCACTTTCTGGCATTTTTTTTTTTTTTAATTTTTTTTTTTTCAACGTTTATTTATTTTTGGGACAGAGAGAGACAGAGCATGAACGGGGGAGGGGCAGAGAGAGAAGGAGACACAGAATCGGAAACAGGCTCCAGGCTCTGAGCCATCAGCCCAGAGCCCGACGCGGGGCTCGAACTCACAGACTGCGAGATCGTGACCTGGCTGAAGTCGGACGCTTAACCAACTGCGCCACCCAGGCGCCCCTCTTTCTGGCATTTTAGATCTTCTTTATGGGATTGTGTTCATATTTGATGAAGTATATCCTTAAGGTGTTTGGAATATGGATGCTAAAGGTCAAGTCTTGTATTTTTGTTAATTCAGAATTTCCTAATTCTTGTTCTTGAAAGATAATTTTGCAAGACACACAATTCCAGATTGACTTTTGTTTTTCTCATTACTCTGATGATTTTATTCTATTGTCTTCTGAATTCCATGTAGCCCACGAGAAGTCTGTAGTCTGAGTAATCACCATTTCTTTCTAGGACATCTGCCTTCCCCCTGACTTCTCTTGCTTTTTTAGGTATTTAGGAAACCTCGTTCATTAAACCTCTCAGCAACTTTTGAGAAAGGTTCTTTTCTTTTTGGTGAAAGTTCTAGGCATCTGGCTTCTCCATACCACATTTTCCTAGTGTTTTTTCTGCCTCTCCTTTGCTGGCTGCTCTTCTGCCTAACTGTAGGTTGAGTCTCTCAGGGATCATACCTCTTGTATTGAGAGGCCTCAGTCTGGAATCAGACTGGGTTGGTTATCATCCAGCTGTTGGCAGTGAGACCTTGTTCCCTTCGTGTAAAATGGGTAGAAACAGACTGTTGGGAGAATTCAAGAAGATGATACTTGCTATGTACTTAATCCATGTCCAGCATATATTAGGCTGTCAGTACATGTCTACTTTTATTCTCGTGTGGATTTTCTTCATAGTCATCTCATCTGTTTCCAAAGTAACAGCTTTCGTATGTATTGCTCCAGTCCTATTTGTGTCTTTGATTTCCTCCCCTCCCCTTAATATATGTCTCCTCGACATCTCTGTATCTCAGGAGTGGCGTTACCATGCACCTAGTTGAGTAAATCAATATCAGGACAACTGAGACTTCCTTTCTCTTCCTTTCTCCCCATCTAATCCTCGTGGAGTTCTGCTTTCCACCTCTACTTTTACCAGCCAAGATCAAGGCACCATCATTTTCTGTCCGGTCTAATTAATGTCCATGTTTCCACTTATTTCCTGTTGAATCCCTACTCCAAAGCAGCCAGATTGAGTTTTTGAAAAATGTCAAAGGGAGCATTTCATCTCCCAATGTTCATGTTTTTCACTCTTATAAACACTTTCAGTGCTAGAGAAAAACTTCTGTACTCCTTAACATATCTCAGAGGTACTTCCATAGCCTCATTTGATTCCCTTCTCCTGTTGCTCTCTTCATCAAGCTGCATTGGACTTCTTTTAGGTCTTGGACTTTTCTGAGCTTTTCCTTGATTCAGGGCCTTTGCACATGTGCTGGAGCATCTCTCCTCTTGATCTTTGCTGGCTAACTCCATTCAGATCGCATCTGAAATGCCATTTTCCCAAAGAGGTTTCCTTTGATCTCCTAATCTAAATTAAAAGTTCTTCTGATTCAATAAATACAGGATTTGTTTAACAAATCATTCAGTCAGCATGCATACGCTTTTTAATTTGAATCTACTGATTAAGAGGATTGATGGTTCTATGGGATCTTGACTCATTTTCAGTTTAGTCACAGTGTTGTCATTGGAAGCCACTCAAGTTCTTATCTTTTGTGTTCATTGGTCTGGTTTTCAAGGTCATATAAATTTCTGATTATTATACTTGTTTTTGCATTTCACATGACATTTTGCATATAGAATTTATTGCCAGATAAGATATTCTCCAGTCAGGGATTAGACAACTCACCCTCACTGAGTACTATATGTTAGGTCATTATCTTATGTAAAGCCCTGAAATCTGGTCATCCCTAATTTACTAAAGAGGAAACTGAGACTCAGATAATCCTCTAACTTGTCCAAGGTTGTAGAGGTAGTGGGGGCAGAGCCTTGGTTTAGTCTGCATGTTTGAACTCCAAGAGGATAGCTTGTTCTATACCTTCTGCTTTATTTCTTCTATGAGCAAACTCCTGACAAATTCCTATATAGTGAGTACAGTTCACAAAGTTTTTTTTTTACATATATTACCTCATATAATATGTACATCAGGTTCTCGAAGGGGCATGACATTTTTGACATTTCATCATGATTCAAGCTTTTTATTTACTAATTTATTCTCCAGAGCATCCCCTTGAGGTCTTCGAGTTTATAGATGATAAGAGTTAAGCAAAGAGTGATTAAGGGAGTTCTCAGAAAAATTACACAAAGGAAGATTGAGTCACTGACAAGTATTTTTTCATTATCCAGAGAAGGAGAAAACATAGAAACTTCTTTAATTTCAATAGCTGTGTCTGTGTGTATTCTGTCTGGTTGACTGCTATCTGTTGATATCTATCCATGATAGAATATGTTTTAGAAAAAAATGCAACCAGCACAACTAGGCCTGGGTTTTATAGATATTATTCTTAGGAGAAGGCTAAATTTTTTAAAGTGAATTGTTTATAAAGGAAAGTATTAACTAGATAAATGTTCAGTTAGTACTTAGTTCTGGCAAAAAAGCAAGAAAGTAGAACTGAAATATGGGAAGCACCATTGGAAGCACCATTGGGTGAGTTAGATTCTGGAGCCAAGCAGGGTATCCTTGGACAGACCAAAGGAAGGACATGAGGGAGGGGCTATGTAAGTGCTCACGGGTGAAGTTCTCTGGCCAGGGCTTACCCAGTGCCTTCTTTGGCTCCGCCTCCTCTACTAATTATTTTGCTTATTGGCCGGGCATTCTGGTTCGAATATGCATTTTGATGTTTTGATTTTATAAAGCGACAATTTAAAGGAAACATATGCTAATACTCAGTCCCTCGCGTTATGGATTTTACCATTTTACCTCTTGTATGTCTAGGATCTAAAAAAGCAATTTTCCTTAAAAGAAGAACTCATTCTCCTTTATATTAAAGACTTCAGAATAAATACATGTTTCTGAAACTAGAATGACACAGACTAGGGTAGGGGTCAGCAAACTTCTTCTGTAAGGAAGCAGATAATAAATAGTTTTGGCTTCGTGGGCCATATACTTTCTGTCTGAATTCTCCTGCTGTAGCACGAAACCAGCTGTAGGTAACAAGTAAACCAAAGAGCATGACTGCGTTCCAATACAACTTAATTTACCAAAGCAGATAGCAGCTGGATATTGCAGGGGTGAGGTAGGGCATGGCTTGCAGACCTTCAGTCTAGAGAAATGTACTTTAGACTTAAGCGTAAAAAGGATGGGCTTCTCCTCCTATTGTGGCCTCTGTGATATTGGACAACTCACTCTAAATCTCAGAGTGACAATGTTCATTTCAAAAGTAGGACATACACATTTTCTTGTATAGATGATACCTGTTTTCTTGATTTTTTAAAAAAAATATTTAATATACATAAAATATCACAATACTGAGCATGTGTTACTTTTGTACACAGAACAAACTATTTAAACATTTAAACATGAGCTAGGGGCTCCTGGGTGGCTCGGTCAGTTGAGCGTCTGACTCTTGATTTCAGCTCAGGTTGTGATCCCAGAGTCATGGGATCGAGCCTTGCATTGGGCTCTGGAGCTGAGCATGGGGTCTGCTTAAGATTCTCTCTCTCTCTCTCTCTCTCTCTCTCTCTCTCTCTCTCTCTCCCCCTCTCCCCCACGTGCACGCTCTCTCTCTCAAAAAGAAACTAAACAAACAAAAACATGAATTAAAGAAGAAAGTTGTGACAATAATATATATATGTGAAAGAATATTGTAAGGAGTAGATGAGATTCTTTGTGGAACTAAGATGGACATAGCTAGATCAATAAGTAAGCATTGGGCGCCTGGGTGACTCAGTTGATTAAGCATCTGACTCTTGATTTTGGCTCAGGTCGGAATCTCACAATTGTGGGATTGAGCCCCATGTGAAGCCCTACTCAGAGTGTGGAGCTTGCTTGGGAATTCTCACTCTCAGCCCCTCTCCTGCTTGTTTTCTGTCTCTCTCAAAATAAATAAACATTAAAAAATAAGTATTAGGTATGAAGATCATTATGGGGAAAGATTGTTCTTTACTTGTATATTTTGTGCCATAAATATCTTACTAGATAGTCATTAATTGATTAGTTTTATAGTGTTTGTTTATATATTTATCAATTAATTTAGCAAGTTTATTGAGTCTTCACTATGTTGAGGACTGTGTCGAATGCTTGAGATACTAAAAATGATGATGAATGACACAGTTCTTGATCTTGGGGATTTCCCATTGAGAGAGAATATTTACATAACATATTATCCTACTGTATGATAAGTTTCCATTAGAAGAGTATATGTATGGGGCACCACGAGGGAAATCAGAATCATTGGGAGTAGAGATAAGGGCCAAGATACGTTCATTAAGACTGCCATGTCACTTGGACCTTGAAGTGTGAGTGGGGAATGTTTAGACAGAAGGTTGGTTTAGACAGAAGGTTGGTTTAGACAGAAGGTTGAAGGACAGTTTGATCTGAGGGAAGGGTTATGTTCAGTTGTGAACTTTGCAAATCACAGGTGGTTCTCCCATACCAGAAATGGAGCAATGCAGCAGGTTCAGGGATGTGATGCTCAAAGTCTGGCTAGGGCCAGGGAGTAAAAGTCAGGGAATTTGAACATTCATGGAGCCATGGAACACTTTGGGAATCTGGTGAAAGATATGACACTTTTCCATAGGAAAGTTCACATAGCATGAAGACATCAGTATTTTACATATGATTTTGGGAATAAGGATCTAGAGATCACTTTATGAACATTATAAACTTTTCTCTGTGCTTCCCTTCTTGAAAAATAAAGGGAATTAGCAGATCTATTCGTATACAAATGCTTTAATGTGCTGCTTGATGGTGGTAGCAAATGCTCTTGATAAACTAAAGTTGTTGTTGTTTTTTTTTACGTCGTTTACTTATGGGCTTGGGAGTGTATGAGATTGTGTTGCAACGGTTACATTTATAATGTTCTTGAAGAGATGGTAAAACGAAATCAGAGATGACTACTTATTGGTAAATATTCGTATAGCTCAGTTACCTAAATGCTGAAGAAGTTTCCATAGAATTTGATAGCTTTCGATGGTATTTCCTGATCTGTGAAATGGTGCTACTCATAGGACCTACTGAATTGTGGAGATCAAACGAACTCTCCCAAGAATAGCACTTAGCCCTGGGTCTACGCTCAGTAAGTGCTCAATAAATGTTAGCAGTCCATACCGTTATTAGTTGTGAAAGATCTGCAAGTTCATTTATGGAAGTCACATAAGGAGTACTCACAAACAGTTGAATTCCATTATTGAACGTATGACTAGCCTTGTGTTATTTGCTGCATACATGTCTGTGTGGACCCATGAATTTCTGGATCTTCATGGGTCATTTCTTTGGGATAAAACTACCCTCACTAAAGTACCCTTCACAGCACTGGTGAAGCTCTTCTCGGTGATCAGTTGCATCACGTCTTTTTAGTATAAAACAGCAGCAGTGGTGTAGATAAGTTAACTAATGAATATGATTATATGGTTTTTTTGTGGTTTTTTTTACAGCTTCTAATATTCAGTGGGGAAATTTTCCTTGTTAAGAGACACTGACAAGGCCAGTTGGCCTAAAATTAGATCCAGCAGCTGTGTTTTGAATCAAGGCCCCACATGTGCACTTCACACTCTTTTCCCGCTGTGCTTGTCTGCTTCTTTATCTTGCTTCAGGGAGCAGCCTTTTTGGGTGAATCTGAACGTCCATGTTTTTCTCGGTACCAACCAGGAAGGTGCTTCCATGTAATCATATGCCGTGTTTATTTCCATTTATGAAATGGCAAAACCCAGAAAAACAAAAGATTGATTGATTGATTGATTGATTTTTTATAAAACCATTGTCTAATTATAATTTTAACTTAGCCCCCACCTCCTACCCCTACTCTCAAATCCCTCATATCAATATAAGAGAGAACATGTATCAAAAAGAACTTGGGAGCCAGAATCAAGGCGCTAGGTCATTCTCCTATTTAATTGCTGCCCACATCAGCCTTTTTTTTTTTAAAGGAAAACAAAAATCCCATGATTATGTTTGCTATTTTTGACAGCTAGAAATAATTGAGGTTTCCTTTTGTCAATTTATATTCAGGAACCAGTGTTAATCAGTGTTAATTTTGTAGGTCCTAGTCTTTTTGTATTTCTTTGTTCTACTATTTGGTTAATAAACATTTTTTTAAAGGATATATTCATATATACAACATTATCATGATTCGGTTTAAGTATCGGTGGTTATAAGTGCACTTCATTTCACCTAATTAAGTTATTTAGTCATTTACACATTAGCGATCTACTACATATTCCACTTTTACAGGAACTTATTTTAATTATACCCACAGTTCTGTTCTGCTCCATTATATCCATAGATCAAGCTGAATAATAGCAGTCTTAAAAGCCATATGCTAAAAGAGATTATAGGTCATTAAGGCCAAATTAAGGTAACATTTCTGATGGCCACAAGCGGAAGTCAAACTAACAATTACTTTTTTCTTTTGCTTTGGGGAGCTCATTCTATGTGGCTTTGACGTTGACAACCTCATAGTTGAATGCTTGGTATTTGGTATTGGTATTGAATGCCATGTGTTGGTAGTTGCTTTGATCATGCTAATTTTTTTTTAAGGGGGATGGATGTATTTACAACACATAATTTTTATTTACCCAGAATAAATTTACTGCCATTTTCCTCAACAATAATGTGTATTTTTTTTTTTTTTGAGAGTGAGAGCATGAGCAAGGGGAGGAGCAGAGGGAGAGAGAAAAGGAGAAAAAGAATCTTAAGCGGGCTCTACGCTCAGTGCAGAGCCTGACGTGGGGCTCGGTCCCATGACCAAAGCATTATGTGTATTCTTTACCCCTCTCTCTTCTTACTTGCCGTTGAGAGTCAACCAGTTTTCATAATCTGAGAATATGCAGATTAGCATGTGTTTAATTTATTACTCTTTTGAATAATGTGAATAAAACCCAGTTGTGCCACGCAGGAGTGACCTAAGTAAGTGTACCACATTCTTCCAAAGCCCCCGGCTTTATCTCCTCTGATAGAAACTTTGCCTAAAAACAATGACAATAACAATCTGACTTTTAATTAATCAATATTTAATTCTTGTGTTGGTTGGCCTAGAATCACTTATTCAGGACATCCTTCTGGTGTATCCATTTCCATTTTGTAACTAAAGGATGTATGACTCTAGTGTTGACAATTGTCTCTTTGAGAAATACTTGGGTTTTATATGGGAATACATAATTCTGGATTATTTTGTTGATTATATAGATCAATATAGGGAGATCGATTTTTAATTAACGTTAGTTGATTATGTTCCAGTTTCATAATCTGTGATTGAAATTTTAAATAAGACTTCCATGGAAAACTACCATTAAAATATTCCAATTTAAACTTTTTAGGAAATTGCCTTTCTGCTGGATTAATGATGAATTTCCTACTATTCAGATTTGGAAGATGTAGGGCAATTATATAAGTATTACCATGGTTGATATGGAACTTCTGCTTTTTGGTTGGAAATGTACGTTTCCATCAGCTTATATTTTTTTTTAATATTACCATTTAAAGTGATAATTCATTCTAGGCATGTCAGTGTAGAAATTGGCAATTTACCTTTTATGTAAAAGAAGGAAGCGGGGCTCCTGGGTGGCTCAGTCAGTTATGTGTCCGACTTGGGCTCAGGACATGATCTCACGGTTCGTGAGTTCAAGCCCCACGTGGGGCTCTGTGCTGACAGCTCAGAGCCTGGAGCTTGCTTCGGGTTCTGTTTTCCCTCTCTCTCTGCCCCTCCCCTGCTCATGTTCTGTCTCTCTCTCTCTCTCTCCCCCCCAAAAATAAGAATAAACATTAAAAAAAATTTTTCAAGGGGGGAGAATAAGAATATACACTTACATTGTTGCAAAGCAAACACTGAATGATATTTTCACGTTTTACCTATCTTTTCTTTTTTTTTTTTTTTTTTTTTTTTTGTAAAAGTGAGTATGTCTTTTGGATATCCTTCCATTAGCGGAAACAAGTACTAATGTAGGTCTTTCATAAAAGCAAATCAGTGTGACATGAACTTTGGAAAATTGGGGGATGACTCTATTTTGATTCTTTCACCATGTAAATGTATTCTTATAACTATATTTAGACTTTATTTTAAAAGTGTTTGTTTAGTTTTGAAAGAGAGACAGAGAGTGGGGGAGAGACAGAGAGAATGGTGGACAGAGGATCCCTAGCGGGCTCCGTGCTTATAGCACAGAGCCCAGTTCGGGGCTCGAACTCATGAACCGTGAGATCATGGCCTGAGTCAAAATCAGAGGCTTAACCAACTGAGCCACCCAGGTGGCTCTATATTTAGACTTGTTGAGAGACTGAGCAAAACATTTGGTGACAGTTGCAAATATCTTAAATATATTTTGGATTGTTTTGTTCAGAATTCTAGTCATAAAATATAAGAAACGAATGCAATTAAGAGGGTAATCATCATTATATTCCTATTAGTGTGGTCATTTTTTCACATTAGTTTTGGGGCAATTTGAACATATTAGATACTGTAAAGCATAGGTTTGGATAATGCAGCAATATTAAAAATCACACTGGTGACAAGCTCTAAGGAAGAAAATTGTTTGGTTAAACAAGAATTTGTTGGTTTGCAAACTGGCTCCTGTACATGGAGGGCAAGGAGAGACTGAAGAAAGAGGCAGACCACTTTGGTATGTGGCAGTTTTAATAAGCAAGGGAAGTTGCATATCAGGCTTGTCGTGGGGTGGCTGCAAGATGAGTAGATCTCTGCATCTGCCCACCAGAATCTTAAAGAGTTTATATAGAGGTCTTCGTGGGGTTCAATCACATATAAACCCCACATGGTCTTAACAATACCTTACCCCCTCAAGGCCGTATCCTTGAAATGGCTCCTACTGTGGGAACAGTGGGCAGAACATACATTCCAATGACAGGAGAGGGGTAAAGGAGCCTTCAGTTGCCTGATGGTCCAGGTACAGCTTGAGGGTCCACCAGGGGTCGTGTCCTCTCCCTCCTCCAACAGAATTGTACATTTACATATAGTTTAGCTGATCCAGTGGTCTTTGGAGATGGAAATACTAGGAGTTGGTGTGACTGGGGCCTCTTGGCTGATAAGGGGCTTGTTCCTGGATTCAGGGACTATAGGAACTTACATAAAGTTGGGAATGGGAACAGTAAGGGCTGGGGACAGGCTAAAATTTCAATAGTTCTTACAGCACTTTACTTCCGTTAGAATTATTTTCAGCCGTCAAAATGTGACCAAGATGTCAACAAAGTTCTGTCTTCCAGATCTGTGGATGCGGATGCACTTGAATTGAATGACAGTAATGGAAGGAGATGATTCAGTGCTTTTTATTTTAATGAGCGATGTAATTGATTTAACCATTATTTAAGAAGAGAAAGGTAATATGGACGTGTGTGTTTATTTTACTATGGAAAAAGTTCCCTTTGAAATTCTCAGTAAGCCTTAAAACATGAAACTTTAGCTGGAGAATTGACATTTGCTTATTGATAGCTGGAGGCCTACTCTTATTAATTTAAAATGTTACTTATTTGCATTTATTAATACGATATTATTGGGAAATTATGTTACATTCTTTTTGTGGTGGTGTTTTTGCTGGTTGATCTAGTTCCTGAAAATATAACTGAGACGCTAAAGTCATTATCATAGTTCTTAAACATAATTATTCTTGAACAGGGATGTGCAATCCAGGGCATTGTGGAAAAAAAAAATGCTGTTCTGGAGAACCACTCAATCCTTTTAGAGTCAAAGAGATTAAACAATTTGGAATTTGAAGAAAAAAATCACATTGAAAGATAAAGGTATATAAGCTCACTTTACTATTAATGATACAAATTAATCTGCAGAGAATTAAAAGCAGCTTTGTGAATGGTAGAAAACACGTGCAGTTAATAAGGACATTACTTCTCATTTGGGGTTAGGCTGGCCTCTCATTTATTAATATCTGTTTAAACTACAAATAGAAAGAACTCCATTTTTACCAGACTTCTTGTCACAAGACCCAGTCTCTGAAGAGAAATATCGTTGATGGAAAACCAGAAAGACTAAATAGATGTATTTGGTCTTACAGGCAGTCCATTAATTTGCTCAAATTAAATATTATCTTTAAATATTGAAAGGTTAAATGTGCACTGATAATGGATTTAGACAGCTATTAGGCTGTAATTGCTTTCTAATGCAGTTACTAAGAGACATTTGATATAACATATTGAGAAAGAAGAATTAGGGACTTTGCTCTACCTCAGTTTTAGCCGAGAGTTTTATGGCTTTAATTCTGGCAGTTGTAGGATGGGGATAACAACGATTTTAATGCGAACCCATCCAATGTACGTAAAACATTGAGTGAACAGGTTAGGTTGTTGGGGGACTATATTTTGTTCAGTGTACTTAACATTCCTACTTTTTTGCAAACCTAAAACATCCATACTCTCAAAGCAACACTCCATCCCAAATATTTTTCTATTAGATAACAGTCCTAAGTTTCTGAAAATGTTACCAGTTGGTGATTTCTCCCCATCTAAGTTGAATTACTGTGTTTTGTACCCTGGATACACTCGTGACCAAATTAATTTGAAAATTTCTCAGTCTGCTGGAGAGTTGCATCTAGCTCAGGGAGTCAAACTGATGGCTTTCCCTGGCTGGATGGGCAGCTTTCTCTTTGGCGTTCACATTGTTTGAACTTGCAGGATGATATTTTCCTGTTTTTACGGGTTGTGTGTTGTGAGTTGAGTTTCAGGTTTAACAAATTATTGTTAACCCAGGAACACATGCTGATTGATTTAGTCCGTCCTTTGCTTCCGAAGTTCAGTGCAAGGACACAAATTTTGTTGGAAATGAAATATAAAGGAATGCTCACTCCTCGGAGCATCTTTTTCCTTGTGAATTACTTAAACATCAATGTATGACTACGCGGTACGTGTTAGGAAAAAATGACCTGCAGTTGAGTTGTACTATCAAGCCAAAGTAGTTTTGAGTTGAATAAAGAAAAGGAGGGAAACACCTTTTGATCCCTGCTATGGATCCCTGTCTCTCATGAGATTTTTGTTGTTTTGCAGCCTCTGCTATTTGTTGGCTAATGGTTTTATGTTAGCATTTCGGTTTAGCTTCCCTTTAATGTGGAATTCACTTTGACTTTTTTTTTTTTTAGAAAAAAATGTGAGTGAATGAGTGAGCAGGGGAGGGGGGCAGATGGAGAGAGAGAGAGAGAGAGAGACAGGGAGGGAGAGAGGCAGAGAGACAGAGAGAGAATCTCAAGCAGGCTCCAAGCTCAGCACTGAGCCCGACATGGGGCTCGATCCCATGTCCCTGGGATCATGACCTGAGCCACCCAGGCGCCTCAGAATTCACTTTGGTTTTACACACCATTATGAAGAATAGATGTGTGTGAAGATCTATTCTGGGTCCTGGGAAGGATTCTAGGTGGGGCCAGGGCCACTGCATGGCGCTCGCTGGAGGTATGTGGGCAGCACTGCGCGTGGCCTTCCTGGTTGGGGTCTTCAGGAAGAATGTGATGATAACCGTGCCTACACTGAACTTGCAGGATACTTCACAAATATATCTTTAGTCCTTTTAGATCCTCAGAAATAGCTTGATTATTGCAGCTTCACAAACAAGAAATCCTGTTCCCGAAGTTTTATAAATGACTTGCCTAATCTAAGTGAAGTACACATTAATGTCATGGAAGGCAGGATATAAACACATAAGAATTTCGCAAATGCAATAGGATTACAGAGGGAGACAGGACTACTTTCATTGGCCATAACCAGGGAAGAATTTATGGGGAGTTTGAATTCCACGTGTGCTCCTTATTAATAACACTGGTGATATAAGCCTTACAATTTTTTCTGCTCCCCCAAATAGATGCTCTACTCTCTCTCCTCAACCTTATTCCATACTAAAAATCAAAAGAATAGGAAATTACATTTGAAATTTTTACTGGGATAGCTAAGTACCGAATATAATTGCATGACAAGAGTCTAATGTATAACAATAATTCTTTAAAGTGGATTTAGGGTTCTAGCTTCTCAGTACACTATGCTGGCTTTAGGTCTCCCTCCTTAAAGCTGTTCTATAATTCTTTTTAAAAATTCTGAGCCACTTTATATTTTTCTTTTGAATTTAGACAATTTTGTAACTATTTACAAATGTTTCTTTAAATATGTATTTTCAAAAATTTGTTCTATAATATGATTTTATACTTTGGGATCAAACATGCCTACCTTCTTTCCTTCTTTCCTCCCCTCCCTCTGTCCCTTCCTCCTTCCCTTCCTTCCTTCAGAATATCATCTCTCTTTTTTCTTTCTCTTACAGTTACATGGAAAAGTTGTATTCCATTGAATTGGGCTTGATATGGTCTAACATAATATCCTAGGGTTCTGTGAGGCTTAGTTTATGATTTGCGTGTTTAATACAGCTTTTAAATCTTTTCCATCATCTGTGTGTGCTGAGAGCAGCCACCAGCCTCATCACACCGAAAGCCCTGAATATTGTGATATACCATACTACTCATTCTTGATATTTACTGATTCACTGTGTACACAGTAGACTGTAGAGCTTCATAAACTTTTCCACCCAAACTGAAGGCAGAAAGTAAATACATAAACACAGGGGGCTTGGGGACTTGGCTGAAAGTTGCCACCCGCAGCTTGAAATTTATTTGCATCTGGTACAAAAAATATCCATGAAGTTGAAGCTTAGGAAGACATCTGATGTTGGATGTTTATCCTGTGTCATTGTGTATTCAGGGTACCCTTCCATAGACCCAGGTGGAAAGTGCAGTTTAAAACAAGGCTCTTGGGTACCAAAGGCTGTATTTGCAGAAGTCCCCATCATCATTTATTTCAGGGTGCTGTGCTCTCTCTCCTGTTAAATACCATGAGAGTCTTAATCTTGAGGGTTTATTGGAAGCAAACATTGTTACCTGAATGAAGTCCAGGCAATAAAACCACTGAAAGAGGACATTAAGTGACAGCCATATGTGACATTTCCTTCAGAATTATTCAAATACTTTGGTGGATGGCAACTTTGGAATTTCGGTGACGTCTCTGAGTTATTCTTGTAAAAATGATCCATGCCTTTTCACATGAAAAGCTTCTGTGGACTTACCAAGTAGTGGAAATTCTTTGGGAGGACCGTATGTTTATATACACACACCTGAGGCAGGATTTGACACCTATGTGTTTCTTTTTCCCCCCTCCTCTGTGGTTCGTATTTTTCTATAGCACATATTATAAATACAAATTCGAGCAGCGACGTGGAGAGAATGGCCTGGAAGTTTTGTGCTGTACTTTATGTGTACTATGATTGCTTCTCTTGCCGCTCCATTCGCTTCTGATTTAAATATCTAATGACTCTCATCAAACAACATTTAAACTTTCTATGAGATCCCGTAAGTGTTCCTCTAGATCATATTATGAGTAACAATGGATGAAATGAGCTTCAGTGGTGAGGCTGTCGTTGAGTCCCGGGTCCCGTAGCTGTCTGAGACAGCAGGAGAGCCCGTCACCCGCACGCCGCCCGCCAGTTAGTGGCATTTTGCCCATTAAGCGATGTATCAAAACCGTGTTACTGGTGCAGTACGTTTCATTTCTGCATCACTTTCCGGGTCAGCACTGGCATGTTGTCGGAAGCCTGCACTTTACTCTTCTTGGTGATAAAAAACAAAACAAAAAAAAAAACCAAAAAAACAAACAACGAAAAAAAAAACCCAACCACGATACTTTAAGGTGGTGTTAGTAGCATGAATGAAATTACTCAAGAAATGCCTCTTTAGCATTTGAAAAATTGGTCACAAGCCAGTAATCAATTTTAAAGTAAATTCATCTTGGGGCTGACAAAGAAGTGTAGTAACTGATTTTCTAAGATAGGTGTAAAGTCTTCCCCACGTCACGAATGTCAGGATTGAACCCAAGTTATTTACATTAGTGACCTTAATTTTATCCATAAGCTACGTTCGATGTAACAGAAATTCAGTCCAGTTGAATTGTCACCATCATTTCTGAGTGCAGACTAGTGAAAAGCATGCTGCCAGTTTCTGTAAGCAATGCAGAGATGAGCACAAAATACTTCCTGATGTCACAAAGCTTTTTTTTTTGTACAGCATGGTTGGAGACATAGGTGTGAACTAATATAGGGATATTAGGCCGAAGGAGAAAAGGCATTTGAAAGAGCTAAGTAGAGGTGGCTTTTCACGTACCCAGCCCTGAGTAAATGATTGTTGAAGTAAAGCGTGTGCACGAATTACCTTTGAATTTCAGTTATTTGTATGTCACCGTGAACTTCCTGAGAGCTGACTGAAAATGGCGATTGCCGTTTGATGTTGTTTAGTCTAACACTCTAGGACTTAATTCAGCATAGAAAATACACAGTTTTTCCTGTTTTGCCAGAAAAAAGTAGAAGCCGGAAGCTTTTGTTTTTTTTTTCTCTTTGTGCTTTTTTGAAAAGAAGTCTCATTTCCCTCATCTTATTTCCCCCAGGCTTTGGTGGAGGATGATATATTTTTCTCAAGTATCCTTTAAATAAGGAGTAAAGTAACTTGGCAAGTGTGAAGTGCAAGGTTAATCCGTGTGCGGGGGTAACAGTAAAGAGCAATAGAGCGTCAACTCTCGTGGAGACGGGAAACAGAGCCGTGACCGTACTTAATACAGGTTGGAAGAGACACAGTCGTGGTTCAGAGGCTACGTTCCACAGTCACGCTGTGAAGTTTGAAGCCTGGCTCTGTCATTCAGCAGCTCTGTGACCTTAGAGAAGTTAATCTACCTCTCTGAGTTTCAACTTGCTTATCTGTAAAATGGCAAGAGTAAAAGTATCTGATTTATGGATTTGTGAGGAGCAAATGGACTAATCCCCGTAAAGCACCAACCACAGTGTAACCCATTAAAAAACAACACTAACAGTGTTAGCTATGATTGATTCTACGTGTCACGTCACGGCGAGGGAGAATGATTTTCACGTGTTTGAAAGAGTAACATGTGAAGAGGAGGCTTTTGGTATTGGCGTTTTGGTCACATGGAAAGCGAAGCGAGAACGGACATTTCATTCAAAACCGTGCATCACTAAACAGTAAACAAAAAGGGTTTTTTGGGATAAGCGTAATGATTTTGATTCTGATAGTTTAGAAAGTTGGGCATGACGGATACCCGATTCAATCCATGTTTATGGGAATTGATGAAAATGGATACATAAAGATCTAGGGGGAGGGGGACATTCTTTTCTCCACAGCTGGTCATGAGCCCAGTGTAGTTGGCAGTAAAGTGGATTGTTTGGAATGTGTCCCTAAAATCCTGTAATTTAATTTTCATTATTTATATAACACAGTCAGTGTAGTGGCACTTTACTACGTGCACACACACAAGACCAAATCTCTGGCCTGTGTAATTTCACCAGAGAAGATGCTGTAACCGAGATATTTGTACCTCCTGACGTGACGCTCCACCGCGGGGTCACACGGTCCTGAGCAGCAAGGGGGAGCATACTGTTGAAGGTGAGATCAAGGGTCAGAACGTGCAGTCAGTAGTGCTACGATGGTAAAAGGGCCCATGTTTTAGACTACATATAAAATCAGAGTTTTTGAGGAGTCCCCAAAAACAATTTTTCGAGTAAAGATATTAGAGAAAATAACGACCAAGTCGGGTGTTATTATGTAAGAGCAAACTATTAAAATAATGATTAAAGTAGTTTTCCTCTCGCAGCATTTAACTTATTTCATTTGACACACTTTTATAAATACAAATTAGGAAATGATTCTTCTGATGTGTGTCCAAGAGCAGAGAGAGGAAGATTTCAAGAAAACTCTAGACGTCTAATTTGGAGAATCTGTAGATCCCAGCCAGTGCTTTAAGTTAAGAGTTCCAACATCAGTGGCCTGCGAATGAATGGTATTTATTTCTAGAAGCCAGGAGTTGTCTCCATAGTTATGGCATGGGCCATGTGAACAAAGTCCGTATTTATTGGGCTTGACTATTCCCTGATTATAGTTTTGGTGTTTGTAAGAGTCATCTGGGCCAGGAGTATGCTAATAACTGATTGCAAGGTGCAGGAGGTAGTTTCACAATTGGGTTAGTAGTTTTAGACTGAGGAAAAAGATATTCTTGAGATTAGCAAGAGGAATCAGAATTGAGGACAGTGTAAACATCCAGGGTCAAAATTTATTCAGCGTATGCTAGCATGCCACCAGGAATCAGAAAGGATAAATTATTCTGAATCCATTCCTGGGCAAAATCCCGGTGCTGCTACAGAATCTAATTATTCTACAAATCATTTAAGTTGCTGACCACTGTTTGGAGATTACCACTCAAATGAAGATTACCACCTCGATGGAGTGTCTTCCTCCCTGGAACTCGCTTTCTTTTTATTTTTTTTAAAAGCTTATTTATTATTTATTTATTTATTTATTTAGGGAATGTGTGTGTGAGCAGGGGAGGGGTAGAGAGAATCCCAAGTAGGCTCCGTGCTGTCAGTGCAGAGCCCATGTGGGGCTTGAACTCATGAACGGTGAAATCATGACCTGAGCTGAAATCAAGAGAGGGACGATTAATCTACTGAGCCACCCAGGTGCCCTGCTGGAACTCCTTTTCAGAATTGTCAGAAAACAAAGCAGTGAATCCACATGTGAATCATTAAAAATAAGCTAAGTGCAGTATGCCCGGCGAATCACTTCACCGATTTGCTATTTCAAGAAATTGGGATTCAAATCTTATCCTAAATTTTACATATTCACATTTTTAAGCATTACTCAGACTTGCTCAAATTACTGAGCAGAATAAGAGGTTCATCTGAATACCCGGAAGATCACTGGGGTCTTGAAATGGGGAGGGCTGGGTTGGCGGGGTCAGGAAACCTTGCTCAGCCCCCTGGTTCCATGGCAAAGATGAGCGCTCAGGCATTTGATGGGAGTTTAAATTCTGGTCTAAATTGATAAAACAGAGTTGTTATTTTATGTCCTCATCCTTGTTTTTGTACATCACCAAATTGCTGCACAAGTGGCAGTTTGTTTTCCAAAGAGGTCTGGGACCAGAGCCGCAGGTCACAAAGCAAGGGTTTTATAGCATTGTTTTCCAGCCTCTTTTGGCCGAGTTGAATTTCCCTGGGCAAAAGTTTTCTCACAACTCTCTCAAGGAGTGCATCAAAAAGATGGCCTAGGAAATGTTCAGTGTCTTAGGAACTTTAGATGTTTACAAGTCTTTGTTAAGGAAGTTTGGACCTGCTTTTTTTTTTTTTTTTTTAATTCCCTTAAGAGGCCTTTTAATCCTTAAATTCCTCACACGATGGGTATAAATAGATACCAGTGCTAGTTGTAGATGGCTAGGTCTATAGCTATATATTGACTAGATAATAGGATGTCCAAACTAAAAATTCTAATAAATTCTGCCAAACAAGTGACCAGTTCAGTCTCCCCCATCAGAATGTTTTACTGTAAACACAAGCACGGATGTCGGTTTGGCAGAAATCGTATGCATAGAATAATTCATAATATGACTTCGAAATGCACCCGGCCATAGCCTTTTAGGGAATCCTGTCACCAGAATAGTATTTTACACCGTCGTATTTTAAAAAGACAACACTGATTCCAGTGAATAGGAAAAGTGCAATTAAATGGAAGCGTGTTTTTCGATGGCAGGCTTGCTTCAGCGAAGAAGGTGTTTGAAGTTCAAACACTGCAAAAGTGGATTTGTAGTAAAGCTCTGTCTGTTGCAAAGTACTGGTGGCTCAACAGCTGTTGGGAATCCGTCTGGAATGGGCACGGAACTGGGGAGAATATTTCTCCCCGGGTGCTGGAACACGATCCTCCCTCGGCCCACGCAGTGCAGAATCTATGCTTTCCTTTCGCCTGATTCTTTCTTTTTCTCCATCCCTCCCACCCCCCTTCACTTACTCTGATTGATGGAAACACGTGCTGGGAGCTTTCCCTGACGTTCTTTCCAAACACTGAAAGTATGAAATGTTAGGGTGGTGCTATGTCTATTTTTGAACGTAAGGCTGTTAATGTAAAGCCTGTGTTGATATATCGGGATGAATTATAATGGTGATATTATTACAGCCTTCAAAGCTGAAAATTTATTATTTTTCTCACCTACTTTGGTTGCTGATACTTGATCATGCTGTGCATCTGGTTAATTTGGGGGGACTTATTTCTAGATTTTCAAAACTTATGGTTTGGTCCTTTTTTTACCTTCTCCAGGACCCCTCCTATTATTGAAAACCAAGTAGAAATGTAATCCGCTATAGACTTACTTGGCCTCCTCTTGTTTCCTGATCGCCCTCATTGTTATTACTAATGCTTACAATGAAGATATTATAAAATACTGATTTATCATTGACTTTGCAGATGTAGTACAAAATACCATTGTCTGTTGAAACTGCTCATCGTGACTTTTTTTCCCCACTTTTAAACATATAATTCATATCTCTTTTTATTTAGACATCTGCATTTTAAAATGTTCAATGTGTTTTTTATATGGGAGGTCATGTTGGATTTAAAAAGTCAACAGAAATTGAAAGCAGGCAAGTTTGCAGTTCTCAATAGAACTCCTAAGTTATGAAAAAAAAAAATGAGCTGTGAGTCAAATTGTTTTTAAAGTCTGTCTGTAGCACAGCTTCCTTAGGGGCAGGGTCTGTGTCTCCCTTGATCATTGCTGTGTCTCTTGTTCCTGGTATATTCCTTCCCCCAGAGAAGTTATTTAATTATTATTCAGCGAGTGGGACAACACCGCTGAATTTAAGAGCAGAGGTTCATTTCCTTGACTGGAAGACAAAACTGTTTGGTCATAAATGATGAAAAAAAGTATATACACGTACTGATGTGGAGGAGAATTGTAGATATATGTGCCCGTGCTCTGTATTAATACTAGTTCATAGTCAGGTGGTACTTAACTATGTGCCAAGCTCATTCCATTTAGAAATTCAGGAGCTCTTCAAGACTGTTTTGTGAGGTAGCAGCTATTACTATCCCTGTTTTGCAGAGGAGAAGACTGGGGCTCATCATAGGCTAAGACGCTTTTCTGAGGGTCCTGGGCTTTTTAATTGGCTGAGCCAGATTTGAATGTGAACAGTTTGGCCCAAGAGTCATGGCTTGTAATCACGACTCTCTTTACCTCTGACGGTATATCACGTGCACACTTCTATATATCACGTGCCTGTGCATGATTTATCTTACCTACTGTGGAAGCCGTCTAGAAACACAGCTATGTTTAAATGTTATCCAGAAGCTCTTGTATCAGCTCTGCGAGCACTGATCTTGTCATTTTTCACTTGCTTATTCCAGTCTTTTGAGTTGACTAATAGGTATATGTATTTGTTTCTCTAAAGTATTGGATGATGGACCCCAGGGCAACAGGTGATTAATTTCTGCCACGTAAAGATTCAGCTACTGCCTTCAGGAATTTACGTACAAAGCATTGAGTATGCTCATAACATACAGAATTCAGTTCTCGTTTGTGGAAGAGTGCATAAAAACGTATAATTAGGAGCTGACCCTAAGAAACATATAGTGAGGTCAGGGAGATAAGCAGATAATTTATAGAAGTAAGAATGAAAAAAAGCCCCCAAGAGAGAAAGCATGGGATCTCGGAATTTTATTCCGAGGAATGTTAGAAATGATTTAAGCTTCTCATTGGTGAGGCAGGTAGGCGAAATCCTTTGGGTCAGGGACATCCAGCTCTAGAATGAGTAATTTAAACTCTGTGACTCATTTTCGTTTCCTTGAAAATGGGATGATAATAGTAATACTGAGCTCCCTCGTACATTGTGAGGATTAAAAGAGGGAATAAACATACACGGAGTTCTTAAAACAGTTCTTGCACACAGGAAGTGCTTAATAAACATTATTGTTGAAGTTAGCATTTACAATTGAGGAAACTGAACCCCAAATTAAATTATTTACTCAAGGTTAACCCAGGAGCTAATGACAGAGCCGGGATGGAATCCTGACACATGTGTTGTGTGGTCTTAGCATATTGAATAGAACTGTTTGTTGTGAAGTAAGCCTCCACTTGACAAGTAATAATACATAATTTCCATGTTTACTTTGGATCCTGAATCTGTGCTGAACTTTTTGCTGTTCTTTATTTTTTCTTCTGGGAAATAGATATTGGGCTGATTTTTTTTTTAAAGGTTATATGCCAGCATTATGGGAAGGGGGAGAAAAACTTTACCATACTTTTTTTCATACATAATCCAAATTTCAAATGTATTAATTTTGCCGAATGCCATGGCAACGTACATATCTGTTTTTCAGTTCATGAAAGGTATTTTGGGAATTATTGGCTCCTGCATGCTTGAGCGTTTTCATCTTTCAGCTATAGAAATACAGTATGTATCCTCGTCATTTTGTGTTTGTGCTTCTATTCAAAATGAGAATAAAAGCAGTTTCTGGGTTGTAATATTCTTCAGTGAACGGTGGCTTTCTCAAACAGTCACACCTTGACTGAAATGAAAACTCCGCTGTATCATAAAAGATATTCTAATTACTGCATCTAGTTAAAAGGAGAATAAATCACTGGGAGATTATTTTAAGTGCCTTAAATATAATAAAAAAGAATAATGGACGTTGAACAGCTTGACAAGTTTGATGAATTCAGACTATGGCTGATTTCTGCTGCTCTTCTAATGGAAAAGGAGAGCATTTTGCCTTTATGGTATATTGTCAAAGATAATTTTTGTTGGAGATCAGAGGGAGCCTTATCTTTGTTGAGCACTTGTCATGTACTAGTTATTAGCCAAGGCGGTCCAGTATCTCATTTAATCTCACATAATCCTCTCAACCTTGAAGATACCATTATTCCCATTTTACGTCTGAGACAAATGAGGCTCAGAAAATTTAAGTAACTTACCTCAGGGTACCCAGCTGCTAAGTTAAGATTTAGTGTGCAGACGGATAGGATCTGGCATCAGAACCCATGCCTTTTGCCCAATGTCTCCATTGTCACCGAGGTACTCATTACATCCCCTTTCCTATAGAATAGGTGTGTCCAAAAGAGTTTAATTTCTTTGAGACTCTAAAATGGGAACAGTCAGGTCATTGTAGGCAAGATATGTGTGAGCCTCCACTCAGTGAGCAGCACCCAACAAACGGAGAGTGCCTGGGAGATTTTAAGTGCCACTGACTGACAAATGGTGTGTTCCCAGCTGACCATAACTTGAGTTTCAGGTTATATTTAATTCATTAAGTCTTCAATTGTGTCTGTAAATTCAAAATTATGTCTACTGAGTTTCTCTAAACATATTTTACAGACTAAAATGATGATGGAGTTGATAAAAGTATCATGAATTTTCCATTGGACTTGCCTTCATAAATGTATAAAAATTTATTTAAATTGCTTGGGCATGTGTTTGCATATATATGTCTGTGTGTTGGTCATTGCTAATGTCTGTAGCAGGGTAAAAGCGTAAATGATGGGAAAATTAAATCAGAGGCAAATATTCTTTTATTTTCATGTTATGTTGTCTCTGTAAAAGAATATTACTGGTAAAGAATTTCACAAACATTTTTTATCTGTACAGTAAATATGAAACATATCTTGTGTGGTGGCTGCTGTCGCACTTATTTGTATCTCCTTTACACTACATTTTGGGTGCTAGATCACAGATTTTTTAAAAAATTAAGTTTGCAAAGTGCGAGTAATTCCAAAAACATAAAATACAGAGATTCTATTAGTGCAGCTGCCTGCCACTCTATGTTTTAAATAAGAGTCAAGCAAATTAATTTTTCAGATTCCATGTGGATATTTCACTCTACGTTCAGCCTTCCATTGATGGCATTTACGGAGACTATCCTCATGGAAACTCATAGAAACGAATTCTTCTTGGCTACCATTTTCACAGACTTTTAATACTTTAATATTTTAAGTATCTTTCGAACTGAAGAATAATATGAAGTCATATATTCCTAGGTTCATATTTTTAAACCAACTTTTAATACATTTTTTGTTGGCGGTGGTAGTGCTGTGGTAGGAAATATAAATCTGGATTAGTGTTGGTCTTAGTCTTTCTTAGTCAAGCATAGGTGGAAGAGTGAATGAGCATCATTTCCTAATGGTTTTTCTAACTAGGCTAAATAATGTCTTATTTTCTTTTCCTTTGATAAGTTGTATCAGCTGAAGAGATAAATAAGTGCAGAAGGGATGAGTGCCTGTAATCAGGGATGAACATGTTACCGTCCATCTTGATCCAATAAGCAGGTGAATTATTTCACAATTGTGTTATGTAGTAAGTGAGAATTCTATTAATTTTGTAGTAGAGGTGCTGGTAGATAAACTCATCATTCTTGATCTCTTATAATAAAATTTTTGTTATAAGTTACGTAACTAGTTATTTTGAAAAATTTATAGCTGATTTGTTTCTGAGAAGTTTGCTTAGAATATGTATGTATAAGCATTTAAAGGACAGATTTAATAATGAGCCAGAATCTAATGTGGTAGCATTAAAATCGTTTTTATTAAGAAAAGAGAATTGAATGTTGAGAATTTTGGGTTCAGATACAGATTCAGAAATTCTAATCCTTTAAAATATGCTTATAGGTACCTGTGTTTTTAAATATTTTGTGGCTAGTACATCAAAATGATCATGCTTTCCTAATTTATAGTGATTTTGATCAAATGAGCTGAATTAGGATAATATTTGAGTAGCATAAAAAGGACTAGTTCTAAAATTGTGAATACTACATTAAAGAAGTAATTTGCAACATAAAATGCCATGTAAAGGTTAAATGATGTTAGAGATAATATGTGTATAATGAAATTGAGAAAAGAGCATTTAACAGGAATTTATTTCTTCCTTTATGATTGTGGAAGGCAATGGAGGATCTTTGCATTGCCATTATTACATACATGGTAGCATTTTCGAATTCAGTGGTCTTCAAATAGCATATCATGGAGCTAACTATGTGAAAGAGATAGCTACATTTCTTAGATACACGGGCACACATACCCAATGACCTTAGCGATGGTGGAGCTCTTACTATCAAAATATATTCTCTGTTTTGCTGTATTATATTTTCCTGTTAAATGAAATAATTTGGACAAAATGAATATGGGATAAAGTCTTTCAAAGAAATAGCAGTGATTGAATTTTTAAAGTGGAAAAAATGAATGAAGTTCTGTGGGTATAGAAGAAGTCTTGGTAGACCAATAACAGTGGGTTATTGATAAAATGATGTTTGTGAAAGAGAAGTTGTATCCTTTCCTTTGCTTTTTTAATTGTGAAGTTTTTATAAGTCTCAGTCTAAATGCTTGTGGAACAGGGACACATTTGCTGACTTATTTATATAGCTACCTGCCTGTATGAAGAATAGTAAATTCATATGTAAGGAATTTCTGTAACTTGTGAAAATTTAGTAACAAAGGCTTTTACAATTTCTCAGAAAATAGAGTCAAACTCTTGATTAGGCAAACTAGGGGAATGGTAGAAAAAGTACACAAAAGTACAATAAAACACCAAAGAAAAAAAATCAGTTACATTTCTCAGTAATACCTGCAAATAAGTAAAGATCTTTGTAACTAGTCAGAAGAGATGTCATTAAGTTCATGAGTTAAACTTAACTGCATGGGGTAGACATTGAATATCCATTTACCCTTAAACAAAATACCATAATTATTTAGTAAAAAAATTTTTTTATTCTCTTTGTGAGGTGTTCTCTTGTTCTCTGTTTTGTGGGTCTACAGATTTCCTTTGATGTGTCCATATCTATTTTTAAATTTACTTATTCTGCTTCTTGAATGTGCTGATTTTGTCATCTTACAAAAATTCTGAAAACTTCTCAGCTGATAATTTGTATATCACCTTTCCTCATTCTGTTTCCTTAATGGAACTCTGGTTTTTGGAACTTTTCATTCTGTCCTATGTCCCTTGATCTCTCTCTTATATTTGCTCTCATTTTTATCTCTAATTTCATTCACTAAAATACAAGCTGTATTAGGATCAAAGTTTTTGTTTTGTTCAGTAATACAAACCAAGTTTTTATAAGACTGTCTCACTCAGAATGGGTGCATAATGTACAGTCGAAGTATTTGTTGAATGAATAAATGATTTCGGCATAATTTCTTCCGTCTTTTAGTTAAATCAGCTTTCATTGAATCTAATCTGCTGTTTAACACAAGTTCTGTTTTCCTAATTTCAGTAGCTATATTTTTAATTTGTCAGTGTACTATTTGGTTCCATTTCAAACTTGTCCTTTTATCGTGATTTCCTTCTTTTGTCCCTACTAACATTTTATTTTATTTTATTTATTTTTTTATTTTTATTTATTCTTTCTACTAACATTTTAAAAACATTTGTCTGTGTAGTCTCTTTCAAATTATTGTATTTGTCAAGATTTCGGGGTGCTAATTTTCTGTCATATGTCTGCTGGCTCTTCCACAGTGGATTGCTTTGCATGTGTTTCTGATTTTTGATTGTGAGCTCATCTTCATCTGGGGCGTTCGTTTTCTTTGGAAGTTCCATGTGCTCTAGGTTATGGGAGAGATCTTACAAAGTGGTTTTATGTTAGTTTCTGCCAGTTTCCCTTCCCAGGAGTTCCGCTGGTCTGGGATCAGTTTTTACATTAATCTTATGGCTTGCGGTTCCCAGACTATGCAAATAGTATAAATTTAGATTCTGCAACTACATATGGAAAATGTTTAGGGGTTTGATTACTCATAGGCAACTCTCTTTTTGCCCACCAGAACCCTTGCCAAAACCATGTTTCCTTGCCACTTCCCTGAATCAATGACTTGGAGTCAGTAGCCTTTCCAAATCTTTGGTTTTGTGACTGGACTGTAGGACCTGTTTCTCTGTGGGCATTAAAAAATCTAGCCCCTATCCCTTAGAGCCCATAGATCTGCTGTAGTTTCCAGTTAAGTGTTTTTCATTCTGGCTGTGAATGACCTCTGCGACTCTCATTTCTTTTTGAGTATGGGTATGTACTTAACTTTTTTTCCCACTATTATATTTTATCCAGGAGTGTGTGTGTGTGTGTGTGTGTGTGTGTGTGTGTGTGTGTTTGTGTGTACATGTGCGTGTGTGTGTATGTATGTTTGAGCAAGAGTGCATAACCTCTAACCACCATATTGCTGAAATTAGAAGTCCCCTTTCATTTTTAAGCTGAATTATTATGTGGATATTTGCTTTCTTCTGAATGTAGTATGAAATAGCCTCTGAATCTGCAGGGTTTCTGGCAGAAATTTTCAGCCTGCCTTCTTTCATTCTAATCTATGAAGTCTTTCTATAATCTTCTTAGGTAGAGATATAGTCATCTCAAAAAGATACAGAAAATGAATTTGTTGTCCATTTTTGTATTTGTTGTTTGCTAAAGGATCACTGCATAAGATATGCCTAACATTGTCATAATTGTTTTGTTGCTTCATTTGACTTTACTGTTTAGGGAAGGTACTGGCATACCAGTGTAATGCCCACCTTAAAAGTCCTGGGTGAACCTAGACAGTCTGTCACCCTAATCTGGGATCCCTTTCAGAGACCAAAGAAATCCGTTCGAGACTTTCCTACTGTGTAGCCTCCTGGCCCAGGCCCACCACCATAGTTGGTGCTATATTCAGACTTCTTTGTTAGGCCATGTTTTAATATACCCAAACAGTAAAGATAAACATCAACCTCTTTAAAAAGAGGGCCCTGAAAAGATGCTGGTCCTATTAGATAGGACAGATATTCCCAACCAGTGAGAGGGTCTAGAAGCATTACCAAGATTGATTTTATTTAGGTTGCCTTTCGGCGGGGAGGGGCGCTGGTGGGTTATACTTTTAGAGCTACGTTCAATATTGTGGCTCAGCTGAAAAGCCTGCAGGAGTGCATTTGACATTGATTTTACTGTAGACATCTGTGAAGCAAAGCAGAGGCAAATGATAGCGTACTCATTTACCAGTAATGCAAATCAAAGGAGCGAGTGGTAACACAAACACTCCCAACACCTTTGCCCTTTTTCTCTTGATTTGAACTAAAGATGTATGTCTGCCCTCTAAATCCAGACAAGCAAATGAGGGCCCACCCTCGGGTTAACCATTACCTGGGTAACTTTCCATGTACTATCGGATCAGTGAATTCTCTTGAATTAAAATCTGTTCATCACTCTTGACTGCAGAAGTCCCAAAGTAGCATGGGAGGCCAAGTGGAGTTTCTCATATAAGAGTGGTCTAGACCTCAGCAACCTGTCCTGAAAGTGACACACAGAATGCCCAGCCACCTCTCCCAAAACAGCTTCTAAATTGTGAAAACTTAAAAATTCTTAAGATCCTTGGCCACTGCAACTAACATAAAAGACCCATTCCTCAGCACACACATACACACATACATGCACACACACGTCTTCCTATTTCATGGGAATGAGAATCTCCTATTCTTAACAGCACATAATTCAAAATACTAGGCAAAAGGGGAAGGAAACAGTTGAGAAAGGAAGGTAGTGTGGCCAGAACGCTAGAACACTTGTTTTCAGTTTTTGCAAAAATGGATACCATAATACTTTGGTTTTTCTGAAAGGCTTTCAAGTCGCAAAACTGGAAGTAACTTTTAAGAAGTATGATGGAAGACACAAAGAAAGAATGCTCTTAGTCCACATTTTAGCAGTTGTACCAGCAATGAATCTCAACATATAGACTCCCCAGAAATTTAAAAATACTTATTTCTTGTTTATATCCTCGGTCTTTGGAAATCTGTCTCTTAGTAGTTCCAGTAATATGACTTGAATATAGCATTCTGTCATGGTACAGACATGTACTATGGAATAGTACTATCCATGGTGGGCCAGCATTCTCATAAGTATAAATTTTATATTTTCTGATACTTATTTCTGAATAATTGTGTTGACTACAGTTCTTTTGCGAAGTCACTAGTTTTTGAAAGTCTTTCTATGTCTAGGGCGACACTGGGTTACTGTAAATATACTCATGATAATTCTGTTCTTTGTAAATTTGTTCCTTTAGAGCTACGGTTTCACGGACTGAAGCTAAAAAGAGGTTTTCAGAACTTATTGTTTTCCCTGCCCTTCCCCCCACCCGACACTCCTTCTGTTGTTATATATGAACAAATGTTTGACTATTGGAGGAATTAAACTTTCAGAACCTTCAAGAATAATATTTTTTCTGTATTTCACAGTAGGAAAAAAAAATGCCCTTATTGACAAGTTTAAATGTTCTGAAGTCCTTGAAGATCATGATCTGAGAAATACAACAAAATATTACTCTTGATATTTGCTGTGTGTTTGCTAATGAAGGCTTCATAATTTTTAAGTCTAGGGAGTACTTGAAACATTAAAAAAAATAAGAAAAAATAGTGACTTTAATGTTTTACATTGAGGCCAGATTTAGCCAGTCTGCTAAAAAGTATGAAGTATAGATTTATGGAGAATGTATCTTAAATCTTAGATCTAGAAAGTAGAAACACATTTTTTTTTTTAATAAAAGCTTCACTAAGATCCTTTTTAGGGATTTACTGGTTTGTTCTCATTTGTCATTGGACCGTTTCCAGATGTATTACTTTCTTGAAATTGCTATGGATTCTACTATAAAGACCAGGTGCATGTTGTTTTCCAGCCATTTTCCTTCTGGTTTTTAATGCTGAAACTCAGAATGCCTTCAACTGATAATTTGTTTAACTCTCTGCCTATTAATTGGACCAAGGCACAAACTTTGTGTCTTTATCATTTTTCTATGCCACATTTATTTCCGCTTCAGTCAGTTTGTGTCTAGCAAAAAAGGAGATGATTTTGCTCTCATTTTTAGGATTTGCCCCCAAGAAAATATATACTCTGTTGCCGCTGTTCTCATCTAGTAAGGTTCACAGACAACAAAAAGAATTTAAAAAAGAACGGATTTTTAAAGTTTGGTAGTATTATAATTTTCTTCTTTCCTGCTACTAACCGGAAAAAAAGTGTACTACTTTTATTTCTAATAGGGCAGTTTTGAAAATTTATGCTTACCTCTTTTCCTTCCTTTTTCTGTTGCTTGTGCCTTAACTAAATGAAGAATGGCCTCTACGCTTCACATTTTCCCACTTTAGTGTAGAACTTGGATTCATTGCAGACTGCCAAGGTTGCGTCACCTTGACAATTCATGGCAGAACCTTACATCTTCATGCGCCGTAGGAGTTTGCTAATCATGCCTTAAATGATGCTAGTGGAGATCACACCGAAGTGGAAGACTCGGCAGCGCCCGCCCCGAAATGCTGTTCGTCGAGACTATTCCCAGGGGAATACCAGGAACGCAGTTTCCCACAAAGCGTGGTGTCTTGGGCAGCCTCGGTGCGCATTGTAAGCCCGCCATTAGCCAGAAGGGGTTAGCTGTGGTGAAGGTTCTTCATGGAGAGTGCCACAGAGCATGAGGACAGGAGCCAGAAGCTCTGTTTTCTTGTCTGAGTGGTGAGGGTAAGAATTGCTTGCAGTCCTTTGTCCTGAGAACGAGTGACATGCCCTAGACCTAGCATACCGTCGGTGCCCACTCTTAGCCTTTTCACCCATTCACCTGGGTGTCCTTATGTTCGCGTGCTCACAGGAACGTGGTGGGGTATAAAGTAACATCATGGTTGTTTTGTTTTTTTTTTTAATTTTTCTTTCTTTATTTTGAGGGAGAGAGTGTGCACGCAAGTGAGTGGGAGAGGGGCAGAGAGAGAGGGAGGGAGGGAGGGAGGGAGGGAGGGAGAGAGAGAGAATCCCAAGCAGACTCTGTGCTGTCAGCACAGAACTATACATGGGGCTCGATCTCATGAACCATGAGATCATGAGCTGAGCCGAAACCAAGAGTCAGACACTTAGACACTTAACCCACTGAGCCACTCAAGTGCCTTGTTTTTTTTTTGTTTTTTTTTTAAGGTTTAAATTTTTTATAGCAGTTTTAGGTTCACAGCAAAAGTGAGAGGAAGATACAGAGATCTTCCGTATACCCCTGCCCCCCACATGCACAGCTTCCCCCACTATCAACATCACTCACCATGGTGGTGTATTTGTGACCAAAGAAGAGCCCACATTGATGCAGCATAATCCTCCAAAGTCCGTGATTCATTTTGGGTTCATTCTTGGGGTTGTACATTCGAAGGAATTGGACAAATGTGTAATGACATCTATCCATCATTATAATATACAGAATGTTTTCAGAGCTCTAAAAATCCTCTGTGCTCTGCATGCCCCTCTCCACTTTCCTGCCAGCAATCACTGATCTTTTTATTGTCTCCATAGTTTTGCCTTTTCCAGAATGTCATGTAGTTGGAATCGTACAGTATGTAGCCTTTTCATATTGGCTTCTTTCACTTAGTAATATGCATTGAAGGTTCACATCATGATATTCCGAAAGCTATAGATATGATAGATTTCACAGTCTTGCAAACAGGCTTTTTAGACTGAAATTTAAATTTAATTTGAGAAGAGTCCTAATTTGCTTGCTTTGGGAGCAGTGGGGCTGTGGGGAGGAAGTAAGTCAGCTACTGACTTTTGAGTCCCAACTCCTGCTCTACTGTCTCGCTGTGCGAACAGTGGGGAAGTCTGGGTGGACATTCTAGTGATCAGAAGCCTACGCTTTCCCTTCCCATAAGGGAGGAGGAGAGTGGGGAGCAGCTGACCAGGAAGTGGAGAGACTTCTCAATTCTTCCATCCCTTTCCACAGGCTGCATTTTTCTTCATGGCACTTAACTACCTGACCTGTTTATGCATTCTTTTACTGTGTGTCTCTGGTCCTCTCTCCCTTCTACCCCCACCATGTAAGTGCCACGAGGGCCCAGTCTGGTGTCCTCAGTGCCCAGCAAATATTTTGTTAAAAGAAAGACCAAAGGAATGAAGAAGGAGAAATGAGGCATTGAGAAGTGGAGTGTCTCTGAGAAAGAAGACAGAAATACGGTGGTGGAGAGTAGTTTGGCACTCATTTGAGATAACAGAAAAGTTTCAGTACTGAAGGAATTTATTAACGCCCACCATTTAAAAAATTATGCTTGCACTATTCTTGTGTGTTGGAAGGGGCTTTAGGCACTGTTACCTGGAGATTCATAGTTACATTTTTGTTTAATGTTTTTCCTTGTGAAAAAGTCAGTAAGGGTTGGAGAAGGTCTAGGAACTTATCTTTGAAGATACTTTCTCATGAATTGCCAGCTCAGACTTGCAGCTTTTGGGGGCTGAGGCTGCTAGGTGATCTTGAGAGCAGCTGGAGAGGCTCTAATGGGGTCCAGCTGTGCACCCAGAGAACTCACCTTCTCAGGATAACATTAACTGGGTAGACCCCTGCCCTCCCTGGTTTCCTTTGGGCTTTATGGGTCCCTGTGGTCTGTTGCATTGATCTTGCATTTTCACGTTTTATAGCAATTCTAAACATGTGAGGGTACATATTTGCTCTTTGATGTGCCCTTTGATAGAAGCCAGAGTGCTTTACCTGGGCCTGTGTTTAATAATGATGGGGGGGGTCGCATGCCCTGTGGCAGTGGGCTTCCTGGGGAGGCTGGTCTAGTGTGCAGCCTTTTCTGAGGTTCTTGACGGGCAGACTTAAATGAGGAGTGTTTCTTGTCTTGTTTTTGAAAATGAAATATATTAAAGATAGACACGTAGTCCTGCTCGTGTTTTGTTTTTCATCACATCTTGTTCAATTGGACCACTTGAGAGAAAAGATGGTAGGATGGGAAGAAACACAGGGATACAAACGGCAATGCTCATAGAACTATATGGTGTTAGTGATTTCCTGTGGGTTTTTTTTTTTTTTTGTATTTTATCCTTATCTTACATCCGTTTTAAAAGGCAGTTACTGTATATCTATTTTACAGATATAGAAGTTCAGGCACATGAATTTTATTTTATTTTTAAAGTTTATTTATTTTCAGAGAGTGCAAGCCGGGGAAGGGGCAGAGAGAGAGGGAGAGAGAGAATCCCAAGCAGTCTCTGCACCGTCAGTGCAGAGCCCCACGCGGGGCTCCATCTCCCAAACCATGAGATCATGACCTCAGCGTAAATCAATAGTCGGATGCTTAACCAGACTGAGCCACCCCAGTGCCCCAAGGCACATGAATTTTAGAGACATGCTCACTGGTTATTGTGGATGGAACCTAAATTAGAATTCAGTGCTTTTACCACTAGATTTGTGAAAAAATAGAAGATGACCATGGCATTTCTATGGACTCTTTCAAGGAAAAAGGGGACAGTGGTTGCTTTTAACGAGTAGAGCACAGAGTATATAAATAGAATCATAGAACCTTGGGATTTGAAGGGCCTTTAAGGGAACTTTGCACTCTAAGGCTGACATTGCCTTTTCTGTGAGATTGCAGCATGGGGGGACTCAGCTGTGCGTAGATCTCTCCACTGTTTTTTTTTTTTAATTTTTTTTTTCAACGTTTATTTATTTTTGGGACAGAGAGAGACAGAGCATGAACGGGGGAGGGGCAGAGAGAGAGGGAGACACAGAATCGGAAACAGGCTCCAGGCTCTGAGCCATCAGCCCAGAGCCTGACGCGGGGCTCGAACTCCCGGACCGCGAGATCGTGACCTGGCTGAAGTCGGACGCTTAACCGACTGCGCCACCCAGGCGCCCCTCCACTGTTTTTATTCTAAATATATCAAACTAATGAGAGAATTGAACAAACCTTCATATGCTTCTGTCCAGTAGCACTTATCAGAGGTGGTCACATCACGATTTTCTGTCTTCCTTTGTTCTCCAGCCTTCCTTGGCCACAGTCCTCCAAAAGAAATCAGTTCCTTTGTGTTCTCTCTTTAATTTGGAAGAGACTGGTGTGGAAGAACAACTAAAGGCATCCCCCCCCTTAACCAGCCCCTTGGAAGCTGGTGTGATTAGTAGATGGTTCCTGAGGTTTCCACATCTAGCCATGGCGTGATGTAATGTATAAGGATGTATGATGGTGAGGATTATTAGCTCCTTCATTTATCTTCAGCCGCATCATTAGAACTGATGGTTGTTTGTTGAAGACACACTTCATGAAGTATATAAGCTAGGCGATTCCTTTTTAGAAAGAATACTGTGGGCTTGAAGTATGTAGACCTACTACACACTTGCTAAAAATGACTTGCTAAAAATGACTACACAATTGCTAAAAATGACCTACTTCCCCTGTTTACTCCTAATTACTTTCTTACTTGTTTGAATTTGTTAATGGTATAAATCCAGCTTTGAAGTCATTCATTGGGGGCAAACTCTAACTATTTAGTGAAATAAAAACTTGGTACATTTTTGTCCTCAGCGAGTTTTATCTTCTTGACAGTTGGTTTTCTATTTAATCAGGGAGTAGAAATAAACTTTTTTTTTTCTCCTATTAACAGGTATGCCATATGATGCTCTCTGTTTGAATACAGTATTGACTGGTCATGTCTGATATTTATCAGACTAAGCAAGTCTGTTTGTATTTAGTTGTCTAAAGAGGCTTTATATTCTTTTTAAAAAAATTTTAAGTTTATTTGTCTTTGAGAGAGAGAGAGAGCGAGTATAAGTGGGGGAGAGGCAGAAGAGAGAGGGGGAGAGAGAGAATCCCAAGGAGGCTCTCTGCTGTCAGGGCAGAGCAGGATGTGGGGCTCAAACCCAAAGACTAAGAGATCATGACCTGAGCCGAAATCAAGAGTCAGACACATAACCCACTGAGCCACCCAGGCACCCCAAGAGGCTTTTTATTCTTTTTTTTTTTTTGGTAAATTAAAAAAAAAATTTTTAACGTTTGTTTTTGAGAGAGCATGAACAGGGGAGGGGCAGAGATAGAGGGAGACAGATTCTGAAGCAGGCTCCAGGCTCTTAGCTGTCGGCACAGAGCCCGTTGTGGGGCTCGAATCCATAAACCGTGAAGTCAGATGCTTAACCAACTGAGCCACCCAGACGCCCCCAAGAGGCGTTTTATTCTTAAACACTAATGAACTCAATAATAAATCTTCCAAAGTGGAACACAGCCAAATACAATTCATGATTTTTCTAGGCTCTCTTGATGCCCCTAGCCACCAATGAGGACTGGAGTCATTCACATGATAGGCAGGGGAATACAGACACCATTTATTAATTGATGATTATTGATTAAATTGAGTTGATGAATATTAGCTCTGATATATATTACTGTTCACAAAATAGAGGAGTGGCTATATCAGCAGAAAAATTATCCTAATATGTTTATGTATTAAATACACACACATATGTATGTATGTGTATCTGTATTCCTGACTGTATATATCAAAACTGTGATTTGGAAAGTTGCGTTCTATTTGCTCTCTTTGTTGGGATTCATAAAATAACTGTATTTATTTATTTCTTTAACTTTTTTTTTTTTTTTTTTTTGAGAGACAGAGAGAGACAGAGCGTGAGCTGGGGAGGGGCAGAGAAAAGGAGGTGGTCACAGAATCTGAAGCAGGCTCAAGGCTCTGAGCTGTCAGCACAGAGCCTGACGTTGGGCTTAAACCCACGAACTGGGACGTCATGACCTGAGCCAAAGTCAGATGCTTAACCGACTGAGCCACCCAGGCACCCCAGGACTCATAAAATAACTTTGAATTGTTCTCCTTCCTCCATTGTCTACTTACGGAATCCTTTTTTGGTGCCAACCATAGCACTAAATACTGAGAATAAAAAGATCAGTAAGACACAGTTCCTGCCCTCAGGAGTGAAAGTAACTATTTATTATCCAGTCTGGGTAGCATCTGACTCTTGGTTTTGGCTAAGGTCATGATTTCACATTTCTTGAGATTGAGTCCTGCTTTGGGCTCTGCATTGACAGTGCAGAGCCTGCTTGGGATTCCCTCTCTCTCTCTCTCTCTCTCTCTGCCCCTCTCCTGCTCACCTTCTGTCTATCAAAATAAATAAACTTAAAAAAAAAAAGAGAAACCTATATAGAAGATACTCTGATAGCCCAGAAAGTATGTATTCTGCCTCAATGCAGAAATGCAGTCAAAAATTTTTCGCAGCAAGTATCTTTCCAATCTATTGGTAGTTTCATAGAATGTTTCAAGAGGGCCCTTCCCTACGTCTTTAGTTTTTATTAGCTATAATTTCTTCATGCTCCTGTAAAAACTGTGTGCTGTTACTTTTGAACACTGTTTTCATATATTTTTTAAGTGGGTATCTTTCTCATTTTGTTTTACTTCCCTCCTGGCTCTTAAATGTATTTAAAAAATATTTTTATCCATATCTAATTTCTGCCGCTTTTAAAAAACTTTCCAAGCAGTCACCTCCTGACCCTCTTTTTCCCCTAGCTATCCCCCCTCCCAGGGCCATCTCCCTTTCTTTAGAGCCCCCGCATAATGCTATTCCTTTACAGTCCAGCCATCTGCCTGTTTTAGCCTCTTCCTCACTCTCTCTGTTTCTTCTATATAGATTTCCCCATATGTCTGCTTCTGCCTTTATCCACAAGTCCAGACACTCCTCCAAGGCTTTCTAACCACCCCATCCTGGTGTCCCGTCTGTTCATAAATAACTCTTTCATCCGCTTTGGATCCCCAACCCCCACTCTTTCTAAAAAGAGTGTGCAAATAAACCCAAAGTGCACGGAGCCAAGATGCACAGCATAGTTGTGATTCAGAATAGACTTTCTCCTTCCCGTCACCTGTTTCAATCCTGCTCTTCGCTGTTTGCCTTCTTTGTAATATATCTACAATTCCTTTTCAATTTTTGTGTAGAGCTGGATGCGAAGTTATTGAATATCTTCATGGGAAAGTTTCTGCCTCTTCCTGGCAGACCATTTTGCCCTAACCGGTTACTCAATCTTTCTGTGCTGCCTAGTGGTTGCTATTCTTGGAGTAGTCACGTTTGAACCTTTTGTTCTTCAGAAATTAACGTAATATGTCAGAAACAGCAGTCTCCCTGCCCGGGTGCTTGGCAACCGGAAACTCTGTAGATATGTTCTTTTGCAAGTCTGAGTTCTAGAATATGTGCCACCGAAGGAGTGTCCCAGAGTAACCCGCAGAAATGGCAATGTTGAGGGCTGTCAGATGTTCTAGATATTTAAAATGTCCCACACCCTCCAGTTAGCGTTGTGTACTAGGGAACGTTCCTCCCTTCTCTCCGTTCAAGAGTAAACACTGGCAATTTGCTTCCCTTTAGAAATGTGTTACTGCAGCCATTGCAAAGTTGTTAATGTTTTTCGTTCCCAGTGTCAGTGATAATTTTACTCACAGAGTCCCTGCAGAGATTTAGCTCAGCAGGAAGTAAATCTAGGTAAGATTGCCTTGAAAGTTGATCTAAAAAACAATAAATGCTAACTATATTATTCCATTTATTTAAAAAGGAAATCTGAGGTATAACTAACTTGATTATATGGTATCACTAGTGAGGGCTAATAAGAAGTTACGCAATGGCTAAGACCTGGTTCCCCACCCCGCCCCCTTCTCTGTATGGAAAGAAAAGAAGTTACGGATTAACATGATTCACACTATATTTCAGTAAGGGTGAAGTGTCATGGCAAAAATGAAAGATGGAACTGTTTACTTCTGAGATGTTGAGGAAAATCTAAACTCTGTAGCTCTCCTGCAGTCCTTTGGGAGCTAAATATTTTACCAGGAACAAAATCAAAAGTGTCTAAAGAATAAGGCATTTAGTTTTAAATGCCTCTGACTTTCTAAAGCGTTCTTTTTGTTTATATTCAAGAAACAGGTTTTAACTGCAGTGCAAACATCAGAACCCAAATGAGAGAAATGTAAAAAATTGAAAAGACACTAAAAACAACAACAAAGAATACATTACTGATTCAGATTCATTTTGGAATTTCAAGTCAGTCAATAAAGAGGAAATGGGAATTTCTTGGAGAAATTTAGTTTAGGATCAGAAGTATTCCTTTGAATGACACTGGTACATCAGCCAATTAATTATGTTTAATATTTTTTTGCTGTGGTTGAATTTCCATGGAATTCTAATCATTAGATGTGCAGAGATCCAAATTTGTGGATTATGTGTATTTTTGCTTCTGTATCATGGCAAAAATGTGCTCTTAGTACCTCTTAGACTCAGGCTGGGGCTCCTGAGTCGCTCAGTTGGTTGGGTGTCCGACTTTGCCTCAGGTCACCTTTTGTGAGTTCCAGCCCCGTGTGGGGCTCAGTGCTGACAGCTCAGAGCCTGGAGCCTGCTTCGGATTCTGCCCCTCCCTCTCTCTCTGCCCCTCCCCGGCTCATGCTCTCTCTCAAAAGTAAATAAACATTAAAAAAAATTAGACTCCAAAAAATTAAAAAACTACCACTAATTTAAGAACAGTTGGTTATGAACACGCTTTTTTTTCAGTGTATTTCTAGGTTTACTGACTGTACTTGGTATAGAGTATATTATAGGTAACCTCTGGGCTATTGACTGGATATGAATAGATTGGGTTATGGTGATAGTTCTGAGTGGGTGTATATAACAGAAGAATAAAGTTCTAGACTTCTTTTTTATTAGATGAAGTTGTTTTTCTTACCCATACCAAATTACTTACCAAACGTTAGGTACTTAAAATCTTGGTAACAACCATCCTCCGGTGCGTTTATTTTTTAAGTGTGTGCAGAATATCATGCATCTTACAGATCATGGGGAAAATATTTCTCTGCTCTTGGAATGGCAGTGGTTGGAGAAGTAACAGTCTCATGTGACAGATTTTTCAATTTCAACCCTCTTGCTCTCTACTAATTAGAATCATATGGTCACACACTTTTGTTTTTTTGTAACAAATTTCCTAAAGATTCAGCAAAATAGTTTCAAGGTTACCTTTAAGCAGGTACAAATATCTTAACTCTTCTGCATGCTTTCTGCTAAATTGGACGTGGTCTGTGGGAGCTTAATTAGTTCAGGTTCAGTGCTGTTGATTTACACGGAGGGTGTGTCTATACTTAACATTTTTATGAGAGAAAATACATTTTGCTCTCATTATTGCCTTTTGTGTGTTTGTTTGCCAGTTGGAAATCTTGGGGAAGGTCATTATAAAAAGTTTTTAGATTTTCAAATCGGATGCACCTCTGTTTCCCAAAAGGAAGCTCAATAATGTGTATATTTTGTTCACTTAGCCTGTATTTATTGAGTGCTTATGATGTGCATGGCATTGTGTTTTTTAACTGCTGTATACCCTGAATATTTAGAGAAAACAAAGAACCTCAAACATTCGCGGTGTGTTTACAGTATCATCTAGTTGAATCTGCACCAGGCTATGCAGGATGTTAAATCCCAACCGTCGCTGGTATTTATAGGTCTCAGAAGAACCAGAGAGGTGAATCCCATGTCTGCTACCTCCGTATTTCCCATTCTTCGAGGGAGTTTGTTTGTATTCATTCATGTAGACAATTTCTCGCCGATTTTTCTTTCTGGAGAGAAAACAGTTGTGTTGTAACTTTATTGCAGAACAGAGACCCTTCCTTCCAGATTGTCTTGTTGTTAGAGGCCTTCTTAATCTCCGTTCACCTGAATTAGATGAACATCCCTATGACCCACCAGGACGGTGCTACATCTGCCATGGCAGCTTTATAGACGTATTGGGAAGGCGGTGTTGATTTTGGTGTTACAGGTTCTTAGAGGTTCATATCGGTGAGGAGATGTCTGTGGTGACTTGGTAGCCTGGTTGACAGGGGGGACACATACCTGAGCCAGCCACTTCTCCCCTCGTCTCCTCTTTTCTCTACTGTTCTTTTACGGGAAAACTAGCGGTGGGGGTGTTCAGGTTTACCTTGCGTAGGCGTCTCAGGTGAAATGCATTTGCTGAGACTCCCTGGGGTCGTTTGGTTCTAGCATCTTGGTGGATTGAGCCTGGAGCAGAATTCTTGGCTTGGAGTTCATGGAGGGAAGGGTCCCTAAATATATATGCGCACCTTTAGGTTTTAGGGAGAGTGGAGTTTCTTAGGTTCTCAAGAAGATTCAGTGACCTAATGTTAAGGCGTCTGCCATGGAAGAATGATCCAGATCCAGATTTAGGATTAGTTCTGGCCCCCAAATTGACCTGTTATTTGTAATTAATCTGAAACCCTCAAAGCCTCAGAGCAATGAAAGGGGAAACATGTTTCCACAAAACCTTTTCTCTGACTTGCTTCAAGGATTTTAGATGGAAATCCCTAGGCCCTCTGTAGAATAGAACATTTCCTTGGACCTTCCAGAGACAAATACCTAAGACTAATCTGGCCTCATGCAGTGTAGGAGGTGAAGTGAGTTCCAAGCCTGAAAAGGCAGAGCAACCTTCACCACCAGCCAGATCCCTTGTTAGATAGACAAGAGTGATGTGTGCAGTAATGTTTCCTGAAGTGTGACACATTTCTTTCCTCTTTGTGGGTCTGTAGGTGCATTGTCGAGTCCAGTGGAATTCCAAAGTTAGACCAGGGCTACTGATGACACCCAAAAAATATTGCATAGCTGGTTGATGGAGCTACTTGTGATGGGGTTATGAATGGCTACATGATGTCAATGCTAATACCTATAAAGGGCAAAAAATCCTAGAACATACACTTATGGCTCAGGAGTCTTGACTGGCTTCACTGTACCTTCAGGGAAGTGTGTTTGCAGAAAATTATTATCAACAATAAGGGCCTCAGCTTATTTTCTCTTTTCTCACTTCTCATTGTTCCTGCATGCAACTGGGGTAACGTCATGGTAGTATGAAGCTGGTTCAGCACCTAGGGCAAAGCAGTAATGAATGGACTTTTCCATCTCTGTGTACACAAGGGTTGTTTACTACATGGACAAGCTTTGTGGGCCAGTGATCTGGGAATTGGGTTGTTAATCTAACTGGTTTTAGCATTTTTAATCATATATTTTAATAGGGAGGTAACAGAGGATAGAAGCCTCTTTGGCCTTTGGGGCAAAGAACAGTTGGTTTGAGACTCAATTCTTTGTGACTTAATGTAGTTATTTAATATCACCATGCCTAATTTTCTAATCTATAAAAGGGGGTTAATTATATGTATTTTGCAGGGTTGTATCGGTGATTAAGTAAGATAATGCATTTCAGGTTTCTACTGTAAATAAAACCCTCAAATTTACTTTTCCTTATTACTAAGATACAAAATAAAATTGAGGAAATTAGGAATTTCACCTGCCTGGTCCTTAATTCAGAATGTGATATTTCTCCAGCATGGTCAGAAGGATATTTCTTTTTACAGAGGGTCATTGACTTTCAGAAAAAAAAGTCAACCAAAGGTTACATCAAGTAAAAAGCAATACCCTTAAATTGTTTTTGTCTTTTCTTTTTTTTATGTAGAGATTTAAAATGTAAACTCACTCGATTTGGAATTGATCAGAGCCTGTAAAACCTTGTTTAGAGAACTCGAGAGAGAATTTAAAACTTATACCTAAATCTGACATAATAAAGGAAGCTAGCTATCTAGCAAATTTAGGGGAAATGGAGGAAAAGAGGAGAGAGGGGAGGGGAAAAGGGATACGGCAGACATTCAGAAGTAGGGTAAAGCCACTGCCCAGACTTAAAGGTACGAAGGGGGAGATGAAGGGAGAACCTAGGGAAAGGAAGAGAAAGAAGGGACCAGAAAGGTGAAAGGAGATGGGCTGGAAAAGTTCTGAAGCCTTAATTAACTGATCTTGTCACACACAGCTGTTCATTTGAGTAGTGGGCCTCCCAGTCTTACTCCTTTTTATCACTGCCTTTTGAAATGCTAATTAGATAATTGACCATTGTTCCCAGGTCTTTGGTTACTTTTTATTCTTAAACTTTTAGAGACTAGTCCTTGAATGGGATACTCAGAGCAGCACACCAGATGGGAAATTATTTTCTGGCTTATCCTTGCCAAGTGACCACCACCATACTGCTTGGGGTCTGTGAAATCCAGCTGAGAGCCAGATCTAGCCTAAGGGGTGGTTAACACACTTCTTGGGATAGTCCTTCCTCAATAGGTTTTTATTTTGTAATGGTGAAGGGGGCTGCCTTTCTCTTTTACACAGATTTATCAGATTTACTCTAATCAATAACAAGTCTTCCCGACCGTGAAAAGCTAAGTGGAAGAATATCTACAAATGATTAGCAGCACATCTTTAATTTCAGATGGTAAACACCTGCAAGTGTTCGTGGTCGAAGACTATGTTCTTCTTTTACTACTGCTTCCCTGCTTAACTCGTACTTGGTTTGGTTTGCTTTTTTACAAAAAATTGAATTAGACAACGTATGTGAAAGCATTTTGGAGAATATTACACTCAGCACAAATAGAAGATTTGATTTTATGATCACTCCGGGTAATTATTGATAAATACCAAGTGGCAGGAGTATATCTGTGAATCTTGCAAGGAAACACTTGTGACCGACAGGACATGATCTAGTAGAAGGGATGCCAGTTCTGCATATTGCACAGAGGAGTAATCGTCTCTGTGTGTGTGCACTCAGTCTCCTATCACAGAACCTCACTTTGGTCTTCAGCTCTGTAGAGGCCGTAAAATAGCATGTCTGTTTGTTTCTATGTCATCATTAAACATTATTAAACTGGATGTTATAAAATTGATTTGAATGATGTCTTTTAAGTTTTCGATGAATATCTTCAGTGTACATTTTCAGAAGCTTTATGAGAATAACTGACTTAGTGATGGTCCTGCAGCAGTTGGAGTATTGATGGTGTTAGCCATTTTAAGTTTAAGTGAACTGAAATTTTATTTATCCGGCATGAATATCACAGAAAAATTCTTTCCCCTCAGGCTATTTTTCAAAAATACAAACATGTTTTTTTTTTAAAGGAGATACATGTACATTGTGGAATATTTTACAAATAATGAAAAATAAAAAGGTGAAAACAAAATTCTTTTTTAATAGTTAACCCTTATAATAGTGGATTGTACTGTTCAGTTGTCTTTACACATGGACATACGCACACATATACAAAGATTTATGTAATTTTAGATTATTTTACTTTTATTTATGGTTATATAATCTTTTAATCTTTGATTTTTAATTTTTGTACTTTTTTTAAATGTTTGTTTTTGAGAGAGAGACAGCGCATGTGCGAGCACAAGTGGGGGAGGGGCAGAGAAAGAGAGGGAGACACAGAATGTGAAGCAGGCTTCAGGCTCCGAGCTGTCAGCACAGAGCCTGACGGCGGGGCTCGAACCCACGAACCATGAGATCACGACCTGAGCCACAGCCAGACGCTTAACTGACTGAGCCCTCCTGGCGCCCCTATTTTTGTACTTTTTAAATTGATTTCTGTCAGAGATACGTGTATTTTTGTTTCATGCAGTTATTTGACTAGTGACAGTTTAGTTTTCCCGTTTTCTGATTTGTTAATATATTTTTAAAACTTTACTACTCTTTGGTTTTCTTAGACCTGTTTTTACAGAAGTCATTTGCCTCGAGTTGGCTTTTTTAGCTAAATTGTCTCATTCTTTTTATTTTCCAGATTATGAATTTGTGCCAGACTATAACTATGGCTGCATCCAGCATGTTTTGTTGATATGAAATATTATGCTAATATGTAATATTCTTGTTGTTAATGGTTTCCTAATAGTTCTTATTTAGCAGTTTTATTTTCCTTTTAAAATACCAGCAAATTTGGAATGCCACTCATATTTCCAACGGATTATATTGTTTGGCCTTTGAAATGTTCATAACTGATTTCTAGGTTTATTGCAGTGTAGTTAGTAAAGAAATAGTATGGTTTCTTCTTAAAATTTATTTTTAAGTGTCTTAATAAATGATGATTTGGGAAATGTTTAGTGGATTTTTGAAAAGGGGGGTTATTCTATATAATGTGCATTTTAATTTGCTTTTTGCTTTTTTATATTTTTACTTAAGTAGATCTTTTGTGGAGTAGACAGAAGTGTTAAATTCTTACCCCCAAATGATATTTCTGTCATTTTTCATGCCTGATCGTTCATGATACATATGCGCTCATTGTAGATTGTATTTCCATCTTACTGATCTTCAGTATTGCTTCTTCCATTGTTAGTAGTAGTAGTAGTAGTAGTAGTATTAGTATTAGTATTATCTCTTTGCTCCTTTCCTTTCTATTCTAGGAGAACTCTTCAAGTTTGTCAACTCCATGCTGACATATTTCATGCAGATTTTAATTGTGTCAACATAGTTTTACTTTTCTGATGGTGTTTTATCCATCTACTTTTTGTTTTCTTCTTTTATGTTGTATCTTGGCATCCATTTTACAGAGATACTCTACTTTATATGATCACCAGAGGTAATGCTTTCCAAAATATACTTTTATTTTTTATAGGGTGAAAATGATTTTCAAAGTTGGTTTCTCATGGAATCAGGAGAGTATGTCCACCCATATTTTAATTGGTAGATAGTTTACCCCTCATAACACTTTTTAAAATAAGTTGAACTGTGGGGGTGCCTGGGTGGCTCAGTTGGTTGAGTGTCTGACTCTTGCTTTTGGCTCAGGTCATGGTCCCAGGGTCATGGCATTGAGCCCCATGTTGGGCTCTGCACTGATCATGTAGCCTGCTTAAGATTCTTCCTCTCTCTCTCTCTCTGTCTCTCTCTGTCTCTCACCCTCACCCCCCCCCCACCCCACGTGCTCTCTCATTCTCTCTCTCAACAAGAAAAAAGAAGTTGGACTTTAGTAATTTCCAAACCCACCCTTGTAGATTCTTTGGGATGCTGGAGTAACCTACATTTATTCTTTTCCAGCTAGTGTACATGTTAGCTTCTGCCAATAGGAGGCACTAGAGGAAGACTGGCAAGCTGGTGGAACAAGAAGGGAACTCACCCTTCCTGTTGTCCTCATCATTCTGGCAGCATCAGTTGTTTCCATTTTTGGGGTTTTTTCCCTCCATTTCTGAAATCAGCCTGCTGACACTTCCTCCTCATTGCCTCTCCTCTGAGCTTCTAGGCTCTACAAACCCAACCCCTTCTCTTTGTGTCCCCAGCTGTGGACATGGTAGCTGTTTCCAGTTGACAGATATTGGATGACTCTTATATCTACACCAGAGAACTCTAAATATGTTACTTAAGCCACTCATCCAGCCGTACTGGTTCAGGAGGGCAGCAGTTTTCCATTTCCAGTCTTCCAGTTTGCCTCCAGAAGGCAGAAGTTAGCCTTCTGGAAAGTTCCTAAAAACATAAGATTTTGGAAAGATGATAATAATATACTGATGTGTAGATCTTAAAAAAAAAATCTATGTAGATGTATTGTCAAAACCTGTGTTTTTTTATTTTCTAATTTTTTTAATGTTTATTTATTTTTGAGAGAGAGAGAGAAAAAGAGAGAGAGAGAGAGAGAGACAGAGTGTGAGCAGGGTAGGGGCAGAGAGGGAGAGAGACACACACAGAATCGGAAGCAAGCTCCAGGCTCTGAGCTGTCAGCACAGAGCCCGACATGGGGCTCAAACTCACGAACTGTGAGATCATGACCTGAGCTGAAGTCGGACGCTCAACCGACTGAGCCAGCCAGACGCCCCAAAAACCTGATTGTATCTTATAAATGCTGTGTATGTCACACTATCAAGGGTAAAAGCGTTCTTAAAATAACTATATCTTTTAGGGTGGGGGTGGATGGCTTAGTAAAAGGCACATGGCCCTCATTAGTCAACTCTCAGTGGTGAAGCTAGAGAAATAAAGTAGAGATGAGAGTAAGCCAGCAGTTGTGGTGTGGTTTTCTTGGAGGATAGGGTAGGGAGGATACGTGTGGGAGAAAGGAGGTATTATGTCATAAAATTTGACTTAACACGCAGTTTGCTTTGGGTGTTGCAAGGCAGGAAAGAGGCTTATTGACGGCTATATTTAAGGTCATTGCAATGCATGAAATGTAAATCAAAGTGTTATTCTTCACTAGATATGGAGAGATAACATTTACATAACATGCTTTTAAGGTAATGAGTTAAGTTCATTATTTCTTTATTACTGTAACTGTTTCGAGAAAGTTATTTCCATACTAAAAATACTTCCTCTCCTGTTCGAATCTGATTTGTCCTAATTTTTGCATGACGTTATAATCTATTGTTAGGAAATGATAATTCCATTTATTTTTGTTTCATGGGGAAAACTGTTAACCAGCTGTTTCAATCTCTCCAAATAAACTTGCTTCCAGAATTCCTAGTAAGTAGCAATGCTGATTGATGGGAGTGTCACCATTTTCCTGACCCTCTCTGCCTTGTCACTATGACATACTACAGAAACCAAATAAGAAATTTGAGCAAAGGAAAAGGTACCACAGCCTGGATATTTCACAACTAGATAATTAGATTCTGAATTATGATGAATAGACTGAACGAAGAAATGTCACAAATCTATAGTGGCTTAAGGAACACGGTGATTTCTGAGTGAAATCTTTCTGTATAAATTTTATGGTTAACTAGTAATGAGATAAAACTTGGAGCAACCTAAGAAAATTATGTTATGATTTGAACCTAATGAATGGCAGGCTTCCCTCTGTTATTCTCTTTAGCCTACCTATTGCTTTTTCTGTATGATCACATTTTCTTCAACCAGTTCTTTGTTTGTAACTAAAACTGTGTGTTCCTGTTCAAAAGTGGCGTCTTCATTTATAAATTCACAGAATATGATCTTCAGGGAAAAAAATGTAACTCAGCTCTGCATGGTTTACATAATGTGATAGTCTCATATTTACTATGTGGTTAACAAGAAATAACTGTTACCAACAAAAATCAGGGAATTTAAAAACAAGGAACATTTTGCTTGGGAGCCTATGTATATCTCTATATAAATACATATAGACATCTATAAACATCATCGATCCTACTCATATGCCCATGCCATATATATGTGGATGTGGGATGATGCTTGTTTTTATATATACAAGTCTATATTTATATAGCTGAAGAAGTGAAACATATTGCTTTTTATTTAAGTGACTCAGTGCGTTTATAGACAAGCTTTATTTTACAGCTCTTTATCAATGCTGGGATGATTAAATATTACTAATGATTTGGTCTTCTGATGGTCAGGGTTTGACAGGGTAAGTCAATCCCTAGAGACATTCCTGTGATGTCAGTCCCTTCATGTTAGGTAAAGAATCTCTAGGAAAATTAATTTGGCAGAAATAAAAATTTGCTTTGGGTAACTTGACGTATTTGAATTATTCATTTATGACATTGCTTCCAATTGTTATGAGTATGTGTTTGCATTTGGGGGAGGGTTTTTAGGGGATGGGAAGGTGGAGGGATTAGAAGATTCTTATGAGCACTGAACTGAATGTTTGGTCCCCTGGTAAAGTGTAGAGGGAGGAAGTGAAGCCTTTAATTTCTTTCTTTCCAGAATTAGTTAGTAACCACAGTTCCTACTTTATATTTTCTGTAGCGTATTTTTAACAGCTTGCCTTTGAGGTTGGGAAATGACACTTACCTGGATTTTCTCAGGTTCTTTATTTATGGCATCAGTGGGGATTGCTGCTAATTAGCTATAGAGGAGACAGTGAGGATGCACGTGTACTAAGCCAGAAAATTTCAAGAAGAATGCCAAGACCCTAGAGTGTCTCAGTTCAGCAGAGATGTGAACAAGCAGACAGTAGCACTTTTCTGCCTCATGGCTGGCCAATACCCTGTATTACGAATTTATAAAGGTGGGGTTTCCTCAGGTTCTGAAATAAATGGTATTCTTACATTTCTCAAATTTGCTATAATATCTCAGAGATAGTTTCAGATCCCTGTGGTAATTGATACAGTTAGAGGGGCGGTTTCTCAGCATTGGAAGCCATCTTACTTTTTCAAGGTGGAAGATCTTGTTGGGAATCTTTGAGGTTGTTGGTGATGTTGCCACTGGAATTTACTTTCACACTCTTCTGCTTTGTCCCTACTGTCCCGCAGCCCACCTCCCCTTTGTGTGAAACCTTCAGAATCTGACTAGCATTGGGTCGAATGCTTGTTCTTCCTTGTGTGGCGTGTTTGGATATGTGTGGATCTGTAATAATCCAGGGAACTAAATGTTCATTTTCAAGAAGGTGTGGTGACATTTCTCTTGATTACAACGTTGGGTAATTGTCAGAATATGCAAAACAAGTTGGGGGGCACTGACACATTGCTCTATTCTCAAATTTTGTAAACTTTTGATAGATTTATAGCAAAAAGTCCTTCAGTGACTAATAAACGCTTTTTGTGTTACCAAATCGAATTTTGACTTTTGTCACTGTGCCTGCATAGTGAGCACAAAGTTTCCTGTACTTAAAGCTCATCGACACTGCCGCCTGCTTTGTTTATCTCTATCTGCCCCTCCAGCTCACTCCCCATCCTGCTCCGTGCTCCAAGAGGCTAACCTTTGACAAATGTGCAATCTGATTCTTTCTCTTAGTTTTCTGGTTGGGTTCGGCTGTGGGAAGCTTTATCTTTCTCTTCACTTTGATTAGAAACCCTTTTTTGAAAAATGACAGTGTATTGTTTTAGATAAGATTAAACTAAAATTTACTCAGCATTTTCTGTGAACCAGTTTCTATGCTTTCAGACGTGCCATTTTACAAGAAAAAACATCAAGCTGCCCTCATTGGCGTCATGTAAAAATCAGGAATACTAACGTTGAGATCAAATGGTTAGGGTTCCAGAACTAGAAAACTGGGAAACCCGTTTCATAATCTCACGTTTAGCCATCTTTCCCATCAAGAACTCTGCCTCCATAATCTTCATCACCCTTCGAAATTTGTCTTCATACACACACACACACACACACACACACACACACACGCCACATACACCCACACCACACACATATACACACACACACCACACACACACTACACACACACATACGCACACACACCACACTACACACACATACCACACCACTTTTCTATGGAAACTTCTTTTAAAGCCAACTTGACTCTTTAAATCACCATGCCTAATTTGCTAGTATCATCTATTATATACATTCTCCCACTTCTGTGGAGGGGGGTATGTTTCTCATGAGTCTTCCTCCCTTATGCTCCTGAATCCCCAAATTCCCCTTTTCTTCTAGCATGTAAATATGTTCAAGTCTTCCCTGACTTCAATTAAACACACACGTACACACACACACATCAAATTTTGAGATTAACTTCCATCTTTATTTTGTTCTTTACACAACCAAGTGCTTGCACATCCCATTCTCTATATACTCTACTATGATCTGGCTTTTTTCCATCACACTTTCCAAAAATTCCACATTAAGGTTGCCAATGACGTGTCAAGTTGACACGCTTTGGCCTTTCTACTGTTTGACATCTTTAAAGCATTGTACCCTGGACCATATAACTTCTTCCGTAACTCCTACTGTCTTTTAAAACTCACTTAAGGTCCACCTTTTCTGAGGTGCATTTCTTAACCCCGGGACTAATTTGGCTGCCGCTCCAATTTATCCTCTTATCTTCAGGGACGTATGTTGTCTTAATAGTTATCACACCTGCTGAAGTGTTTTGTCTTGCTGATTGAACTATAGTTTATTTGAGGGTCAGAATCATGCCTTTCCGTGGGTTTTATACTCTGTGTTCCCTTCGATTCTGGGGCTATCTCACTTTTTCTCTCCCAGCTGCTTGCCTGCCTTTACTAGGTCCTTTAACTGTTGTTTGTTGAGCTCCTATTATTCATTTATACCATTATTTATGCCTGTTATTTATGCTGGTGATACAGGGTTAAACAAGAGATAATGGTCTTTATGGGGATTGCAGTCTGCCTCTAAATTTAGGCAGATTTGAACCTTGTTGAGGTTGTTTTCATCCTTAGAAACATAGCATTTATAGTAATATGCAGGGCGGGGTGCATCAAATGACCATGTTTATTAATAGATTAACATTGTGCCTGGCACATAATTAATATTCAATTAGTATTATATGTTAATGTTAACAGTAACAAATCTTACATTACACATGCATTATGCATATATCAGATAATATATGAATTATATTAATACATACGCATTGTGCTATTCTATCAATGTTACAAATAAAATGTAAATAATACATCAATTGCTTGGTGTGTCAGTATATTTTCACATTTATCCCTTTTACAAAATTAGGGTTTTTTTCCTTTTGTCCATTTGCTGCTTTTTACTTACAAAAAGCTTCTGTCTGTTAAAAATTCAGTGCTAAGGCTGCCTGGTCCAAAGTTCACCATGGACGAGGCTTTCACTGTAATGGACCTTTTAAGAACCTGTTTTAGCGTGAGATATTCGCAACTATGGGTTTCTTTAAAAGTTTTCTATTTAGTGACTGACTTTAGTGACTTACTTGGATGAACTGCCATCACTTTTTCATCGTCACCAGATTAATTTTGAGGTTTTCTTACTGGCCGTGGGTACTGATCAACACAGTGGTGCGTGTGACTGTTCTGTGCGTGCGTGCGTGCATGGTATTTCCAGACACATGCTCAGTAATCCAGAGGTAGAACTGGTACCATGACACTCCTGTTATTGTGCTGTCCCCACAGGATGCCACCGAAATAGTGATGAAGAACATCAGTATTCATTAATTTGGTCTTATTCAGAGGACATTGGCAAAGGGGCAAAGAGACGGAAATCTGAGGGAAGCTGTAGGATCGCAGAGAAATCTGCTGTTTGCAGAATGATCTTTGATCTTTCAGAGGAGGAATACGTATCAACAGTTTATCTCTGCAAAAGAATTCACATGCAAAGCAAATCAAGAACATGATCTTGCTTATCTTTGTCGATTATAGTTTGGTCTTGGATAAAGGAAAAGCCAGACATCTATAAAAGGGGATTTACATGTTTATGCTAACTCAATTAGCATTAACAGGGGCTACCCGTGATGCTGGCTGTCTTGCCTTAAACTTCCATGCATGCATATTTTTGAAGACAATAAAAAGATTGTCAAGAATTTATATAAATAAAAATTATCAAATGTTTGGATCTATTTTAAAATTTAAAAAATATTGTTTGTGTGCTGAAATATTACTTCTGGAGTAAGTAGCTTTTTTTTTAAGAGAAGAAAGCTAAATCATATCTTCTAGCCATTAAAGCTTATTGCATTTTTCCAAATTTATAGTTGGAAGTCATGCAGGTTTTCTTTAACAAACTGAAGGATGCATCGGTAGTCTAAATGGTAGCTTTGAGAAGAGTTAGATATTTATGGAAAAATTATAAGGAGCAACGTGAATTTAAAAAATTCAAAAATAGATAAATTTGTTAGGAAAACTAGACTCTTTCGCTATTCGGTAATGCATATTCTGACTCATTTACACAGACATTGTGGTACCTAAAGTGTTGCAAAATTGGACATTTATATGGAGATGGGCTATTGATGTAAAAAAAAAAAAGCTGAGGGCTGGGAAGGATAAGGAATGAGTACAGTTTTTTTAAAAATGAGCTCTTTGTCTTACATCCTTCATCATGCCTAGATCTCAGAGAGGTTTTGTCCAGTGAGAATAAAGAACCCATGGGAATTACCCAGGAGTCACCCACAAGTAAAAGGGACAGTTTTACTTCAGTGAGCAAGGGTGGGACCAGAAGTCTGCAATAGTCAATGATGCTTTTTTATCCTGTTCATGCCAGGTGAACATTTGCATATTTAGAATGCTGACTCATTGGGGGAATCACAGCCTCGTTGAAATCCATAAGGTGATGCCTCTTTATCCTCTATTAGGGGATTTTATCTAACATGAGTGCAGCAGTTAGATTCCATGGGTTTGCTACCAGTTTACCCACTGACCTGATGCTCAGGGCCAGTTGCCTTCCCCACTGTAATCTTGCTCATTATACTCACTCCTACCCTCAGGCACTGATTTGCCTGTTGAAATCTTACAAGTTATTCAAAGAGAGGCCAGTACCTCCTCCAGACGCAATCTTTCTCCTCTCTGAACTTTTATATTATTTATTGGTCTAACTCTTATGAGACTTATTACATTTTCCATGCCTTTTCATGATTCTTTTAACTTTTTATTTGGAAAATTTTCAATACGTATAAAATAAACAGATTAGTAGAATAAACTCCCATGTTTTCATCATGTAGCTTTGACAGTTATCAACATTCTGCCATTTTTGAATCACCTATGCATCATGCTTCACACCCCCACTTAATTGTAATTAATTTTGCATAATAGATTATGAGGTCCTTAAAGTCAGGGACTATATATGCAAATACTATACACACTATAGTATGTTGTATATATTAATATACATAGTGTAGTATGCCATATATACTAACGTATATTACAATATGTAGTAATATACTAATGTAGTGTATACATTATTTATTTTTTAATGATTAGAAGTATATCCTCATTGCAGAGATATCCAGTGTTGTTAATATTTTGAAGACTTTGTACATTCTAATCTTTGTCTTCAAAAACTTAATATGAAATTTATATATTTCTTTTTAACTTAAAATTTTACTGTGAGCATTTTTCAGTATCCTTGAATATTTTTGAAAGCATGATCTTTTAAAGACAGCATAATATTCTATCTTCTAGGTCTTTCATAATCTACTTAAACAGTTTCCTCTTGTTGACCACTGTCTTGAATATCCTTGTACATACATACTCATTCTCATTTGCAAAGATATTGTTAGGATAGTTTCCTAGAATTAATAGGTGAAAGTCTCTTCACATAGCTTGCAAAATTGTGATCCAAAAAGGCCATGCCAGTTTGCATTATTTTTTTTTTAACATTTATTCATTTTTAAAAGACAGAGAGAGACAGAGTGCAAACGGGGTAGGGCTAGAGAGAGAGGGAGGCACAGAATCCGAAGCAGGCTCCAGACTCCGAGCTGTCAGCAGAGAGCCTGAAGCGGGGCTCGAACTCGTGGGCCGCGAGATCATGACCTGAGCCAAAGTTGGCCGCTTAACTGACTGAAGCCATCCAGGCGCCCCAATTTGCATTATTTTTATCTTATTAACTCAGTCGTTGAAAAATGGCATCTGGTTGCGTTCTTTTTAAAATTGGTATTTTCTGGATTATTAATGACATTGGGCATTTTTCATGCTCAGAATTCTTATTTAGGTGTTACCTAAAATTGCAGTGAATGGTACATGCCATTTAGCTTAGCTCCAAATTTAGTGCTTTGCAGCAATGATCAATTATTTTTAGTATTTCACAAAATCAGCTTTTGCTGTCTTTGGAAACAGAATGTCTTCCTAAGCGCAAATTATGTTAGTTGAGGGTTGGTCTTATTTTTTACTTTTTGAATATTGTTTTTCAAAATTGTCACTGTGTAATTTTCTCTCTTTACATCATATGACTTTATTGAGAAATGTAATTTTGTCTGGAATTATTTAGTTTAGGTAAAAATTCTTTGTCCAAGAAATATGCTCTCAGGTCTAAATAAAATTTTAGGTTTTGAAAAGAATCATTTACATAACAGTTTTAAATCACTCATTGTATTTTACTGAGTTTATAGTGTGTTTAAACTTATTCTGGACTGAGGTTAGAATTCTGTGTTTAAAGTGCTTAGTGTAATTTGTATAGCCAGTAAAATAAAAGTTGCCATTTTCACAAGTGAGTTTTTTTAATGCTAAGATTGCTCTTTTGCGATGTGAAATTTCCAAACCCCAGCATAGGAATTTAATGAAAGCAGGATTTACACTAACAAACTATTATAGGTAAATATTTTCAGTTTCAGAAAAAAGCAGAGGATGCTGTTGGAGTTGTTTCATTACCTTAATCTAGGTTGTAAATCCAAAAGTCAAACTACCGTTTTATTAAAATCTCCTGTCCTTAGTCACTTCTAATCAAATCAGACCTTGCCTAAATTCTGTTCAAATATGTTGACAAATAATTTACTGTGCTGCATTGAAAAATAGTATTACAAGTATCTGTACTATTATGTGGAGGGGACACTCAACAGATCTACCCAGACATCAACAGGATATTATTACCCCAAAGAAATGACGACAGTTTGCCAGCTTGATGCTTAGAGGAAGGAAATTTACAAACATCTCCAAGAGAGGCATGTTGAACGGTTGAAGGAAATGAGGCACGTCCTGCTTTTATTGTGCTTGTTGGGGTGGGATTCCCAGAAGACTGAACAAGGCTGTCCTGAGACCTCTGTTTGGCAAAGATCTTGTTGACTCATATTTTATTTTTGTTTCGGTAAAGGTCTGCTATTGTTCCCATTTCTAATGTACCTCATAAACACACAGCCAATATCATTTCCCCTTCTATTGACTGATGTATACAAATAAATGAAAATCTACCATCATCATTAACTTGTGTTCTGTTTCCACGAAACAGAGAGTAACAGGGAAGCCTCCTTATAAGAAAGACCCTTTAAGTGGCGGACTTTGAAAGTTCACGGTGTTTTATTTTTGAGTTTTAATCACCAGATACGTTGGGGGAATACATCACTTCCTATTACATATGGAAGAGGAAAGCAGAGGTAAATATTTATGTGCCTTGTATTTCGAGAGCTTAGTTTTGATTAAAAAGTTTGATCTGTCAGCTCCTGACCTCTACTTAGAAGTTGAATCGCTGGACATTTTGGACTGAGATAGTTAGAAAGACTTCCAATTTGAAATGCCCGGTTTCAAATCTTGGACTCATGTAATACTTTGATATATTTAAATATTTCCGTCGACTTGTACACCTATATATATAGAAAGTAATGGGAAATATTATACACATCCCTGCTTTTTAAAGCTCTAACTCATTTGTTGTATCTATCAAAATGCCTAAGAGTGTCATAACTCTTTAGACTGAGAAATACCCGGGTGGAAATCTTCCTTGGCCTTCTGCTGTGACTCAGTCAGTCTGAGGGGCAGGCTGAGGTCTATATCTGGAGTTTGGGTTATGAATCTGTACCCTTAACTTTGAGTCAGAAGATGCGGTTACTCTCAGTCTTATTCATTGAGTGACATGACTTAGAACTTTGGAGGGGGACTTGGCTCTTATTTAGTAGAAATTTAAAGGAGACCAACATGAAAGAGAAAAATAGGGTGAGAATGTGGAACGCTAGTGTTGGTTACAAATCTGGTTTTGCTTTCATTTCTCTTAGTTATTCCTTAGGGTTATTGCTTTAGATAATTTTTTCCAGTCATTTTAATGTATGAAAAATTCCAAAGAAGGGTATCATTTCAACCCTTCAAAGGTATGTTTCAGGGTGAAGATAGGGGCTGATCACCGAAGGAATTTCCCTGGCTGGAGTCCTGACATTTTAAGTTCCTGTGATTTTTCACCCCCTTTTCGTTTTACTTTTGGCTCAGAACCCTCCCTCCCCCCCCCAAGTAATGTCTGGTTAATGAAATTCCTATGAGAGACAGATTTGGATGATATTTAAGGGTCTGATGGCGCTCCTAAATTCGGATTTTGAGGAATGGCGTTAACATAGAGTTAGCCCTCTATTGTTCTAGTGCAAAATGATTGAGGATTTGGGGACAATCCCTTTGGATGTTGCATTAAACCATGAGAGATTTTGTCTCTGATGACCTGAGTTGCCTTTAAAGTCTTTGCTGGGGAGAGTCATTCCCTCAGGCTTCCAATTTCTAAAAGAACTTAGTTTGGTTTATAATCTTGAGGGCTTCTTTTGCACACTAGACTGGCAGGGAGCATCAAATATTTTCTGAGTAGTTCTCTACACTTTGAATTAAGGCTGAAAAATAAGTAGTAGTACCAGCGTCTGAACTGAGTGTGTGTGTGTGTGTGTGTGTGTGCGCGCGCGTGCGTGTACACGTGTATGCTTTTTGTTGTTGACCTGCTTGCTTTTAGGTAACTGTAATTTTAGCAGAGACTAATGTAGATAATATCAAGGCTTTGGATGTCTTAGTTCTGTAGCAATATGATTTAGAAAACTGTGCTGTGTCTTAACATTGCTTTAGGAAATCTACAATAATTTAGGCATAGTAAGTTGGCAGTCCCCTCTTATTGTTCCTTGAATACTTATAGAAATCAGACACATATAAGTAGATCTTAATTCCAATTAATCTAACTTTTGGTGTGAAATATTCAAAGGTCAGCAACTTGAACTCAGAAATGGAATACTTATTTAAAATGTATTAAGATTGGGGCGCCTGGGTGGCGCAGTCGGTTAAGCGTCCGACTTCAGCCAGGTCACGATCTCGCGGTCCGTGAGTTCGAGCCCCGCGTCGGGCTCTGGACTGATGGCTCAGAGCCTGGAGCCTGTTTCCGATTCTGTGTCTCCCTCTCTCTCTGCCCCTCGCCCGTTCATGCTCTGTCTCTCTCTGTCCCAAAAATAAATAAACGTTGAAAAAAAAAAATTAAAATGTATTAAGATTTAATAACACACAGAGTCTTCCTACAGTTTTTGAGAGAAGATTTACTGTGAGGTTTACTTCAGATTATCTGTTTTAACAGTTAATCAGAATACAATTTAAGTTTGGCTTGGATTTTTTTTTATTAAAAAAAATTTTTTTAACGTTTATTTGTTATTGAGAGACAGAGCACAAGCATGGGAGGGGCAGAGAGAGGAGGAGACACAGAATCTGAAACAGGCTCCAGGCTCTGAGCTGTCAGCACAGAGCTTGACGTGGGGCTTGAACTCACAAACCGTGAGATCATGACATGAGCTGAAGTCGGGCGCCCAACCAACTGAGCCACCCAGGCACCCCGGTTTGGGTTTTTTTTTTAAGTCAGCACAGAATTTTTTTAAAAAAGTAAGCCAGTGTCTATTAGGAATTGTAAAGGGAAGATTTTTGTGGCACTAGTGTGCAGGTGGTTTTGTGACCTGTACTCTGTTATTAAGTGTTCTCTGGGAAAAAGGGGTATGCATAGCAACAATGTTGACTGTATAGGTTTCTGATATCTTAAAATGAAACTTTAAGTGTAAGGTGGGAAGGGTAGGCTTTCCAACAGGGACTCTGGCTTTAAATCTCAGCTCTGCCACTTACTACCTGGAAGCTGAATGGCACAATTATTTAATTTCTGTGTAAAATGAGAATATCGCAAGGACCTACCTCATCAGATTGTGAGAATTAAGTTGCTACACTGAAAGCATTTAAAATATTTTTAGCTTATTTATCTTGAGAGACAGAGAGAGACAGAGAGAGAGAGAGAGACAGAGACAGAGAGAATCCCAAGCAGGCTCCGCACTGTCAGTGCAGAGTCTGATGCGGTTCTCAAACTCACGAACTGCGTTTAACCCCTAGTAACTGCTCAACCAGTATTTTAAAGATCTTATCATGCTCAGTTTTAGAGAGGAAAGATATAATGGGGCAGTTTCTCATTCATTAGAAATTATAGTTACATTTAAAAATTGAATGAAATACTGACATTCAGAAATTATCCTCTGGAGTGGTGGCAGTGATATGCTTGCCTGAGGAACAATCTTGCCTGTGTGTGCGTGTGTGTGCGTGCATTTTAGTGTGTGTGCTATTATAGCTGATGTTTTTCCATTGGTCATTTGATTTCATCTTAGGAAGAACAAGCAGTTGTAGAACCAGGAAGCCGATCACAGGATTCTCAGTCCTTTTTTTTTTTTTTTTTTTTTAATCCAAAGTGATTCTACCTGGAAATTGGGAGGTTGCAGCCACAGCGCTTCCTGGGTTTGTTGCAGTTACTTATTAGAAAGTAGCTTAATCCTCTCGGCAAAGAGAGGAAGTGCTGTTTTATAACAGAATCACGTGGGTTGAGGATCACTGAACCAGAGAGAAAACTGCTGCTGTTTGATTTCCACTGCAAGTGATCAGACTTCCTAGATCTGGAACAATGATCACAAATGATCTGGTCTTTAAGTAAAACTGAGATTTAAGGGTTTTGCCTCAGAATCTAAAACCCCTAAAACTGAAAGAACAAGCCTTCCAGCTTCTAGCCCACTCTTTCATTTCACAGAGGAAGAAACCATCACTCAAACCAGTGTCTCTAAGGAGTTCACATATTGAACAGCTGGGTCTAGCACTCAGGCCAGTTGAATCCATCCATGCCCAGTATTCTTACAATGCAAATGTCCTTTATTCCACCACCCACCCCAACCCTTCTATTAAATAAACCTACTCTCATACCATTACAATGGTTAAGTACACAGACTGGATCTGTACATCCTGGATTTGAAAATTGGTTTTCCATGTCATAGTTACTTGTTCTAGTCGATTTTCTCAGTTTCCTTATTTTGTACAATGGGGGTAATAATTTTATAGAATTATTGTGAGAATTAAATAAGTTACTTCTTGTGAATTGCTTACAAGAATGCTTGGCATAAGTGTAGGCTATAATAATAGCTATTGTATTATTAATAATCACATAATACTTACTTTGTTAGTAATAATATATTGTTTTTAGACACTTTAGCTAGCTATAGATATCCATAGATATCTAGTGAAGTTGGGGCCCTAAATCATTGGACATCATGCTTCACTTTTGTGTGAGCTATTTGGATTGACTTGGTGCTCTTGGTACCGGGCTGGCTTACCATCTGCTGTGGTTTGCCTCCATTGGTCCGGCTTGTTCTCCTAGGGAATGGCGAGGTAGACAAAAATGCCAATAACCTAACTCCAAAATGTATCCTAACTGTCTTGTTCACATTTATAGGACAGTTTTATTGCTGCAGGTAAGACGGATAACTGGGCATGATTCCAACATCTTGGCAGTTTTCCTTTTTCAAGGCACTAATATTAGGATTAGCATGTTGTTTTAAAGCCATTGCCTTTCTGCACCTTTTAATTGCTTGTTCTGGAGGGAGGCTTGGAAGATTTGAATGAGAGTTTTTCTGCCAACGGTGGGAAAGGAGGTCTATTTTGTTGTAATACTTTGCTTGGTTTTTAAAGTTGGTATCATGGTCCATTTTACCAATAGAACTAATCAGAGGCCGTGTTTTGTGTGTGTGTGTGTGTGTGTGTGTGTGTGTGTGTGTATGGGGTAGATGAAGACTCAGGAAGTGAGGACCCATGAGTGAGAATGGTGTAGCCCTGTCAGTTTATTTTTGTGTGTGCTTCCGTTTCTTGTAGTATTGATATTCATGTTCAGCAGTACAGTGATTTGCCTCATCCGCTGTTTCTTTTTTTTTAATTTATTTTCTAGATTTTCTTTAATGTCATCTATTTTAATAATGAAATAATGAATTTATCCAAATGAAGAAACATCAACAATGTTGGTTGCTTCAAACAATGTGAGCTCAAATTGAATGGCATTAAATCTCTGCGGATTATATTTCATTTTATTCTTAGTGAGATCTAACTGGCATATGACACTGACCAGTTTTAGAGGTACACAATAAAGATTTGATGTGTGTATATCGTGAAATGATTACCACAATAAGTTTAGTTAACATTCATCGCTTCACATAGCTATAGTTCTTTTTCATGTGTTGAGAGCTTTTAAGATACACTTTTAAGATAGAAGAGAGCTTTTAAGATACACTCTCAGCAACTTTCAAATCTACAAGCACAGTATTATTAACTGTAATCACCATGTTGTACATTACATCCCCAGGACTTACTTATCTTGAAACTGCAAGTTTGTACCTTTTCACTTCATTTTTGGTATTGGTACCAATGTTGGAGGGTAGAGTGATTTGCCTCATCTATTATGTTTCCAAATCAAAGCCTAGATGGATTAAAATTATAAGATTAAATTGTTTATGAAAGAGTCATTTCCTCTAAAGTATTGAAGAACATAGTGTTTGCACTTACCAGCATATTATAACTAGTGATTAAAATGTTTTGCTGTGTTTACTCAAATACTGGTAGCACTTCTGCTTTTCCTAAGAGAACTTAGTACCGCAAAGGTTAGTGATTACCACTCTACACGTGACATAATCAGTCCGTCTGAATACATACAACACTTCTTCTGACCTTCTCTTATGGACTTAGAAAAAAAAAATTTTAACCTTGTATTATTGTTCTTTAAGGAAGTTTAATAGGATATGGTGAAGAAAGCACGTACTCTGTATTCAGGCCTGGTCATCGGTTTCAGCTTTTGTGATCACTTGTTTATGGAACCTTGGGCAAAATTCAATACAAGTTCTTCCTGAGGCTCAGTTTCCATCTTCGTGTAATTGTTATAAGGATTCAAAGAGATGAGCTTGGAAATAGTTTAGTTCCCATACGTGCTCAACAGATGTGAGTTTTCTGTTTTCTTTTCTTTTCTCCCATGTGTAATTTCTTATCTTTTTACGGACTTCGTGGGAGTAGCATTTATGGATTCAAACCTATATTCTTGACAATGGCCTTGGTACCTAACAGTTGTTCAGTAAGTGTTATGGAATGAACACATATTTAGTAGAGCAGAGGAGATAAAAGTCCATTAAGGGAATTAGAGTAGATTTCAAAGAAGAGTTGGCCATGCCAGTTCCTGCTCTCTGCCATATGTTGTTAAGTCTACAGGACCTTATTACTGTCACTGCTTAGTGAAACTGAGTTTTCCAGGAATGTGCTAGAATGTAACAAGAATTCTGTAATTCGACTTAAAAATTGTGGTACTTGAGCCAGTTATTTTCTGAGTATTGGTGGAAGTTATGAATCAGAGTTAGGTCCTCATTTTTGGAGTCCCACAGGGAGCACTACCAGAGATCTGGACGCTATTGCTGGTACTGACAGTTACTCTCTTGGGGCCTAGTTTACTCATCTATGGTGTATGGTGGGGAATGCCTGTTCTGCCCTCCTCGGAGGTGGTTTTTGAGAATGAATGAAATAATATGTGAAAATTCTGCTCACAGTGTAGAAAGGGGTTGGTGATGGTGATGGCGATGATGATGAGGTTGATACCAAAAGTACAATGAATTCACACCTTTCTAGCTTGGAATTTCCAGGAATGCATGGTGATAAAAATTTTCTCTTTTTGATACTCATTGTCTTGTATCCAACTACGAAATGGACCTTTAACATTTGGCCCAAATAACTAAATTATTTTCTTTTGTTGGTGCAGATTGCTTTAATTTTGGGGGCATATCTGGTTAAGAGCACCTCACATGAAGATTCTCAAAAGTTATACTGTGCCTCACTAGTCATGAAAGTGGTTCCAATAAAAGACATTCAGAATGAATAAGGATAAATCAAAGGTAATTAATATCTATTGGTAAGGAGTTGGCACATACAAAGTGTCAACAGTAGACATTTTTTAGAAATTGAAATGTTACCATGGAATCACTGTGAAGTTGAATATCTGAAGATACCTACTTTCAAGCCGTCTGTTAAGATGAAGTTAATATTCATTTTATGTATCCTGCTTGAAACCTCTTATGCTCTCAAATTTTCCTGTCTATTAAGAAATAGCTTTAGAAAAAAAAATTAGTTAATTCCTTAGTTTGCATGTAAGTTCCTTTCCTTGACTTGTACGTGAGTCATGCCATCTTTGTGACAAATGGGAGATGCCATATACCTAGTATTATAATACCATTGGTTACCATTTCAAAGTCAGAGTTTTATGTTTACATTTCCCTATACTGCCTGGCTTTGTAGTCCCTGCTTTTAAGTGGCATCCCAAACTAGCAACAAAAGAATAAATTGTGAATTGGGTGTATTAGGTCTGTGATCTGTTTATTGAACTGCTTCTTTATCTGGTTACCAAGGATGGTCTAAACTGCTAATCCAAGTTTCCTTTATTGTCCTGTATTGTCCTTTAAATGTCACGATAAACTTAATAAAAATATTCTCAAGGTGCCAGTAGGGAAAATCTATATGAGGTACCCAGTGGATAAGTTGAAGGACTTCAGATATCCAAATATATGAAAACTAGAATTCAGTGGCTTTAGATTTACGGATGTTGGAGGAGGATCCTGGTGAAAGATCTAACATCTAATTCCTTTTCTCCATAATGAAAAAAAAGAAATGGGGGGAAAATGTACAGATAGAAGAAAACCTCATAATTAGTATATCTATTTTGGATGGTGTTTTCACTTAGGAGATTTCAAATCATACGAGAATCGCTGAAGGAAAAATTAGGTTATAACACATGTTCTCCTTTCATTGTAAAACCTGTGAAACACTATTTTTGAGTTGCTACTTATCTATGGCCATTTCTCTTTTAGCACTTCATCGTTAGCGTGTGTGTGATGGGGGGGGGGGGGAGTCCTTTTGGATGGGGTTGCTTACAGTCCACAAAGCCTTTTCCTCCTTCTGTTGAAAGAAGGCACAGCTGAAGTCAGTCTTTGCCTTTTCGTGATATGGGGATGCAGTGGAATCAAAGCCGGCAGGATGAAAACCCCAAAGCTTCCTGTTCCAGCTGTTTTCCTCAGCGAAGATTTTTTTTTTCTCCCAAAGATGATGCTTCCTTTCAAGGGGTTTTGAATCTGCAAACTGTTTCCTCAGTTTATTTCACTACAGTAAATTGTGTTCCCTTTAGGTCATATCTGTCTCTTTTAAAACCCAACCTGTCCTTTTCAGTGGTGTTAGTTGCTACTCAAAAGAACAAATGTGATTTATAAAGTCCCTTTAATGAGGTATAAAGACCAATAAACCTTCACCACTGGAGTTTCATCTTTTTAGTTGCTGTATTTTCGTTTATGAAAAATTTTAGATGCCAAAAAGCCATTGAGAACACTATTAATTTGACCATTTAATATTTGTAAACAAAGCAGTTAAGAGTAAACTATGTTGTCATAGCCTTAAGGTTTATTGTGTGTTTTTTCCCCCTTCCAAATGCAGTATAATGATCTGTGATTTGTTTAATGTAAATGCCTAAAATTAAAATGAAGGCACTGGAAACTGCATAAATGCTAAAGTGAATATTAAGAGTGGTTTGATTCATTAGGTAATGATGGGAATACAAATATGTCTCTTTTTTTACTGATGGCTTTGACTTCACTTCAAGCGTCAGTGTTGTTTCGGAATTTACATTTGTAAATTCTGCTTCCTTTGAGGATAAAGGAAATTCAAAGAAATGAATTTTCTTGATCACTCACTAAACACAATCCAAAAAATATTTACTGGGCCTTCTACCCATTTCCTGGCTTCTGGTTCTACGCTTCTCGCGCAATATAATAGCCATTATGCTTTGGTCCTGTACTTACTGAAGTGAGCTCTGCTTAGATGAATACCAGTGTGTGGCAACAGTTCGTCATCTCTTGTCTTTCCCCAAGTATTTACATTTACCTCCGAAATAGTGGGGGAACGTGCCACAAAAGGCTTCACATTGCTACCCTGTTATTTGAGCTCATTCTTCGTGATAGAAGGAAGCCAGGAGCAGATGGGGGAGAACCATCCCATTTCATCTGATTTTAATGCTGACTCTGACATATGCTTTTGAACTGAAGTAGGGTCCCAAATGGCAATATATGTTAAGAGAATTAAACACCAAAAAAAAAAAAAAAGATGCCCCTTATTTACTCCTGTTGCCCGCTTCTTTGAGGGTGAGGCGCTGATAGGGCTTAAAATCACGAGCATGCCTATTTTATCTGTACTGTTTAATAGAGAGCTATGAAAAAAAAAATGGCAATTAACATATTCAGACAGAAAATCATCCTGGCTGAATGACTCATTAAATAGTCGTATAAACAGGATGTGCTGAAATGAACTGGTACAAAATTTAGTTTCATTGGTCTTTTTGTTCATTATCAGCACTTTAAGAAGCAGACTCGTGGGTGCTTAGAGGACACTTAAATTTCTTTTCTCTTTATTTTTTTCTTAAATACTTCTCCCCTCCTCCACTCTTTCCTCCTTCCATTCCCAATTCTCTGGCAGGCTAACATTACCCATCTAAACATGAAGCACTGTGTTGGAAATCAACCAACTTAGGGGTAAGAACTCCCCAATTTTGTCCAGGCCAGTGGTTTTCATCCCAGTTGACAATCACAGTGTACTTGAAGATTTATTCTTTTTAATGCACAGACATTCCAGAACCTCATTTCTTGGGATTCTGATTCAGTAGGTCTGGGATAGGGTCCTGGAGTCTGTACTTTAATAAAAGGCCCCATGGGGTTTAGATAGCCAGCTAGGCTTGAGAGCTACTCACTGATTTGTGTCCTCAGAGTAAAACTCCCTTCCCAAGTACCTGGTCTGTGGCCATCTGGCCTCCATATCAGTAGATTTTGGTTGCACATTAGAATCACCTGGGGACCTTGGAAAAATGCTGATGCTTGACTCCACTCTCAATTAAGTTGGGGAGTTTTAAAACCTGCCGGGTGGATTCTAATGTACAGTCAAGTTTACGAAGTCCTGTCCTACACGAACAGATGGAGCTAGGTATAGCTGAAAAAGTTCTTTCTAGTTTTATTTTACAAGATGCGTGCTTCATCCTGTGCTAAAACTCCTCTTTCAGCCCCACCCCGCAACGAGACACACATAAACACACACACACCACTTAAACCTTTTGTCTCTACGAAAGCTTCATCATTTATGGGTACCCTGTTCCTAGGTGGGAATATAATGTGCTGCACTTACGTTGTAGCAGATTCCTATTTCTACGTGAATACCACATCTGTGATGTACAGATGTGTTGGTATAACGTTAGCACCCCACAAAGGCTAAGTAAGAAGGAAGGAGAGCAGGATAGCAGTTTAGCAAAGGAAAGGGTATCTATCTATTGAGTCCCTGTATGCTCCAAGAAAAATTCTGAATGAACAGATATCTTCTTTAGCAACTTTTGATGTTAAGTTGGAGCCTTTCATTACATTGACTAGTGCTGGTGTTTCTTGGACCTATTCTGCAAAAGGTCAGAGATCGCCCAGAACTGAAGAGGAAGAAAAATACCTTCTTCACTTCAAGTGTAGGAGGAAGAATTTCCACAAGAATAACCTTGTGTACAGGTCCATGAGAACTATACATCCCAGTTACTCAAAGGTATTGAACCCTTCCTTGACTTTAGGTGTATTTACAAATAGAAGGGAAAAAGCACATCAATTCTCCTTGCTCTTTATCAAGGAGAAACCCATCATCTGTGGGAAGGAGTTCTTTCTTACATAGAACCTTCCATATGCTAAATCTCCTTGAAATTATTGAGGAAGGGCACCCTTTAAACATCAGGCAGGCAGATCCTAAGTTGGTGACAGAAGGCAAAGTTGACTGAGCCCCCTGAGGTCTTAGGCACCTAGCCATCTCTGACCTTGTGGGAGAAGAAAAGCCAGGAACCACTCCCCTTCACTAAAGAGGGAGATACCAGGAGGAGATTCATGAACCCCTATTGATTGTTACATCTCTTGTGGCAGAGTCCTGTGGTAGACCCCCGATTCCTGATGACTACTCCAGTGCTCATAAGTATATATCAGGGTTTCCAAGGAGACAGGGCAAAAGAGTTTTCCTTAGGGAAGACAGCTGACTTTGGCCATAGCACTACTAAGAGTTAGGACTCCTTTCTGGTCCATACTGTCTAGCAGGAGTCCTGGACTCCTGGTTAAGGAAAGTGGTAATGCTTTAGAGTCTAGGCTTGCATCCTGTGTAGGGACAGAGGGCTCACTATCAGGATCATGTAAGGGGAGGATCAGTGCATGCAGGACCCTGAGCATGAGTACCTACTTACCTGTTGCACCTCCGGGCTTCATTTGTCTAATCCCAGACCCAGCCCTGGGAGGGAGCAACAGGGGTCAGGAGAACCATTGGTAATTTAGGGTTTCATGCCTTTGATTTTATTTACTGATTGATAAAGGGCCTCCTTGCAAAAATATCTCGATAGATTCCCAGGGAAAGAAAGACTTTTGTGTGGCTGACGTGCTGGCAGTGCCCATGGCCACGTGTGTCACCCTGGTGGAGGATAATCGTCCTATTATTTTTTGTCAGTAGGTATAACAAGTGGGTAGTGCTTTGAGCGTTCCACTGTGATGAATTAATTTTGTGTTCATTGTAGTAGCACTGATCATAATGAATTAATTTGGTATTCATGTGGATGTCAGAGTTGTTTTCTTTTTTCTCTTCCAGTTTCACGTAGCTTTAGTTAATGGATACTTTAGAAGACTAACACATCTGATCCTACTCTCATGTTAACTTTTCAGAATTACCCACGCCTGAGTATTGTGTGGTCTTCTGTGTTTAAAAATATTTAAGTTAATGTTAAAAGTAATTAATATTTTAATAGCATTACAGTCACATCAGCATTTTCCTTGCCCTCATTTTGCAAAGTAAGGGAAATAAGTAAATAGTTACGACAGGTTGAACGATATAGTCAGTAACTTGTATATTTTAGTTTTAAAGAATCTAAGCCAAATGTTTGTAATTTGTAGCTTTGTTAAAGACAAATACTGCATTCTCTTATGCAAATATAAAGTAACAAAAACTGCATGGCGTATATAATAATTTGTTCTTCTTTTTAATTTCTTCTCTCTTCTTTTCCTCACAGACAAGATTGATAAATGTATGTGCATATATTATTTATCTGTTCATGTAAGGACACATAATTGGCCATTAGATATGGTAATTGCATAAATAGATCTTATTCAAACTCATTTCCTTTTCTGTTTACAAAATAAATGTTTTTGTTAAATTGAAATATATACTGAAATAGAAGTGCCTGATTTAGGATTGAGAAACCAGGTACCCAAACAAAAATCAAACTAAATCCTGGGGAACTTTTTACCAACTTGGGCTTTAACCTATACGCCGCTTCTTAATTTGTTCATCACGTTGGCTAATTATTGAAGATATTTATAATAGAACAAGGGTTTCCTTCATCACTCACCCACCTGCTCGGCTGATTTGCTCCCACTGGGAATGTAGTGGAACCTTTTGAGAAGAGATTTTGGTCCTTATAAGCATTGAGATGCCATTTAAACTTGAACTTGGAAACGGTATCATCCTCCACACACTCCTTGTGGCTTTAAACTTTTCTTTCTTTCTTTCTTTCCATCTCTTTCTTTCTTTCCATCTCTTTCTTTTCATCTTTTTCTTTCTCTTTCTTTCTTTCCATCTTTCCATCTCTTTCTTTCCATCTTTTCCTCTTTCTTTCTTTCTTTCTTTCTTTCCATCTTTCCATCTCTTTCTTTCTTTCTTTCTTTCTTTCTTTCTTTCTTTCTTTCTTTCTTTCTTCCTTATTTCCATCTTCTTCCCTTTCTTTCTTTCTTTCTAAATAATTTTATAGCTCCTGTGCACTTTCCTTCTGAGCAGCAGCTGTATTCCATTCTACAATGCTGTGTGTCAGTAGTTGGTGGTTCCTGTATATATTTTACTACTTCAAGTGTATAAAAAATTAGTTGGGACTCTATTGCAAATGGCAGGGACCGTATAACTGGGTTGCTATTGCTTTCATTATTTTTGTTATTATTGTAACAGCTTGTACAGTAATATGCTAACAAAGATTTATGGCTTCATGAGGCAGGAGTAAATGTTGGGATGGAGGAGAAAACTCATGTTAAAACAAATGTCTATAATAATAAGAAGAAAACAAAACTCAAAAGCTCTAAGAGAATTGTTTCTAGTATAAATATTTTTATTAACATTTGCTATGGTTTGAAGAACTTGAAAGTAATTGTTTATGCATTTCTGGAAGTTAGAAATGTTGTGAGCCTATATGTGCATGGTTTGTCTTGGACGGAGATCTTTCTTACTTTCTTTCTTTTTTTTAGATTTTGTGTGTGTGTGTTGTTGAACCAGAACACACAGCTATTGAATATGCAATGAAGAGAAAATTTATGGAGGGCGGAATTATGAGTATCTGAGGAAAGTTTAATTACTTTTATAATTTAGATAAGCTTCATAATTTATTGTAACACACCGGACTTGGGCACAATTTGTAACAATTATAAAGTACTTGAATTTAGATTCTTTACTTGGCGGCTGTGAGCAGAGTTAGCTGGAGGAAAACTTTGAGTATTTACTTCTCTTCCCAGCCTTGCATTAAAGGCTTATGTTCCTTGTGCTTTTGTTGCTCCCTTTTTCATTGACCACATCTCTGGGTTTTCTTTCTCCGGAAAGCATGTATTACAATATAGTAGGCCTGTGGTTGTAAACATAGAAGGAAGCCAGCTAAGGAGGGACATGCAGATATCTATCAATGCCCAAAGCCATGAAAGGAGAACCTCAGAGCAAAGCTCAAATTATGCTTGCAGATGGTTCCTGCCGAAACGGAAAAGAAGACCTCACCGCTCACCTCCTTGCAAAGGACCGATCCTGAATAATGCAAACTATTCAGAAATCCAGCAATTTTTTTTTTCCTTTTTAATGAATAGAAACTTATTTTCTTACATAAGGAGCAGTGTAAAATAGCTACTTCTCCTCTTAGGTCTGGATTACTTCTCTATTACAGAAAAATTGCTGCCTGGTATACAATTTTATGACCTCGCTATTTTCTACAAAATTGATCTTATTTATTGCACATTTTTGTCATGGCTTTATACGTGTTTTCCTTCTTTACATATCATGCTGAGATTGAACATAATCAATGAAAGCATGAGATCTCAGCAGCAGATTTTGACGTTTCTAAAGACATCTTCCTTAAAAACTATGTTTGTGGTCTGGGAATTTTTCCATTTGCATTTTCTTTTTAATAACTAAACTGCAGAGCAGAATTAGTTCTCATAAAACCTCATACTTGTTCAACATCTCCCCTAATTAAATGATCATAACAGTTTTGTATAACACATTGAACTGTCAAAAGTGTCTTCATATTTATTGTATGTTTAGGACAGGATTAAAAAACTGAGTTATTCTACAGTTGGAGGTAGGGATAAGTGATGAGCCACCTTAGGGACTTCTGTACCTCAAATGCTGTCCTGTATTCTCCAGCTTCTTTGTGGGCTATTCTGGGGTGACCTACCGAGACTTCGACTCTGGTTTTTGATATTCTCTTGTGTTAGTATAAGTTTTTGATAAATCACTTGCAGCAAAACACTGAAGCAACTTATCCATTGGCTTAAATGAGTCAACAGTCTGAATCAAACAGGTTTTGAATTGGTTAAAATAATAAAACCAGGAGCCCTGTGGTTGAGCTCTTGATGATTAAAGAACCAGGCCCAAGAATGTGTTTATTTTCTTCTAAAAAGAAAGTCAAGACTCTTACTTCTTTGAGCTGTGTTGCTTTGTATAGATTTCTTTCCTTAAAAGAAAGGCTTTATCATCTGTTTCAGATCTTTATAGGTATTGCAATAAGATACTCTTTTCTCTTAATATAGGATTGAAAGGATCAAAGTTGATAACTTTAACTCAGATACTTTAAATAAAAAAAAAGTTATCTCGGTTTTCCTTTCAAGATTTATGTTCTTACAAAGGTACAATGTTCCCGATTGAATGCGATCCTACTAGGGAGGATCACATGTATAGAATAATAGTTCTCTTGTCTGGCATGCTCTGGGTTGTTTTAATGTTGCAGGTGAATGTGTTCTACTCTGCAAATAAATGTACTTCTCCTATTCTTGTTCCTGATGGCTTGTATCCTTAAACCCTTTTGTTCAGAGCATTATTGTCCTTTATCCTGAAAAATGTCTGTGATTGTAGTGCCCCAGTACTGTAAATCAATGGGGACTGAATTCAGTGCTGCTAAGTAGTGTAAGGCAACCCTTTAAATGCAAATGCATCAGGGCTAGTTTTAATGTAATTTTAATAAGGCTGAAACCATTTTGAAGTAGACTTAAATCATAATACTGATCTCAAAAGACTCTCTATTTAGCCGAGAAGGCCCTTTATTCTCACTGGCCATTTTTTCTCTATGTGCATCCAAAGCACCTTTTATCTGATCCCCTGGTTTTCATTCAATATATCTTCCCCCCACCCCTCAAACAGAATATACGTACGATTTGTAGCTACTTTATTAGTTGCAGATGAACCTGAATTCATTAGCTAAAACTGTTTCACTTCTTTTTCTTGTGGTTGTACCTTACTGACCAGTCATTCCTTTGAAACAAACAAACAAACAAACAAACAAGTTGCTTAACAAATTGCTATGTTTTGGTAAAAGAAGTAAAAATCCAGTTGTTGATGCTGATTAGAAAAGTTAAGAGTAAAACTTAATATTTAAATAGGAGAGTGACTGTGGAGTCATAAAACTGAGGAAAACATTTGCAAAATGAAGTCTGACCTAAAGCCCAATATACTGCAATGTTCTAAGTTTCTTGGTGTCACCAACTTTCAATATTCGACTATACGTGAAATATGTTTTGCTGTTGGTACTTGGATTGATGGGAAAGGTACAGGAGCATTGGCCTGGGGAAATAAAATAGATTAATTAAATTAATTAACCCATTAATTAATTAGTTAATTTTAATTTCACAAAAGATCGTAGAAACTAAAGGCAAGAATGGGGTGGGGTTTTCCCACATGATTCACTGTCATATTCTAGAGAAGCGAAGGAGTTTTGATCTTTGGGTATTTAACTTTGGATGTGCATGTTAATTTACAATAATTTAATTAAATAGTGTAATTACAGCATACATTAAACTATTTATAGATTAACTATCCTACATTTTTCTGTGTTCAAGAATTATCTGGGAAGAGATGCGTAAGTACTCAAGTTCATACTGTATTCCATTGATTAGCTTTTTAATATAGTTCTTATAATTCACAAGACGGTAATTTCTAATTTCAATTACTCCTCTTTTCCTGTTGAGCTTTTTGAAATAATAACTTAGACAAGTATTTTTTTTTAAAAACTTGTGTTAAGACATGTGAATAGAAATTTTATTTTGAGTACATTGTGCATTGTATATTGTAAAACTACCCTAGGAGGGTGATATAATTTGTGGTGATTCCCAAACTATTTCCACCAGAGAGCTCCTTTTTTCACAGTCTCCTTTGCCTATGGAACATTTTGCCGAAGACAATTTTGGGAAATGCTAAGTCAGCCCCCAATTTGTTTTTCAGTCCTTGCAAATTGTGGTGGTAGCTAGCCTCTTGTTTTTTGAACACTGGTCACTGATCCTTTCACTTTGTTAGGACAGTTTCCTAGGATAGACGAGCTCCTTGCTAACAGCATCCTCTTGAAATACTGCTTGCAAAACGTGAACAGATAATGAAGTCAGCTACTCCAATATTTTTACAGCAAATGATAGCTGTGTCATAGAGAGATTGGCAGCTATGTCAATGGAGTTGTTCTAGCTTCTTGTCATGGCTTTTGTCTGTTTCCTGAGAGAGGAGTGCACGTGCACGTATGTGTGTGTATACCCTTCTCTTCCTGTCACAGCAGTTTGGTCACCCTGGTGACCCCTGGGTCTAGAGCAGGGCCTTGAAAATGCACTTGACTTTGGACTCCTGGCAGGTCATGTAAATGGGGGAAGCAGACAATAGGCAGAGGTGGGTGTAGGGAACCAGGGCATGCACGCCCCGGTCGACATTCAGGCAACATCTTCAGGAATCCCGTGCAGGGCAAACAAAGTATGTTTTGAGGCTAGTAGTGTATCATCTGTGGTGTGAAGTAAGAAGTCGGGAGACCTGAGCTCTTGGCCTTATTGCCTACCCCCTCTGCGCCCCTCATTTTGTTTTTATTAGAGCATGATTGCTTAATTTATACCAAGCAGAAAATAAGCCTGGTCCTGCTGAAACAACCATGTTTTAAAGGTTGTATGTAATATTTGTCAAAAAGAACATACAAAAAAATAATTTTAGAAGCTTTTATAAGAGGGGCGCCTGGGTGGCTCAGTCAGTTAAGCCTCTGACTCTTGATTTCAGCTCAGGTCATGATCTCAGGATTCGTGAGATCGAGCCCCGTGCCGGGCTCCGTACTGACAGCATGGAGCCTGCTTGGGATTCTCTTTTTCTCCCTGTCTCTCTGCCCCTCTCCCGTGCTTTCTCTCTCTCTGTCTCAAAAGAAATAAAATAAATTTAAAAAGTAAGCTTTTATAAGCAAGAACGTACAGAATTTAACCCCCCACCAACTTCTTTCCTAGAACTGCAAACTACTACTACCATTTTAGTTGGACTTTTTGTTGTTGAAACTATGCATCTGGGAAATCTAAGAAAATTTAAAAGGGGCATATAAACGATTGCATAGAAGAAGCTGAGCATTAACTACCTTCACACAGTGAAGAAGCGAAAGTTAGAAATACATGAAAGTTATCAAATGTATGAGGGTCCTAGAGGCAATTCTTGAAACATATTCTGAGACATTGGATATCTCTGCATTTATTTGGGCCTTGGTTTCTATTTCTATGATTAATATTGGACTTGATGTCATCTGATGTCCTATTCAGCTCTCAGGTCCTATGAAGCTGAGTCTGAGATTAACTCAGGTCTCAGACTGACATGTAGGGGAAACCGGTCCCCTGATGCCTTCAGCACTGAGATGTTATTGATTTCTCACGTATAATACAACTGCACAGTACAGTTTGCCCCAATCGGGAGAAATGTTTAACAAGTGCTGAGAGTATGTAGGAAACCACTTTCTGTACTCCATGATTTCAAAATTGAGAAAAGATTCCTTTTGATTAAATACACTGCCCTCAAACACACGTGGTCATTTTCTTTGTCTTTTCCTTTGACATTCTGTTTCTTTAACTTTACTGGGCATAGGAGAGTTTTAACTCTGAGATTTTAAAGTCCATATGTAGAACTAAAACGTGTCAGAGAAACCTACGGACAGATTCATCAAAGGCGTTATGAAGCACACCGCATGTCCTTTAACATCAAGGTGTAAACTGAGCCCATTAAATCATTAGTTAAGTGGTAATAGGGAGCAGGAGTCTGATTAGATTACAAAATCTTGTGTATGTCAGCGCGGAATGTGAAAACATAGTCCTTGATCTCCACCACAGTGCCACGAAGACTCAATTAGAGGACTGGTATGTGCCCAGATTTGGGGACATAAAGGGCAACTGGATTTTGAAGGAAAGATGGTAAAGGAACACCTGCAAAAATCTGCTTTTCTGTGCAACAGACTGGGTAATTGCATATGCAGATGGATAGTTAGGGATATAATTACTTGATTTGTGAACACAAATGCCCTTTCGATTGTGAGAGTGTTGAATTTTGCAGTGACAGGTGCGTGCGGATTGCTGTGTGTGTATCCTTTGCACCCCTGTTTAAATATTTGGCCTGGAGTATGTCTTCCATTCATTCTGAATATAACTGCTCTCCCTCACTGATGGTCTGGGGGAATTGTTACAGCTCTTAATGTCTCTCCAACTTTTTCTCATAAATAATAACCTTAATTTGAAACCTTGACTAAAAGAAGGACGGCATACAGGCTTGTGGTGTAAGGGCTTACGAATTATGCACAGTAATTCATTTTTTAAAGCTGATGGATGTAACTCATTAGTTTTCATTGTTTTCTCAAAATAAGGAAAACTATTAACCAACACTGCAGACTAATAGCCTGGAATTTTATCCTCATCATCAACTGAAGTTTAATGGAAAATCATCTTTTGAAAGACTTCTTTTTTCCGCCCTGCTTTTTCTTCACCTTTCCATGAATACTTTTGAGACATCTTTGCTAATTTCCCAACTAAAAAGCATTCCCAGCCATTCCCTTTTGATGTCGACGTGTCAGTGTCACACTGAAGATGTTCGTCAAAATACTGATATGGTCCAGGGGCACCTGGGTGGCTCAGTCGGTTAAGCATCTGACTTTGGCTCGGATCACGATCTCGCGGTCCGTGAGTTCGAGCCCCGCGTCGGGCTCTGGGCTGACGGCTCAGAGTCTGGAGCCTGCTTCGGATTCTGTGTCTCCCTCTCTGACTCTGTCCCTCCCCTGCTCGCACTCTGTCTCTCTGTCTTTCAAAAATAAATAATAAAAACATTTAAAAAAACAACTGAAGAAATACTGGTGCAGTCCAAACGGGATTTTTTTCGACTGAAGAATGTGGTAGTACCGATTTATGTCGGGGTCCAGATATTTTCATTTCTCTGCCATTATGAGGAAAGTGGATGTTGGCAGTGCTGTCTGCTCTGAAAAGGTTACTAAAGTGGCAAAAGCATATGACAAGTTGCTGCCATGCTTTATGTAGAGACTTTTTGCTTCATGCCAAATCAAAATGTACCTAAATTACTTTTTGTCAGAGAAAGGTTAATTTCAGCAGTTCTTAATATTTGGAAAACTTTCATTGACTTCTGTGTGCCTGATACTCTGCTAAGTATAGGGCATCAATCACCTCGTAACCTGTCAAACATTATATATTATCCCCATTTCACAGAGGAAGAAACTGAGATACAACCAGATTCAATATATTACTCCTGCTGTATAGTTAATAAATAGAAAAAGATTAGAGTTCAGAAATACGTGCCTCTATAGGCCATGTTTGTTTTTTGATGAAGTCGAATTTGTTTAAACACACACACACACACACACACACACACACACACACGCACGTATAATAATCTTGAACCTGCGTTAAAAGGGACTGTATCCATATTTACCCAAAGAGAGTCACGGTAACCACAGAGATCCCAGTTTGACTAGCTTTAATATGAAGCCTTCACAACAGGTCTTCTACATATAAGCACTTTAATTTCCAGATATTTCCTTGTGCTTGCTGCTCTTCTAAGTCACGTTTTCTCAGTCAGATGTTCTTTAAGCTTTTTTGACTAAAAATGTAGGCATTAAACTTTACCCACTAAAAGGTTTGAAACCGTTCTTTCGGATTCTTCATGCGCCACTAAATAGCACAGGCATGTATGGGGTATTGCTTCTGCATGTGGGGAAGGAGCTGGCAAACTTTGCTCAATAATGTTCAGAACCACCTGCTTTGAATGTGGTCTGATTGAATCAGATGACGGCTGCTTTTCATCACCGCATCGGGATTGGGATGTGGGGGAAGTGTTTTGTTTTGATATTTCGCATGTGCTTAGGTGTTAGTGGTTTCAGATTGTTTAAGAACAGGCTCTCATCACGGAGTGTTGCTGAATCCTGTGGGGGAGATCTGAAAGAAACCTTGAGTATTTCTGGGTCTGTTTAAAAATTATGTCTTCTTGTGTGGTGTATTTATTTGTGTTCAGGATGCAGATTGCCTTGTGGAAAATGGCAGATCATTTTCCCTCACAAAAGGTTCTTTTGTGTGTTTGGTTGATTTTTTTTTTTTGTATTTAAACTATTTTTTATCGCCCCTCCTCATGAGCTTTGATATTGGTATATTAATCATTAATGCCACTAGCTTCTGCGGAGTTCCTGATGCTCTGTGGGTTTGTGTGTCTTCGAGGGTGATGTGGCATCCGTCCTGATATTCCTCTTGTACTTGAGGTTCTAAACATTATGGTCTCCTTTTGAATTTGCAGTGTGCGGGCACTTGTAGGCAAGGTGACTCTCAAAGAACTGAAAGTAGGGATTGCGGCTCACCGCCTGCCATCAGAATGTGTTGGGGGGAAGCTTTGGGGGGTGCACACAAGAGAGACTTGGTGAAAGTACAGATTTCTTGGGCCCATCTAGAAAATTCGGATTTAGTGCCTCTGGGAGGCACCCAGGAATATGTGTTTTTTTTTTTTTAAACCGGTGTTCCAGGTGACTGACACGGGTAGGTCTGAAGATCAGTTGGGATTAAGGGAACTGTGCCTCTACCTGACACCCCAGTATTTCTCAAAGTGGGTACCCCTGCATCTAATATGCTGGGTGGTTTTTGTGACTTGCAAATTCCTGGGCTAAGCATGGTGCTGTCAGACCGACATCTTTAATGTGCCTGCCTTAGGATGCGTACTGCTACTAAATATTGCGAACTACAGCGACAGAGACTCTAAGTTACAGGAAAACAACCGCGGAGGTTCTAAGTTACAGGAAATCGTGGAGCAAATCGGGAGGATTAGAAATCAGCATGTAATATCTGTACAGAAAAACAGACTCCTCAAAATAGGGGACAGGTGTGTTTGGAAAGCTTGTTTTGTAAAGAGGAGTCTTTTCTCCCTTTGACTTCTCTTATTTACACCGAAGCTACATTTCTGAATTAAAAAGAAAAGGAAAAAAAACAAAGTGCAGTAACAATAAAAGATTCCCAAGGCATACCAAAGCTGGGGGGAGCCATGGGTACTTTAGCTTTGTCTTACTTTGTGACAACTATTTGACCAGCCGTTTGCTTTATCCCTGCCTTCCTCGCCTAGAAGATTCAGGACTGTGAGCCTTAGAGACACTGGATCAGTGGGTTCCTGCTCCCGCCCAGCAGGCCCAGCAGGCTCTCTGGAGACAGAGCTGCAGCTGAAGTTGGGTGGGAGTGTGCTGGCATGTTGACATGCAAATTTCAGTTCTTATCCCTGCACAGTTGCCCGGTTGTGCATTTTTTCTGGCCCTTACTCCTTTCTTTTCTCCATCGCCTAATTCTCAAGCTCTTTTGAGGCTAAAAACTGGTGAGAAAGACTTACAAACCAGTTTCAGTCCTCTTGGTCTGAACACTCTGATATCACAGAAAGCCATGGTATATTTTAAATTTTATACACTTGGGGCGCCTGGGTGGTTCAGTTGGGTTGAGCATCCAACTCTTGGTTTCGGCTCAGGTCATGATCTCATGGTTTGTGAGTTCGAGCCCCACATCGGGTTTGCTGCTGTCGGTGCGGAGCCCGATTTAGATCCTCTGTCCCCCTCTCTCTACCCCTCCCCTGCTTGCTCTCTGTCAAAAATAAACATTTAAAAAATAAAATAAAATTTATACACTTACTTCTTTGCTCTTCTCTCTTGTTACTGAATTTTTGAAAAATGCTTGCTATATTGATACCAAAAGAGAGAATGTGTGTGTGTTACATTTAAATGGAAAACTTTGTTTGTTTTGTATATTAGGCCGTAGCCAATGAAAATCCAGGAACTTAGGATTTTTCACAACCACAACTGAATATAGAACTGCATAGTTTTTATTTTTTTTGCTATGAGTGTAAATATTGAGAATAGTTTTGTTTGTTTATGCCTGTGCAGTTTTATAGTAAATCCTTTCAAATGGATTGCAAAGCCATCCATGGATATTTGTAAAGACTTTGCAAAATCATACATACAATAAATTATCCATTTGATTTGGACAAGTTTTGCAATTATTTGTGGCTTTAACAAGGGCTTTTGAAGGGTATTGTATATATCTTCTGGCCAGGTCTACTTTTTTTGTTGTTTTCAAGAAAATGGGAAGTTGTGTATACAATCCCTTGAATAAACCAGTAGTAAAACTATATATTAGGTAGTCAAATTATGGTATTTCAAATCTGTTTTTTTTTATTTTAAAGGGATAACAATTTGTGAATTTCATCTCATGGATTTTTTTATGTTTCAAATTAAGTTGTTATCCCATCCTTGTCTGTTTTTTGAAAATAAATACCCCGCTCAATGTGTTAGAAAAATAAAACATATAATGACATATTAAAAATGTATAAAGTCCTTACTGGGGGGAAAATACTTTCTTCTTTATTATATTGTACCTTGTAATAATGTATTTCCATTGACATTAAAAAGAATTCCTTTTATTTGTTGCTATTTTGTCAAATTTCATGATTTTTTTCCGTGATTTTTTTTTTTTATGACAAAGTTGTAATGTTTATTAAATCTACTTATGCATTCAACAAATTGTCACTGAGGCAGTGGTCTAGGGTCCGGGCCACAGGTGCCCAGTCAGTGCCCTGTCCTGAAGTTTGCACCCAGTGGGAGTCAATAAACAAAGATACCAACTACCAAACATATACATATCTACACGTGTATAAAGACGCAAAAGTGTGTGTATATATTTATGTACATGCATTATTATGGGCATGTATGTAAATACAGATACCGAATAGTGACAAATACTGTGACAAAATGGGGCAGTGTAAGGGGTTAGAGAGCATAATTACAGGGCGCGTAGGAACTGGGCACATTGTTTGATCTAGGGTATCCTGAGAGGGCCTCTCCAAGAAGGCCCTCGCCGCATGTATTCTAATTCCTCATCCTATGGTAATGACGCATGGTTATGTAAAAATATAAGCCATGTCCCATCAAGGACCAAATTAAAGTTCATATTTGCTGTGAGAAGATAATTTACTTAATATTAAGTAGTATACAAATTAGATGTACTGTATATGCAGCCTACATAATTAAAGCCTTAATGTTGAACTATGACATTCTATGCAAATTCTGTGTTAAGAACTTTTGTTCTCAGTCATCCATGTGCTCAGGGTAACAAGAGAAAAAAAGGTAAAAAAAAAGATCACCAGGCATCTTAAATTCCAGGCTAGGAATTGTAATTTCATTATTTGTTTATTTATGTTTTTAAAGTTTATTTATGTTGAGAGAGAGCATGAGTGTGCGAGTGGGGTAGGGAGAGAGAGAGAGAGAGAGAGAGAGAATGCCAGGCAGGCTCTGTGCTATTAGCACAGAGCCCGATGCAGGGCCCAGTCCCATGAACCGTGAGATCATGGCCTGAGCTGAAATCTAGAAGGTGGTAGTAGGAGAAGAAAGGAGAGAAAAATTGGTAAAGGCTGCAGTAGTAGAATTGAATAAGTTTGAGTGAAATGTTTGTAAGCATTGCTGATGGAGAAGATCCAGATCTCTTTTTATCTATCACTTACTATATTACACTTTGCTGAAATAAAACCAGCCTTGGTTCTTCAGTGTATCTTATTTTATAATTTTTTGAATGTTTATTTATTTGAGAGAGAGAGAGAGAGACAGAGTGCAATGCAAGCAGGGAGGGGCAGAGAGAGAGACACACACACACAGGATCCCAAGCAGGCCCTAGGTCTGCGCTGTCAGCACAGAGCCCGACGCAGGGCTTGAACTTCTGAACGACAAGATCATGACTTGAGCTGGAGTCTGATGCTTAACAGACGGAGCCACACAGGCACCCCCAGTTAAAGCCTTCTGCCTTTCTACCTGGGCTTTCTTTGTCTCACCTTTTCTCTTGCCACACCTTGTGATTCCCTTTATACTCTCCAACATTTGAAATCAGACTTGCCTTAGAGAGTTCTATCTCTTTTTTTGAGTGTATTTCAAGAAGCGATCTCTTGATGTTTATTTGCCATTTGTAGCTTAACTTAAAACTTTTTGCTAATATTTGATATTTGTTCCAGTGCGTATTTTGTCTCCTTAACTAAATTTGAATTCAGGAGTTATACTTCATTTGGAGAGGCCCAAACTTAAAAAAGGGCGTGTTCTATATTTTTAGTAATGAGACTGATTTTTCCTTCTATTGAAGTGACACATGAATGACTCTTGAGGGTCTAGCAGGGTCCAAAAAAATTTATTTAATCTAAAATATTGTAAAACTTCAGTATTATTAATACTTAAAGATAGTTTTTCTGCAACAAGAAATACAAGAATCTGGGGAATGTGTTCTCTGCCCTCCCCTCTGTTACAGTAATGGTTAGAGTGTGTTACATATCCAGACAGCGTGTTTTGCTGGGTGCTAGTTCATCTAGAGCTGAGGTTTTTCACTTTATCTTAGAGTCAGAGACTGTTTTGGAAATCCAGTGCAAACTATAGACTCTCTTTCCAGAAAAGTGCGTATAGCTAAAGGCATGAGTAAAATTTTGTAACAATTTCAGGGAGTTTCTGGATCTCCCTAAGGCCCATCCATGGGCCTAGGGCCTGAAGAGTCAATCCTTTCCCATCCCTCAGCCCCCACCTTGGCATTGCTAAGGCCATGTGTGTAGCATTTTTGTAGGACCGATATTGGCAAGTCAAGGACAAAGTCCTCTTGAGTACTTTCTGCAGACATTGCCTTTACTTGTGGTAAGTGCTGGCTGGTGTTTGTGAGTGGGCCGTGGGGGATAGGACAGATGAGAAAGAAGATACATGTGCAAATCTAGAGGAGACTTAAACGGGGAATTCTAGGGCAGATAACTTGTATACTTCTGAAAATGATGCCTCTGTGGGGCTCAGACAAATGTGAGTGGCCGGGAGATGATGGCCCTTCAGTAGGTGAAGTCCAAATTTATCCAGACTTGGTATTTATTGTTGAAGAATCTTAATGAGCATTAAGCTCATAAGCCTTCTTCTGGGGCAGCAGGGGGTGGGGATCTGCTGTAAATTTGGGGATATTTTCAGCTACAGCAACAACAGCAAACCCTGACTCAAATTGGCTTAAACATAAGGAAATGAATTGCTCTATGTAATGTATCCTGAAATCCCTGATGTTTTCCTCCTTGGTGGCTGGCCTCATCCTGGGACATTCAGCCAGCAGTTCTGTGCATCATGTCCAAACAGGAATATGCCCAGAGAAAACGTAAAAATCCATCTCCTACTAATTTGCGGCTTTCCTTGGAGCAGGTAGACCTTTCCCAGGGACCCAGTGGCAGATAGGCCTTTGTGTCTCAATGTCCATTTTAAACTGGTCCCTGTGATTGGCACCAGTACTCAGGCCCTGCGTCTGGAATTGGAGATGAGGTCACCTTCCCCTGATCCACTTGGAGGAGGGGTGGCTACTGAAAACAAACACAACAGCACCCCCCTCCCCCCACAGTTCTGTTAAGAGGGAAGAAGATGTTCGGAATGGATATTGGGTAGACAGAACTAATGGTGTCATTGCATCTTTTGATAAACTAATGTTTAGAATAAAGTAGAAGAAATGCTGTTTGCCTTTTTACAATCCAGCTAAATCTGTGTTATATTCTGTACCACCGCACACAGGAGACACTCATGTGCTTAAGGCTATGTAACTGAACTTTTAGAATAGATTTTCCATCCACAAGGGGACTGGTCTCCACTGCTTCCCTCTCAGTTTACTTCTGGCCCCTTCTGTCACGCACAGTCAAGAGAAAGATGAGGTTTTAGGAACTTGCAGTGTGTGTGCAGTTTGCCTAAGCTGTCCATGATTTACAGTAACACTTTTCTTCATTGGCGGGTTCATTGTTAATTGACTTGTATGTCTTCTTATCTTTGAGAATTTTCGGTATGGCTTACAAAGTAATATGTTCATCTCTTCCTATGTACTTTCGATTTAATGATATCTCTATGTTTCCGTATAAGTAAGTGGGGAAAAATGTACGTGAAAATGCTTTTCAGAGCACTACTAATTTCAATAGTAGAATTTTCCTCTGGGGCATATTTAACCCAGAGGAAGTCTTGATGATTAGGAAATTGGATTCTTAATGGTTGATTTGTGAGGTGACAGATAACTTTCTACAGAGAGTATCTTTCATTCAAATTTGGGGTTCCAGCTTCTGACGGTGTCACATTTCTTTTGTGGCACAAGAAAAGGGGTGACAGTCAACTTGGAAAGAGATCGGGAGGAGAGACGACGAGTTCTCCTCCCAGCTGTGCCAATGCCTTGCCTGGAGGACTTGCACCAACAACCCCTGAATTGCTCACACCTCCACAGTTATGGGGGGCGGCGATGCAGGCTGTGTGCAAGTGCTCTGAAAAGTCAAAAGCAGTAAACTGCGGTGGGCTGTTGATTGTTCTGACTGCGGAGTTCTGATCACTTTACTCGAAGCAGGACTTGAAATGTTAATGGTACCCTTCTCCATCAATGGGGAAGTTGCAGTGAGTAAGTTTTCAGAAAATGTTGCACTGCAACTGTGGTCTAAGTAACTGACATGGAATGCCAACCCTGCTCTCTGTCTTGCTATCACCAGATCACAGAAAGCTGTTTTACTGTAGAGGTAACAGTTGTTTGCTCCTCTGTCCTGAGGCCAATGATTATATAATATGTATCAAATCACTAGGGTGCATATCAAAGTGAGCATAAAGAGGCAAATATTTCCCTTTACAATGACCGTATAAGAGATTATTTCTGTCAGGGGACAAAACATGCATGAAGTCTGACTGTTTCACTGCATTTTTACTATAGAAACCATGGAGCCTGAGATTTGTACATTAACTCCTGTCTCATCGTGTGACTGGAAAGTGTTTCAAGGTGTTAAGAGTACTGATCTGCATGTTTCTCCTGAGTCTTACCCCATACTTGTGTGTTTGTGAAATGAACTATTAATTAACTTGTGGAGGAAAATGTGCGCTAAGCTGATCTTGGTGGTGTACCTGTGGTTGAATTGCTTCAGTTAATAGTAGAGTGAAATTTTGAATTTCTATCGTATGAGGTCATCCTTCTCAAAGTCATAGGAACAGTACAGAATGTTTCATAACCTGAGAAATTCTGTTAGTGTTTTTGTTATTTTCCTGTGCACACATCTGAAGCGCTCAAGGCCCGGCCATACAATTAATTAAGATTATACCATGTGCTTTCTCCCTGTCTTGCGACATGCTGGGTACTTGGGATAGGCCAGAAAGCAAACAAGACACTTCTTGCCTTCATGTAGCTTATTGTTCAGTGGGGAAGAAAGGAATCACTTGAGAATCATAAACATGTAAAATTCCATCTGTGACAAGCCTAATCAAAGAGAAGAAAGGACAAGACACCTGATTTAGAAGGCAAGGAGAGCTTCCTTCTAGGATGATTCAGCTGACAGTTGATGTGGGAGGGAGGGAAACAGGCCACCAGGTGTGTTTGAACTTTGTTAGGAGATTGGGGGAAATGGAAGAGAAAAGGAGGCCAAAAATGAGAAAAGAGAAAAAATGGCCAAAATGGCCTTGATGTCCATAATTAAGAACTTTTCTCTTATCCTGACATCAAGGGGACGATGTTGATGTATTAAAAAAAAGGAATGGCGTGATGGGATTTGCATGTCCCTTTACAAAGACCTCTTTGCCTGTACACTGCACACCGGATACTAATTCACCAAAGGCGGTCGGGGCTCTTCCTCCAGTTGTGGTTGTCACTAACATATACCCCATCTCCTCAGTGTGTGGTGTCCTCGTACTTTGCGTGGGATTACTACATCGTCAGGGACAGCTGTGATTGGACTATGCTGATGATCAGGGTAATCCTAACTCCTTTGCTGTGGTTTTTAATTTGGGTCATGCAGGTCTTTGTAAATCCACGCAGGTATCTCGTGGCTTTAGGGATTGGTTGCGTGGTGGGTCCAGTGAAGGCAAACTGAGGACAAATTTTGTTCTTTTGTAAACCGAACTCTCTGCAAGTAAGTAGAGGAATAAAGAAGTAAGTAGACCCAGAAGTTGTATGACCGTGATGGGTTTCAGCTTTGGGATGAAGGTTATAAAAAGGTGGCAGAGTGGAGGGCTGGGAGAGAACTTTGGTTTTGTTGATATGGTGGATCCATTGGATGTGTCAGTCCTAAAACCTGCCTTGTCTCCGGACTTTCCACTTACCTGGGCCAGTAAATTCTCTCTAGAAATCTACTTTTATTTATTTATTTTTATTTAAAATTTTTAAAGTTTATTTATTTATATTGAGAGAGACAGAGATGGCACAAGTTGGGAGGAGGGATCAGAGAGAGAGAGAGAGAGGGACAGAGAGAATCCCAAGCAGGCTCTGTGCTACTTGCACAGTAAGTGCACAGCAAGTGGCACAGAGCCTGATGCAGGGCTTGAATTCATAATACTATGAGATCATGACCTGACCCGAAACCAAGAGTCGGACGCTTACCTGACTGAGCCACCCAGGCGCCCCTATCATGGGACTTCTAATTAGACTGCACCTAAAATTACCTTTATTTATATGTCTCTGTTCTGAGCTCCAAACTCACATAGTCAGTTCTTTTGCTGGATCTTATACTTGGGTGGCCAATGGACACTTAGAACACATATGTCTAAAATACACTCTTTTTTACCACCTACCCTAAATCTGCACAAATATCCATCATATAAAAATCCGGGAATTATTCCTGATTACTTGCCTTACCTTCCCAAGTTAGCTGCCAACCCCTGTCTATTCTCTTTCCCCAGTGTTATCCTGAATTATCTGTTATCTTTGCTATAACAGTAGTTTCTTGCCTCCTAATTAGTCTCTTTATCTCCAGGTTCTCACCTTAACAACCCATTGTCCCCATGGCTACCATTTCCACGATGTAAATATGAAGTGGATGCTTTTATACTCTGGTGCCTGCCTAAGGCCTTTAGATTGAATAATAAACTTCGTAGTACTTTGTCTTCCTCTGGCCCTGCCCAGATTCGACATTTCTTCGTTGGTGACCACTGCAACTTTAATACCTTTATTCTTCATGCTCATTGTGTGCCTTGCCATTCCCTGCATGGGGGATGTTCTCTTGTGCTTCGTTGCCTTTGCACATTTGTTTTTCTGTCCTTGGAAGGCTCTGGGTCTTGTAAGATGGCCAAACTCCGGTCAGGCAGAAAAGGAGTGATGATGTATTACCAAGATGACAAGCACCCATTGCCATTTAAAGTCACCCTTGGGCGCCTGGGTGGCGCAGTCGGTTGAGCGTCCGACTTCAGCCAGGTCACGATCTCGCCGTCCGTGAGTTCGAGCCCCGCGTCGGGCTCTGGGCTGATGGCTCAGAGCCCGGAGCCTGTTTCCGATTCTGTGTCTCCCTCTCTCTCTGCCCCTCCCCCGTTCATGCTCTGTCTCTCTCTGTCCCAAAAATAAATAAACGTTGAAAAAAAAATTTAAAAATAAAATAAAATAAAATAAAGTCACCCTTGGTACAGATGTCTTCTGGGATCTCAGGCTGCACCTTAAATCTGTTGATGTTTCCTGGCTTTTCTCCCACCCCAGGCTCATACCCAAGCCTGACAGTAGCTGTTGATAGCAGTCGTTATTGAACTAATGTCAGGGACCTCTTCTGAATCCAAGAGGTGTCTCGGTTCCTCCTAAACCCAGACTTACCTAACTCACTGCACTGTCCGCAGCTCAGCCCAGGATAGAGTAGACTATCTCGGTGAGGACAGGTGTACGAGAGAGCGTTGATTTACAGATTATTCATAACTTCTCCTAACCCATAGGCACAAGTGTATTTCTTAAAACAGTGCAATGGATAATGCTTGAAAGGGTGTCTCTACAGAAAAGATTGACTTGGGTGTGTGAAGAAAGAATGGTGAGAAATGAGGTACGTTGTATTGTTAAGAAAGTCAGCTGAGTGGGTGAGCAAAATGAGGAAACAATGGAAAAGGGGTAGGAGGGGCCTGCCTGAATTCTGATGTTTTTAAGGACTAGCTTTCTGTGTTCATGGGAATATGTATTTGATATGCTGAGAAAAAGAAATCCAGATGCCCTTCACTTTTGTAAGCAGCATAGGTTTTAGTGAAGGACACACAGGCAACAGAATTCTTTGCCAATCCCTTGACATCATGAGGCCTGATTCTTCATCTGTGAAATGAGGATAATACAGCGTACCTTGGTAGTGACTGTGGGAATTACATGAGGCAGTTTGAGTAAAAATTCCTTACAATGAATGATTGTTTTCTTTGGTGTGGTGTTTAATAATCTGCTTCCCCCTCCCCCCAAAAAAAGCCCTGATTTGTAATGTTTGCCAATTTCCATGGTGTAAATGATCTCACCAGTGCTGATTCTGAGTTCCCAGTGTGACGGTATTGAACATGGGGTTGGGTAGATGAGTACATAGTGCGGGCACCACTCACCAGAATGCCACCGCCCGCTTCCTCTTTTCCACACCCCAAACTGTCAGTATTTTGCATGTGGTGATTCTAGCTCTTTTCTCTAAAATTCCATAAAATTCACCATTCTTTCAGTACTCAAATACTGCTTTTTACTTATGTGTGATTTTTCTCCCAACCTAGCTTTTATATTTCAGGGAGAAAGCCCTATTTTAGATTTTTCTTTTTTGTATCCCTTTGGTGTCAAGTATCACACTGTGATATTAATAGTAATAATAATAAAAACAGGAGATATCTCCTCATCCCCTTTTTGAGACCCCACTGTGCCCCAGATTCCATGGTGACATTTCCCCTAAATTATCTTTAATCATCTCAACAATGCTAGAGGGTGGATGCCATCATTCCCATTTTACAGATGAGGACACCCAGAATCTGAGATGTTAAAGAATTTCTCCCAAGTCACACAAGTATCAAGCAGCTCAACACTTATGGCTGAAAGATAGTGGCTGGAAAAAAAAGAATGGCTAATGAATGTATTGGATTTATTTTCTTGAGGCAGACAAGACTGAGCAGCCTGAGAACATTTGGTGCTCAGAGGGAGGAAATGCTAAGAGGGGAAAACAAGTCTGAAAGGGAGAGAAGGATAGTTCAAAGGCCAATTTCCCCTGCCTCACAATTCTGACTAGTGCCAGCTCTCTAACTGCGTATGTTTGCTTTGCTTGGAAGATGGAATCATAGCGCCAGAATTCTCGGAAGTCTGTTTTGGAGGGTGCATTAGTCAGGGTATGCTAATTGCTGGAACAAGCAACCCCCAAACTTTAGTAGCTTAACACAGCAAAGGGTTATTTCCCGCTGGTGTCACAGACCCGTGGAGGTAGGCTGTGTGGCCTGCGGTCAGTTCTTGGGTCTGGGTTCTTTCATTCCTTAGCTCTGCCATCCCTCGGGGCCTCTGGGATTCACTAGATTCTCTGTATCCAGCAGAACAAAGAGGAAAGAGAAAGCGCTTGGAGAATCACAGGAGGTTTCAGAGGCCAGGCCTGGAGGCAAGCATTACTGCCGCTCACCTTCTATTGGCCAGGTCTTAGTCACATGGTCCCACCCGACCGCAGAGGAGGATGGGAGAACTCGACTTCCTGTGTGATCGGGCGCAGGAAGCAACGTGGGCTGAGGAACACAGCCTCGTACCCCGGGGCCCCGGAAGTTTGGTGACCAGTCGATTTCAGAGGTATCGGATTTTCACCGAGTCACTACCGTGTAGCGCAGCCTCCGGTAGACGTTGGGTTGGGGGCCTGCCGATGGCCTTTACCTGAGAAAGCTGTTTACTACCTTCTCTGAAAAGAAGGTAACAGTGCATTTCAGGACTCCCTTAGGACACTGAAGGGAGTCCCGAAGGTGGGCTGATCAGTTCGCCAGAAGTGGATATCCAAATAAGAGCTACCGCTCGTAGGTTTAAGTTGAAACCTGCAATATTGCTGAGGAAGAAAGGAAAAAAAGTAAAAGAAGGGTGGGAAGTAGGATATAGGCACTTTTTCTCGGAAGATCCGTTGCCATGCTTCGTGTCATTAAATTTCATTCCTTTCAATGAAGCCATTTGTATAAATCACGTGGAGGCTTGCCATAAACTGAATATGTAATATTAATTTTTTTACCTTAAGGATTGTAATGTGTTTTGATTGTAGAACTGATCATTATTATTATTTCTCATGTCTAAAGCTGATTAGATCTCGTTAACTGTATCTAATGGTGAACTTTCTCAGAGCCACTGCTTTGCAGGGTCTCGCACACTGCCTTTAGTTAAAAGTGGTGGGGGGAAAAAGAAAGCTGAGGGGTGGGTGTGCCTTTTAATGATAAATTACAACACAGTTGATGCAATGAGGAGAATTCATTTTGTCTTGTTTTGCATTGTCCATATATTCCTTTGATTTCAGTCTGTGTCCATGAGGCTTGCGGTATTTCTTTCTTTGGCGTTCTTGTTTGTAACTGCAGATGTAGCGGTTTCTTTTGTGTACCGCTTGCCTCCCAGAATTTGGCCCAGCAGTTTTGAGTAGCTGAACGATTTATCGAGGACAGATCAGCTGAAATGTGGCTCAACTTTAGTAAAGCAGAAGGAATGACATAAGGTTAGGTGACTGATGTGTGAGTTTTTGAATTTGATTTGGTTTTACATGGAAAGGTTGAAGCAATGATCCATGTATTCTAATAAAAATCATCAGTACAAATCAAATAAAATCTGGCTTAGTGGCTATTTTCCCACTGTATCACTCATGGCTAGCCTGTGCTGTTACAGACCGCGTTTGGCAGGCAGTGTTTTTTCCTACACCAAAATCTTAAAGTAGTATCGCAATCTTTGCTATGTTAAGAAGGCATCTTTTCTAATCAAACTTTCTGCTAATCTCATCAGATAAATCATTATTTTCTGCTGACAGACAGCTCTGGCTTCCCTGGACCCCTTCCCTGCTCCTTGTTTTCTTTCAAGATGCCTGGTTATTGTCATTCTTCAGGTCTTTGCTTCTATCTCCTTTCAAACGAACGACATTTCTTCCATTCCTGAGGAAGAGTTACAGCTTTTTACCATTCCACTTAGTGAATTTGTAAGACCAGTACATCTGAGCAGCCCATCTCTCTCTGACCAGTGCTGCCTGGCTATCAGATGGGCAGGAGGCAGGCCGCATCCAAGTTGCAGACCTACTAGAAGAAGACAACGGTTATTCCGGTGAATTTGATGCCATTAGGCTTAAGAAAATACCAGTTGATGCTTTCTAATGCATTTCAATTTCTGCCCCCAAAAGCTGGACGAGGAAATTCACGCAGATGAATTTTGACTGCCTCGGTTATGAGAGTGCCTTAAAGCACTTGAAAGTGAAAGTAAGAGTACAGCGTATTTGGGGAAAGCTACAGTCCATTTTTGTCATTCCAGACCTGCTGTCACAGCCCTGGTCTTTTTCAAACCAGTGCCAAATTTGTGTTGTGTTGGTGAGATGGTCTTGTGTAGGATTGCAGGGCAGCTCAGGGGGGACACTGGCAATTTTGTTTTCATTGCTGACATGATTTAAAAATGCATGTTGCCAGATACGAAAACTCCATCATTGTACTACTATCCAACTTTCCTATTTCAGCAAGTATTCTAATAAACTTTAGCAAGTATTCTGTTGCCTGTTAGATTTAAACAGGGGAACGGAATGGCCTCTTTTATATAGGATACCTGCCAATCGTTTGATTTTTTTTTTTTTATGGTTTTGAAAGTAGTGTTAGTGTGCTCATACTTAAGTATGCAGCTTCTTTGAATCCAGCTTCATACTTTCTATGATTCGAGATAAATCATTTAAAACGAGATGAATATAAAACACATTTTGGAAAGCAGAAAGCGGAAAACAAAAGTGTGGTTCCATTACTGTGAGATAAAAGCAAAACCCTTAAGTCACCGGCAGACTCCTCTGACTAGTCTGATCAAAAACAAGGTGATGTCAGTTGAACAAGTTGCAACATCTGGGAACCATTTTAAACACGATCATTCTATCAAGAAGCTATTAGTAGATTAAAGTGTGTGTAGTATATTTGTGTGTGTATGCTGATTTTACACACACACACCCACACACACAAATTATAAGCGCCATAAGAAAAACCTTTGCCCGTGTCTGCCAGGCATCTGGCTGAAATGGAATTGTGAGGAAAATTTTCTAAGCATTTACAAGTCAGAGTTGAAATCCACCAGCACTGTTCAGTTTATAAAATGACATGGGCTTCACCCCAAGGTTAGAGGGACTGTTATCACCTTCTATCGATAACAGTAAGGTAACTCACTCAATATTGTATGAGACGCATATGTTCTATCAGATGGCCAAGTTCCGCTTACAGTCTTTTCTGTCCTCAAGCTTTTCTCTTCAGTTTTTGTTCATTTGTATACCTGATTCTAAATGTGAGAATATGTGCTTTTTAATGTGCCAGTTTACTTCCCACTTTTAAAAACTTTTAGATCTGTTTCCCACTTTTTTTTTTACCAGCCTATGAAAACCCCACTTGATTTTTTCTCTGTCTGTCATACGTGTCCTGATGTCACTGTATTTGACTTTAATTGGGAAGTGCTTCTCCTCTGGAAGATCTTCTTGAGCAGTAGTTTGTATAACATGGTGGAAAGAGGCAGTGAACGAGTAGCCAGTCAGGGCGTCATCCACTTCAGGATGGATTAACTCGGCTTGATGCATTGCACTGATTCACAAGTAGGTTGCTCAGTCTTGTCTTTTGGCTGACTTCCCTCAAAGCTAGTGGTCTGTCTTCATTTCTTCTAGTCTCTGTCCTCCCAAACCCCACCTAGGTCACAAGGCTGCCACTAATAATTATATCCACTGAGATGTCACGAGAACCTAAATAAACAACTGAGGAATGTTTCTTACCCATTCCGATAGAACAGAAATTTTAGTAAAGTTTTACATTTATTGCCCTACATTTCTGTGGTTTAAAAAAACCCCAGTTGACCACAGACCAGAAGATCGGTAAGGCTGCCTAGGAAACTGTTACGGGTTATCACCGGCACAAGGATGGGGAAAGTGGGTACTGAGGGAATTTTCACTTTTTACTTTATATGCTTTTGTATTTTAATTTTTTTTTCCCCAATAAACACGTAACTGAAAATTAGTTGTAATGGTCTTGAAGTATCTTCCCATAGATTGGTGATTATCTGCACAAGGAAAAGTTGTAATTGTACAATGATGAATTCCCACAATACCTTGACCAGGTGATGAATATGGCAGATGAAGGGGGCAGACGACCCTGCCATCGTATGGTTCTGTAGGTGATGTCCTAGGAGAGACCCAAGGCCACTTTTGTGCTGTTATATTCACCTGAATAGAATCATGAGGAAGCATCAGATAGACCCACATTGAGACACATTCTCTAAAATGACTGGCCTATACTCTTCAAAAATGTCAGTGTCACAAAAAGAAAAGACTGAGGAACCATTTCAGATTAAAATAGATGAAAGAGAGGTGAAGCATAAGTGCGATGACTCCTCCTGGATTTTGTTCGTCGTTTGTTTTTCTGTTCTTGATTAAACGTGTTATTGTACTTGAGATCCGTTGTCTGTCATGGAGTGGTTTGCAGGTTGTCTTGGATAGTGGCGGCACCATGGCCACCACAAAAGGGGGAAAGAGTGACAAATTAGAATGTGGAGTATGGGTTAGATGAAAGTATTATATCAATGGTCGTTTCCCCCATTTCGATAACTCTTCTGCTTTTGTTCTTAGGAAGTGCACACAGAAGTACTAAAGTGATAAACAGACCTGGCTCATGTAACCTACTTGCAGATGGTTCAGACCCAGCAAATGTCAGCGTTTTAACTGCCTCGTAATGAAAACCATTTTAAAATTAAAAAGTAAAGAAGCATAGGATAAATTTAAAAATATGTTTTGTCTTGACTTCGACCCTTGATCTTTTCTTGAGTAGTTTCCAGGTGGGGCCGGGATATCTCTGTTTCTTGTTTTTCATTTGTTTGTGTGTTTGTTTGTTTGAAGTTCCTGAAGTTTGAAGTTTGGTTTGGGGGTAGGAACATGGTGTAATGTTGTCCTTTTCTTTGTGGGATTCAGCCTGGGCATGCAGTCTTCAGTTGACCAGGTAACTGACTGTTCTTTAAATGTCACAGAAATTAAATGTCCTTCTTCACATTCTGTCCTCTCATAATTCTGATTATTAAAGTTGTACTGTATGCTTGAGTATCAGCCTGTAAATTTAGGCGAAATGCATCCTGTTGAGCCCATTAAGTAAAATAAAGAGATTTTCCCCCTGATCCAAGCTATTACAATTTCACATTTGCAAAGTATTTCAAATTCATTTTTAATGGACTGCTTCCCTTCAAATACATGTGGAGATAGATTACCTAAAACTGTAAACAGTTTATGCATTTTTACAGATTTCTGTTGTATGTGTTTGATACTGATTTACCTCTTTTTAATTGCAACAGAGATAAAGAATTAGTAGTTTAAAACAGTAGGAACGACATGTTCTGCTGTGATCAAGGAATTAGATAATCTGGCTTGTTTGCTTAAGGGGTCTGTATCTTGAGACTTTTATAGGGCAGTATTAAAGCTCTGAGCCTTCTTATTATGCCAATACCCAGAAGATTGCTTTAATGAGAAGTAAAGGGCCTTTTTCCAATTACAAGGGAATAACTGTATTAAGTTCCTGTGTTATGTCAACCTGCTTTGATTTGATTACTGCGAAAGAAATGGATTTATCTGTCAGTGTTACTTAATTAAGCCTTCTCATTGATGTTTTGCAGAGTAATATAGTGTGGTTTGCACATTTGAGCCTAAATACAAAGAAAATTGGCCTAAAACTAAGGCATGACCCCTGAAGATAACATGTCAGATTGATTGCTTGTCATTGCCAGCCGGGTCAGAGGCTGCAGTGTTAAACATAGGTATAAGGTTGGGATGTTGAAAGAATAAAATGAAAATCATTTTATAGGAGTGATTATTGGAAGCAAGAGGGACTGTGCTAGGGAACAGGATTTTAGGGAAGATTTTTGAATACTTAAAACTATGTGGCTTCACCAGTATCTGTTGAGCATCTGTAAATAGGGGGTGGGATGAAATGAGACTAGAAGAAATGGGAGAAGTGGACTTGGTTGAAGTATGAAAGGAAATAGAAGAAGAAAGAAGCACAGGGAACAGAGGCCATTTGGGAGACGTGAACCATTGTGGCAATGCAGAGCCAGTCCAGCCTCCAAATATTTCAATTAAGCCAGCAGCCCTTTCCCAGAGCCACAGGAATGGCACCCTAGGGAGAAAAGAGGTATGGGGGGAAAAAGAGAAGAAATGATAAAACTGTTACATGTTTTATATTGGCTCTTTTTCCCCCTGCCCTGAAATAAATTATTTATCAAGTAGGCATTTAAAAAAAATCAATGTGTATGTCTTAAGTCATTACGGTATTATGGACTTTGCAACATAAAGATCACATGTGTGAATTGAACAATACATGTATAATTACATGTACATACGAGTTATACAGCCTGTTCTATAGGAAATGAAACATATTTTAACTTTTTTGTTGTTGTGTCATGTTTTCTGTCTGGCTTTTATTTCTCACACTGTGTGCTGTGTGTTTGTAAATACATCTTTAAATGTACCAAGCACCTCGTTAAAAACTTCCCCAAATATATTCACTTTTAATTTAGATGCTTTGAGGCTAACCTCTGTAATATTGGAGTTGGATGGTATGTTGGTTTTATCTTCAGTCATTTCTAATTGTTTTTTTTTTTCAACGTTTTTTTTTTTTTTATTTTTTTTTATTTTTGGGACAGAGCGAGACAGAGCATGAACGGGGGAGGGGCAGAGAGAGAGGGAGACACAGAATCAGAAACAGGCTCCAGGCCCTGGGCCATCAGCCCAGAGCCCGACGCGGGGCTCGAACCCACGGACCGTGAGATCGTGACCTGGCTGAAGTCGGACGCCCAACCGACTGCGCCACCCAGGCGCCCCTTCTAATTGTTATTCTCACCTGATTTGAAATAAGTTAAGAACATTGTCTTAGTAAAATTGATCTTTGTTAAGAGCTTTTAGATAGGTTAGATTCCAAAAAGTCAAAGGAGGCAAATACAATTCATATTGCACGGCTGCCTCAAGATATTTGTGGCTCTCTGCTTTCTGGGTTCTTGTTAGAATGATGAGATCTTGGAAGGATTAACTTCTCTTTAAGAGGAAGACTCTGACAGGTCTAGTTTCAAACATTTGGAATAGAAGGTTGCTAAAAAATACCCATCTCTCCATGTTTCATGTAGATTATTCAAATTGGAATATTATCCAAATTAGATGATCTTTGATACTTCCAAATTGTATGGATTGATTTAAAGACTTCAGGTTACTTCCCCCTCCCCCCTCAATTTCATAACTGAAACGTTTACTCAGCTTGAGTTCTCAAGATGGTTTAGGAATTTCAGAAACACCAACACGTTTAAAATGCAATAGTTATGTATTTTATTTTGTTGCTTTCATATGATCTTTCATGTTATATGAAAATGTGTTTCTCAGTTTATAGCACTGCAAAATGCAATTAACTCCATATTTTAAATATCTGAGATTATTTAGCTTTCATTTTTGAAAAATAGTTTGGTTTTAACTTCAGGAAAATAATGATTGTTTAAGGAGTGTTCTAAAGGACATATTAATGATTGAAATTAAAGTTGGAGGTTAATAAAGCTAAAATATTGGAATAATTCTTTTCTGAACAACTTTTGCTACTATACTTTCCTCCTAGTGTTTTCATTTTTTACCTTTCTTTGTGCATATATATACACACACGCAAATAGATATTTATGTAGAGATACAAGTCATGTTGTACTTGGCTTTTTGAGTTTTCAGATTTATTTGGTAAGGAAATCCATTAGCACTCAGAAAGCCAGCATTGACAGCAATGATCTGAAAATGGAAAGCCCAGGTCTCTGTTCCTCATATCAGAAGTGTCTTCAAAGTTTTGTGAGATGCATCACCACAACCCTCATCTTTTGCTTGGTCAGCTTTGGAAAGTGCGGGAAGTTTCTCGTTAGTGCTCAGATCACTCATTATGAAGCTTATCTTATTTCTTATGGAAAAAGAAAGAAGTGCTCATGGTTCTATGGACATCGTCCATCAATATTTGAAGCTTTTCAGCTCTTCCTTCATCTGTACTGATACTCAAATTTGACTTCACATTACTCTACTTAGAGCTCTTATTATACTGGGTACTAATGAAAATGTGCACATCCTTAACACGCTCTTTGCTGATGAAATATTTTGAACTCTAAATTCATCTGGCACTGATGGAGAGCATATGCCATCTCAGTTTGTGTGGAGGGCTCAGCCAAGGGTTCTTCCTGGACTAGGAAATTAGTAGGAGCCACAGATGTACCCAGTCTGTGAGTCTCCATGATGGTGTGGAGGATATTTAATGGTGTCTGCTGTTGTAGAGCGAAGGATTTGAGACAGTATAGACCTCAACATGTTTCGGAGTGATTTTGTTTCCCTCAAGAACAAACTCCCAATGCATTCTGAACGTACAGAAGCTTTCATCAGGGAATCAATGTATTTCTCCAAGAGTAGTAACTCGTAGACTTTTAAAGCAACTCAGAAAAACCACTTTAGTTGTTTTCTGACTTCATGAAACTCTAGGGCCTTGGGCACTTGTCATGATCTGGGCTCTAAGTGTGGAAAGGACCAATACACAACTCTGATTATCCCAAATCAACAGAGTTAGGTAACTAACAGTTGTTTATTTCAAGTCAAGGTTAAACCTATATACCATTTAGTCTGTGTTCTTAGGTTGGGTCTCAGGTCAGCATACATAACTTTTGACAGCATATCATTTATACAGAACACAAACGTATGTTGCAGTCGTGAGATATGAAGGGGATATTCTGAAGGTAAATTAAGTCACTAAACAAATCTAACATGTACTGAATTCTTACTGTGATTTTGCTGTAGAGGTTTACGAAGAAGGTGGGATTTGTTTACTCTAAACATCTTGGCTGTTTCTAAAATCCAGGAGAATGTTTGAAAGTCTCTGACCTGTTTAGCAGAACTAAGAGTTATAAGAAATAACTTAGTTTAGCAGAACAGAGTTATTTCTTTGAATAAATCATAATTTTACCAATTTACGTGGTTTGATTATCTTAGATTTTGGAGCATACTATTAAGTTATGCTCTCATGGGTAGGTGTTGGTTACTGAGAATTTGCTATGGGCTAAGTATTCCCCTAAGTGTTTAACAAATATTAATTAAGTTATTTACTTTAACAATAACTCCTTGAGATTGGAAATCCTATTATCCCTCTTATCTCCTGTTAGATACCTACTTTGGATGGGTCCTGGGTTTTTGTTTGTTTTCCTTGACCTAAGAGGCTATTCAATTTTCTAGGTTAGCAGATGTCCTTAGGGTAAAAATGTCTTCTTTTCCTTCCTGGGTTCTAGCTTTCACTTTGATTTTGACTTGATAATTCCTTATTATCTTGTCAGTTTATTAGCATTTTAAAGAAGATTTTTAAAAATTTACCCATCATTTTTAGTTTCTTGTGGGAGAGTTGTCCAAATATACTAGCCTTCTCTATTTCCAAGAATGGAACTCAAACCCACTTATAGTTGACAAAAGTGAGTTCAGAGAGGCCAGTGACTGGGTCAGACCAGTGAGCTGGCTAATGCAGAGTGGTTGGTAAAATCTGAGTATCTCTTCCAACTCCCAGAGCTGTGTTTTCTGAGATTTTCCCAGTCTATCTGATAGTTTCGATCTTGCACATAAACAAAGTAGAGATTTGAGGATTCAGATCATGAGTTTAATGAATATGGATGGGGAATCATAGAAATTAAAAATTATCTGTGTGTCTTTTTTCAAAATGGAGTCTCTGGCCCTAGTTCTGCCCAATCTTTGCTTTTGTGTTTTGATGCTGAAGCGTCTGAGGGGCTTATGCAGAACTACTCTAACAGAATGAAATTTTGTAGATTGTCAGGTTGCCTCCTAAACCACTGTCAATCCCGTAGAAATTACCAAGTGTGACTTTATTTAGGGTAAAATAAATTAGCGATGTCTGGAACAGTGGAACCCATATTAGTCTTTTGGAAGAATAATTTCTGCCATCCACTTGCTGTTTTCCTTTCCCTTCCGCTGCCCAGGTTATTGTGTTTCTATTCTTTATTCCCATCTTGGATGGAGAGTGATGGTCGGACAAGGGAGAGGCGGGAACTAAATGTTCAGACAGCCTCCATCCCAGGCAGTTTTTCTTTTGTTACTACGTTGCTTTAATAAATTTCCTGAACTGTTTGTGTGCTTTTATCCCATACTCATTGTGAATCTTGTTCCCCTTTTGTTTTTCGTGTAGAATTTTGACCCGTTTCTAACAAATATCCAGTCCATCACAGTGTACATTTTGATAAGCTTATCATATTTCTGGATTTATTATTCCCCTATTTTTATTTTCCAGTCTCTTGATTTCTTCAAATATTTACTCTTACATATTTGTGTTGTATATAATTCTGTAATCTTTTGTGGACCCAAGAATAGGCATAAACTCCCAAATGTTTTCACTCTGCCTAGGGAGACATTTGAGAAGTAACATTCAAGATGGTCATGGAAAGAAATGACGTCCTTTCAGGGAGGCATTGACAGTGGCGGAAAAGAGTACACCCTGGCTTTGGCGTTGACAGCACCTGTGTGTGCTGCATGCTTTGGAGACCTTCCTATTCCGTCGAAGCCTCAGTGTTTTCATGTATGAAATGGTGGTTCTGATAGTGCATTGACGTGCTTAGCACAGTGTCAGACGTATATTTAAGATCACTAAATGTTAGCTGCTATTGTATTTTGAGAGATGGAACAGTTCAAGTAGAGGGAATAAATAGCAGGTACAAAAACGTGGAGGCACAGAAGTGCGTGCAGTGCCTGTGTATACCTGCAGGCATTAAGGAATGGCCCATGGTAGGACACGTGCAGGTTTACTAAAAAGTGAGTCAGGGCAAAATGCAAATGCGTCTGGATACAGATGTGATGGGACTGTGTGTTGAACGCTGTTGAATCTGGCACCCTCGGCAGGAATTGTAAGATACGGACGGAGTGAGAGAGGCAAGGGGTGGTGGTGCCTCTGCTCTTGTGTTCCCGATAAGGCAGGCTGGTGGTTCTCAAACTGCGGTGCACATGAACATGACTTGGGGAACTTGTTAAAAACACTGTGTTCTCGGGAGATCCAGACTCAGTAGGTCAGCAGTGGGCCCCAAGATGCTGATTTTGCAATTAATATGCCAGGTGATTCAGAGGTAGGCTGTCCTTAGATGCCCTCGGAGTTGTACTGGGGTAGCTGTTGAGGAAATGCTCACTAACTGGCAGGCCTGATGAGGCTCAGTGGGAGGGACGATGGGAACGAATGACTTAAAAGCAACATGTTTGCATTCATTATGAGTCACAGATACCAGTGCTCTTGGTTCTGTGGCTTCTTGCTCTGGATAAATGAGTACCAGTCATACGGGTATTTTTTTTCTTTCTTTTTTTTTTTCAAAGAAAAAAGTACATCAGAGATCATATAATTGTTCTATTAGGTTTGGGAGAGCTAGAGATTGGTCCTTATCTTTTAGATCTAGCAGGAGGCCAAGGGGTGGAGAAAAGCCTGTTTAAAAGAGATCAGTGAAAGGGAGGAAGCAGAAAGGAAGGTGGAGCAGTGTGAGGTCAGGAAATGAGAAAGATAGAAACGAGAAGGGATGGGAAAAGAGCAGTCAGATCTGATTGGTTGGGAACCTATTTGCGAAGGAACCCAGCCAGTATTTAACCTGTTTTGAAAAAGCTAGACTTCCAGCATTTTTAATTAGTGGATTGCTCGCTTTTGAAATTGCCCAGTTGGGAATACTCAAGTTTTGATGTGTTTTATCTGCCCGCTAATTAGCAGGCTGCCTGGTTGACCATCATTTTCCCTTTGTTCTGTGGACAGAAGATGTTTGTGAAGGTCTCCTGAAACGCTCCAGCTCAAGTTTGGGTTAAAAGGCATAAGCCACTGTGTATTTAGGAAGAGTTCGTGCTAAACTATAAGTTAAATTCTAGTACATCTTTTCTCCCAACTCGATTCTTCTTTTTTGCTCTTTAATGTAATTTTCCCTCAGCACAGGTCTGTCTTCTCATTCTAGACACAGTTGAGACTTGGGGACGGAGCATTTTTTGTTGTGGGAATTCTATTCTAACATTTATAGGGCGTTTAGCAGCATGCCTGGTCTCTACCCACTGATGACAGTAGCACTGCCCCTCCACCCCTTTCCCCGCCCCAAGTTGTGACAACCAAAAATGTCTCCAGACACTGCCAAATGCCTTCTGGGGGCCAAAATCGCCCTCGTGGGGAATCGTTCCCCTTTCCTTCTTGTCTTTGCCAGCTTTTTGTGTTTAAATTTTTCCTTGAGAATTACAAAGACAAAATAGGTCCAAACGATATGAAATCTTACAGAATGTAGGGATTCAACTCTGTGCCTTCGTTAAGTTTTGGCCAAATACAAGAGGACAAAATCTTTCAAATGAATCTGGTCTGGCTGTTTCAGGTGAAAAGGAAGTGAAGACACATGGGACTTCTGAAAGTCTGCACTGGTCGAGAGATTTTTGTCGTTTATACCTTTTGTTGTTGAACGTATTTGATTTTGGTTAAGGATGAAGGGAGCCATAGAGGCTTGCAAAAACTCCCAAATCCAGAGGGTTTTAAGTCACTTCTTCAAGTATTTCAGTTCAGTCTACCCCCGAGGCCGGGAGTGGAGTTGTTACAATAGCAGGTTTGGGGAAAGTGTTGCACCTTCTCTCCAGAATGGATGCACTTCCCAGAGCTTTCTTGATATTCCTTAAAGCTCACGGTCACGGAATTTAGCTGTCCATGGGGTGCGTGTGTTTGCCGGTGCATTATCTTCTGAAGCATCAACAAAGGGAACAGAAATATTTGTTTAAAAAAAAAAAAAGAGAAGGAATTCAAGTTTATTTATTTATTTATTTCTCGAGTGTGCAGTGGGGGATGGACAGAGAGAGAATCCCAAGCAGGCTCTGCACTGTCAGCGCAGAGCCTGACGTGGGTCTCGAACTCACGAACTGTGAGATCATGACCTGAGCCGAAATCAAGCATGAGATGCTTAATTGACTAAGCCCCCCAGGCACCCCAAGGATTCAAGTTTAGTGCTAATAGTAAGTTGGTTTTTGTTGTTCTGTGCCATCTCTTAAGATATTCTAAAACACTGTGTACTCCACTGTACCCCAGAATAAATCAGTTTTAATTATACTATGATTTCTTTTGCTGGTAATGAAATAGCAGTAATAAACGAATAACAGTAGTGCATTAGGAAAATAAACAGTATCACTGAAATGTTAGGAAACACAATAAATGGGATTATGTCTCCTGAACCAGAGTTTCAGACCTCCTCCTCCAGTTGTGTCAGAGGAAGCTTGTGATGGCTGTCTGTTATCAACCATGATCCAAATAATAGAACAGTGAAACTTTGTATACTTATAAAGACCTTTCATCATCAATATCAAAGCCATTGCTATATATAGAGTGACTGATCTTTAAAACACTTTTATGTTTTAAGCAATTAATATGATAACTTAGCTGTTCCACTCATCATCCTGAGTATTTGCCGCTAGAAGCACTGACCGAGCATGTAGTAATCTGGTCAGCATTAGAGCTCTGCTGGTACAGAGTTCAGAAAAATTCAACTTTCTGGTAGTTCATCGAGGTCTCTTCACTATCACTTGGCAAGATAAAAAATGGCTTTAACAACATTGATTTTTACATCTCAGTACCCAGATTAAGGATTGTAGTCAAGTGGTAAGTCTATTAAAATAATTAAAATACGGTGACAGTGTTGTTTTTACTTAAAACATTTAAAAAAATCGAATTCTAGTCACCTTGTAGTGTACTGGTGGTAACAGACCACTGAATCCTTTTCTGCCTTGTATGTATTTTGTTCCATGTCTGTTGTCTGGTGTAATAAACCTTGACTAGAGAACAAACAGGTATCCAAGAGCATGATGGCACAGAGGCTGCTAATGTTAGTATGAATATTTGCCTTAACTGGCTTTTTGAAATACCCATTAAGGTTGTATTTATGTATTTTTGAACTTATTTTTTCCAAAAGATCTTCTAAAACTTTAAGTGCAGTTTCATGTCTATAAAAGTTGAGGCTAGGAAACACTGAAGGATGGAAGTAATTTTGATGTTCATACCTCTGGTTCCTGAGGGTCCAGTTCATTTCTGCTGTGAATTTAAATGAGTTAATTTAAGTAGATGGGTCAGAAGCCACTATCATCGTGGTAGCCCCGTGCCTGATTCTTAATTAAAGGCAACAGGAGATTAATTTGAAACATTAATTTAAAAGTGCATGTACAAAAAGAAAGAATTATTGCAAGAAAGCCTAAAGAACTTTTCTCTTGTCCCTAGATGTAGAAGACAGAAGTAGCTCAGGGTCCTGGGGGAGCGGAGGACATCCAAGCCCGTCCAGGGTAAGTATATCTAATCTTTTTCCCACAACCAGACATGCCGCATATGTAAATTGACAAACTGAAGGTGAGTTTCTCTCTCTCACACACAACTGCACAGATACATATATGCATACTAAGTTTAATGAGGATCAGCTTGTGTTTGCAATTTTTTCCTCTCATTCTCTTATTGGATGCTGTTATTGAATTTGACACCTGTTCCACTTCTGTGAACCAGAAGAAAAATCCTTCATTAAATATTTGCCCTTACTTTGCCAGTTATTGATCCAGTATTACAGAAAGTTATTTGTTATAGATGGCACAACTTGGGGAAAAGAAAAAAATCTTAGTATCCCTAGTAATGTGTTGGTATAAATAGACTAGAGAATAATTCTGAAGACATAGTGTGAAGTTCTGTCTGACCAGTATTATCTACAGAACAAATCAGAGTTGATTTCACTTTGTAAGCATGAAATGTACCAGTTGGGTTTGGTTTCAGATGTTTACTACTCTTTTTCATGGTTTACTCTCATGCCTTCGTTGTCAGTTTGGGTGTAATGGGAAGAGCATGGAATGGGGTGGGACTGGGGTATGTGTAGGTGGGAGTAGGCAATGTGTAGTTTTGTGTGTGTGTGACCTTGGGCATGTCATTTTACTTCTTCGGTCCTCGTTTTTCGAATTTGTAAAATGAAAAAAGTAAAAGCAGAGGATCTTTTATGTTCCTTCCCACTTAAATATATATGATTTTATGTATAATCTGTTTTTAATGGAATCGTTGCTAGGCCCTCTAAAATCCATGTCAGCTTTTCTAATATGCATATAAATACCCCAAATTAAAAATAGACTGAGAGCACATAGTCAAACAAACACGTGTCCCTCCCCCAGCCAGCTGTATAAATGAAGCATTCTGCAGGGAGGGAACATTTTGCTGTAAGTATTCACGTAAATTTGAGGTGGGGAGGGGTTTCTATTTTGGCATAAGAGGCAAGGAAGGTGATCAGGCTGTCACAGTGAAGACATTTCAGCAAGCCACTGTTGTCCGTTTCCACCTGTCTTTTGACCTTGTGGTTCTCACTGTGGTCTTTGTGGTGCAGCAGGGTCTCCAAGCTCTAACTTTGTTGAGCCATCGCACCAGCTGTCGGGTTTGATATCCTAATGCATTATATGGATGGGTTGAGGAAATCTTTCCTCCTCCTCACGTTACAGCCTGCACTTGCAGAAATAAATCCATTCCCCTTGACAGCAAGTGTAGGAGATGACAGAATTTCCCCCCGTTGTTTAGCTTATTCACACAGGGTTTCTTATGATTTCTCACTTTAACACACATGGTACTTTTGATTGTTCTTCTGAGAACAAGGTCCCTTAGTATCATCCCGACTTTTTTTTTTGGTTTGTGGTGACTGTCCTGACATTGTTTTTCAGGGAACATTTTGGTGAATAATTTTCAATCAATATTTTGTAATTTATATTTTTCTAAATTTAGGGAGTTTGCATGCGGCAGATTTCTGTCGCTGATTCGTACCGACCCATGCTAAGTCTGTGTTCTCTCTTAAAGTGGTGATATTATCAGCTACCTTGAGGCACTATGCTGAGGTTTAAATTAGATAGTGTATATTAAGCTTTTAGTGCACTGTTTGGGATCAGGACACTTAATAAATAAAAATCAGTATAATACAGTGCCTGGAGTGTAAAACCCATGCTAGGCATTTCAAACGTGACATCTTTTTATACACTGATATATTGGCAGCATGAGATGACAATATCGTTCAAGTTAATTTTTCTAAATGAGGGAAGGTGATTAAAAACAGGATTATTTGGAACCTTACAGGTTCCAGTTATTTTCTAGGGAAGTGATGTACAGACAGTATCTGTCTTTCTTTGTGTGGACAGATTCTGCCCTTTGGCTAACATGGCAACTGACACCTCTGAGTAAATTTGACTTGGTCTTTGTGGGAGGTACAACCAGCTGAGCAGATCGACCCTTTTTTTTTTTTTTTTCCCTTTTTGGTTACTTTATGCACCTTAGTCAGAAATGTGAACCCTACAATATAGATGATTTTTACTTTTCCTGTATGTTACCAATTCCTCCATTAATAAGTGACTGGGCAGTTTAAAACCATTATTTTAATTTTAAATTCCATCAAAACAATGAGATAATCATCATAATGACAAATTCTTGCCAAAAATTAATGTCTGCTTTTAAAACTTTTTTGTGGCATACTTTGTCCGAATGCAGAAGTACTAATTTATGCTAAAGTTTCGATGTTCATTCACAGTCCTGCTGTAGTAATTTTAACATTATTTCATGTTAATTACTTGTGGAATGATCCAATTCTCTTACAACTATAATAACAGCTATAACAAAACATTGAAATTTCAATACTGTAAAAGCGAATGTTGTTTAAAAGGCTGTACTTCTATAATTCATTATAGGCTATGGGTAATTTTCCCTGATAGCACAATCTTGCTTGTTTTTTTTTTTTTTAATAATGTGGGCTTACTAAAATAATTTTAACATTTACAGTGTACTTTGTCCATATCAGGTGTTATACATACATTATTTCACTTAATCATGTCAACAACTTCATCCCGTTGTTTCTATTACTATTATTATTTCTAAGATTTCATAGCTGTTATGAGGAAAACTTGAAATCTGCAGCCTATAGAGCCTCTCTTACCCACTGGACCTGTGAAGATGGAGGTTCCTTATAATGAGTGGGAATGTAACTGGAAATGTGGACTTCAGTGTCTTTGGGTCACAGAGGTGTCGATAGGGGGTGTTTATATGCTGATTTCTTCATGCAGGATGAAAACTTAGGATGTTGTTTTATTTACAGAACTATGGAGATGGGACACCCTATGACCACATGACCAGCAGGGACCTTGGGTCACATGACAATCTCTCTCCACCTTTTGTCAATTCCAGAATACAAAGTAAGACTAATTTTAAATTGACCTGCACTTTTTGAATGCTTGTATTTTACCATAGAAAGGGGAGAATACAGTCTAGACAGAGGTTCTGTTTTTAGGAACTGGGGTCTGTAGCCAGTTCACTCTAGTAATTGTAAATTGCAGAAAAATACTGACAGTTTATGCTTGGTTAAAGGACTATGTTTTATAAGCAGGTGGAATCACAGGATTTCAGTGATACTGAATCGCTGTGGGGATTGTCTTCCTTAGATAGAAGAGCATGAATTCCAATTTCAATGTTGCAATACTTGTTTTCTGATTTAAGGTTGACAGAGTCAAAGTGGTGAATATTCAAAACAAAAATATCTTTGGGCCTGTCCATTGGCAATGATATATAGTCAGTATCACCTGTGAATTCTTACTAAAGGGGTTACGGTAACCCCTTTAATAATAGGTTTAGAGCGCTTAAATCAGAGTAGTGAATTCAAGCTGAATTAGGAAATCTGGTTGTGTATTTATTGAGGTGTGAGCCTTTTAGTGCTGATGGTCTAGGCAGATTGTATTGTCCTTCACTGGAAGCAAGATACACTTGAGATAGTTTGTGAGTTTCCAGCATGCCCTCATACCGGTGTCCTTAGCATACTTCTCTGTTTTGTTTACCCTGTGGGGATGTGTGTTCAACAGTAGTAACCTGAGCAGTGGGCAATAGCGGGTTGCTTCAGTTTTGTGTGAAACAATGATCTTTGCCCTAGTAAATGTGAGTTTTTAACAATGTTAATAAATCTCACCATGGTCAAATTCTATTGCAAATCCATCAATAAATGAAATTAAATTTCTTGGCACAAGGCGTTGGGCCATCCTCCAAGAAAAACACACAGCCATAATTGTATCATTCTCAAACCATAATTGCAAATGCTTCTAAAGAATGTCCCTATTTTTAAGCCTTGGAAGCTATACTTGTTATTTAATGTATAGATAGTCCTTGAAGCTCATTTTTTTCAAAAGTCACCATCAAATCCATCTAAAGGAATTTCAAATATTTGACATAAAGTAGACAAAGCAGAGAAATACTAGCAACCTATTTTAAATGGGTAATATCATATGCTTGTGCCTTTAAGTATCATGCCAACTTTGAGAACCATGAAGTTGTGTGTGATCCTAAGGCTGTTATTATATTTGTGTTCCCTTTTACTTTAAAATGGTAAGTTTCATATTTACGTTTTAATTTTGTAGCTAAAGCAAGCATCCTGGTTTTTATCAATTGTTGATACGGAGGTGCAGGATATGGAGATACAGAAGACTAGATATATTTGCCAACCTAGATTTAAAGAACAGCTTTAGACTCTTTAGTGACAGTAGCACTAACATTAAATTCTAACACCTTGCTTCTCCAGTTATCCTCATTCAATTTGACAACACAGAATAAAAGATTAACTTGAAAATAATCTTGGGAAGGAGTACTTAAAGGGCATATTAAAGAACTCCCTGAGAAGTTTCTAAAACTATTTTCTGATGAGTGAAAGTAAAATAGGACAAATAAATTACTACTCATATTTAGAAGTTTATGTTCTGTCCGTGAAAAAAGGGTTTCTTAAGGAAGAACTTGATAAATTAGTATCACGGAATACACCAAGCAATACAAGGATATTAAATATTTGTTTCTTGTTCATCTCTTGCCTCATGGGCAACTGTTTTACCAGCCAAATTTGTTTTTCAATCCAAATGGTATTTAAAATATAAGTGGGCTGAGAGTCTGGAGCTAGAGCAGTGAGAGCTGACTCTTTTCACTTAGTTGTTGTTTAAGCTGAAAGTCCATGTCAGCTGTGTTCTTTTATCCCGTCTGCCCTCCTTCCCATTAAACTCTTAAATATGGAGGCCAAGACAGTCTCCTGCATTGTGATAGGAAATGCTACTATGTCCGGGAGGCTCCCACCCACTGTTCCCCATGAAAGGACTTCTCTGTTAGATAAGCTGTCTGGTCTGAAACATGGCTCTTTATTGTTTACAAACTGCTACATTTTCCACCTCAAGCAGATTTTTGCACAGAATAGAATTGTGCTGGGGCTAAATGGTTTATCTGACATTAACGGGGCAGTGTCAGACTGGGGTCAGGAAAGTCGCCCTCAGAGCGAGAGGGCACGGCGCAGTCTGCAAAAAAGGGAAAAAAGACATTGAAACAACTATGAAATACCTTGCATTTTTAGTTTGGAAAAGAATTTAAAAATATTTTTAGAGAACTGCCCATGATGCTTCACGAACTCTTCCCACCCCTGTAATTTCTCACATCCCAAATGCCTTCTTGATTGGCTTGTCTATCTCGGGGCTAGATTAGGGGAACAAAGCTTCTCATTGATTTTTGCCCAAGCTGCTGTTTATTTAAAATAAGACCACTTTGAGATGTTATGCGGCACTTTTACAAAGAGAAGATGGGTTGTTTTCGAGAAATTAAAGACAGCCAGTTTACAAATGGAGGCGGAGATCAAGGAAGATCTATTAGTGTGGCCACGAGTTTGAACTCACAGAGTACATGGTATGATCTGAACTGCTCTTTGTGTCCAAATCCATATTCTGTGTCATGATCCTGGTGCAAGTTTTCATTCTTCCAAAAGCAGGTGTTAGACTTCATTGTGAGTTTTTGACTACAGTCAATACCTGCTTTCAGAATCTTTAGTTTTCAGTAAAACTACAAAGGATTTCTTTACATGTTAAAGACTTGATTCTGCTATGATGTCACAATTAGGGTAAAAGCTATAGCATAAGAAATAAATCAACCACTTTATATTGGAGCGGATTCTGTGTTGTCAAATCAATCAAGCCTGTGACTGAATTAGGCGTCTGCTACAGAAACAAGTGACACTAATTTTACGGGAAAGAGTTATTAACTGCAGATGACCCGATTTTTTTTTTTTTTTTAAGTAAACTGTTCACTTAGCGAGGTTTTATTTTCTTGCAAGGAAAGAAAGAAGTAATGAACTGCTCTCTCCTTTTGGGAGTGCATCATTGTTATATATTTTGCCCTTTATGGCAATACACTATTTTGGAGAAACCATACAGGCATTGCTAACATTTGCTCCTGAACTCTTACGGTAATAAAACCCTTTATTATAACTCTGAACTTTTTGATTTCACATGAATGGTTTTGCATAAACGTTGCACTTTTTGTGATATAAATACTTATGTTTGGCACCAAAACACCAAAACTCAATGTATTTATGCATTTCGATTTTTTTCCAAAATGGTATGTCATTTATAAGAGTAAAAGACTATCTTCATTAATTTATTCTTTTAGAAACAAGCCTGCATATCTGAATGTAATATCCTATTTGATAGTTTGTGAATCCCTGAAGTAAAAATGGACAAATGAATGCAAGTGTACTTGCATGCAAGCATGGGTTTGTGCACACATGTGCGCCGCACCCCCCCCCCCACCAATGCCTATTCTGTTGGAATTAATGACACTACTTGGTTTTTAAGGCTACACCACTTCTTCCATTACTGTCCGTAATCACAGTTGCCATACAAAGTTTGGAAGTTGATATTGTGTAAATCCTTTAAAGGAAAACGTAGCTAAAATAAACAAAAAAGCCAGCCCCTAATTTTTTTTTAAATAACCGTGCATGACTTTTTGTTTTCCTTTTTGTGTGGGGGAGTCTGGAGGAGTTGAGAGACGATAGCACTGAGTCGTCTAGCTGACTGCCTGCACTGACCAGTTCATATATGCACTCTCTTTTTTTTTTTAAATGTTGTTTATATTTTTATTGAGGTATAATTGACATATGACGTTGTATCAGTTTCAGGTGTACAACATAGTGATATGATATCTGTGTAACTGACATTTCCAGAATCCTCACTCATTGCTTTCTTTGGGTGGAGATGAGCAAGCCGGTTTGCATTTTTACTTGTTTGGAATGCCCTGTCCTGTTTCGTGTCTGGAAACAACAAATCACTTTTTCTTTGTGACTACTTATGATTATTAATGGCAATAATGTACACTTGATCTACTGGAAACTTGTTCGCTGAAGTTTTTAAACAGTTTGATTAAATCTTTATAGGGGATCAGTGAATAGCTTTCAGAATATGCTGAAAGGACAGAAGGGCCATGGGTCTGAGGTTTGTGTTTTTAGGAGGATTATATGCTCTGGAAAAGTCTGAAAATCCCAACAAGAGCTATATGCAAAGAGTATGGATTTTTTAACATTTCTGACCCTGTTTGTTTTTTTTTGTAAACGTTAAACTTTTGCAAATAATTGTCCAAATGTTTTTACAATGGGAAAACAATATATATTCTAGCTCTAACTTTTTGATCCAAGGAAGGCTCTAAGCATGCATTTTCCTTCTATTGTTCCAGAGGCTTATTGAAAACTAGATTGTTTGAGTGAGCAAGTTGCCAGTAAGATTATAGACATGCATTGGTAACTGAAGGATGTGAAAAGTGATACTTTTGTACAGTTGGGTGCAGCTTAGTTCAACATCAGCTGCTGTGTTTTTACATGTCCCATTGTGAATGGCTCAGTTTCCTTACTGTGGTATTCAGTTGTAGCCCCACTAACGGTAACGGTACTCTACCAGTGCCCTAAATAATTTCCCACTGTAGAGTAACTGGTTTCTAAACTAGCTCAGTGGAACATTTTACTGCAGGATTAGATCGGGGTTTCAGGCAGAACTGAAGAAGGCTGCTGGCTTATAGGATGACCTTTGAATCTCATCTGGGTTAGCGGTTGATATTTTGATTTGGTTACTGTGGTCATATTGTGACAGCTGCTAGCTCATTATAATTCGGTTCCACTGCTCCGTTTGCCTAGCAGGAATATTTAGGTTTGCATTACTTCAAAGTGTTTATGACTACCCTGAGTTTAGCCCAGCATAAAGGTGAAGTGTTGTGAGTGTTTTCAAATCCCAGTGGCAGAGGCCAGTGGCACAGTCTTCTTGTAAAATGGTGAATGTGAGTAGATGCTAATACAGGGAGTTTTTCTTTTCATTGTAAAACTGGAAATAAACCTAAATGAAGAGGCTCTAACCAGGAAAACTGTTTTTGAAAACCTTAACGTACAATAACCACAAAGAAACATAGTTTTTTCAAAACATGGGTAAGATTTAACTTGACCTCTTTGTCAGATGTTTTCTTTCCATGCAGGAATTTAAATATTGGATTAAAAAATAAAACCTGTACAACAATGGCAAGTGTTTGATATCCTAAAGTGCCAGAGGTCAAATAATATTTTAATAACTACATGAAAATGGAACTGTGAATACGGATGGCAGCTCTAGAAATTTTAGTTCACTTCTAAATTGTTCTGAAGTTTGATGGTGATAGCAGGCTGTTGGCGAGTTCATTAGTTAGGGACGTCTGTGTATTTTCAGTGTCTTCTTTTTTTAATGACTTTTTTTTTTTTTTTTTGCTTGAATTTACTATGATATCATCTGTTATCTATTGGACTGGTAACGTAGTAACAAGCAATTTCTGAGAGAAGAAACATTTAATTCTGGTGTCATTTGTTGTTAGCTTTCTTCGTTCCAGAGTTTTGTTATTTGAATATGTTAACCTAAAATGTCTTCCCGAAGTATTAACAAATAAGACTGTTTTAAGTGTCTTCCCGAGTGATATTATTAATCCTGATTTTGAGCTAAGGCTTGGAGCCAAAGAACTGGCTTTTCTCCTCTCTGTTTTGCTGTAACTGTGGGTGGCTCCTCAGGTCAGGTTTTTTCCCATTTTTAAATCGAGGGTGGAACAGACCTTTAAATGATCTCTGAGGTAATTTTCTCATCTAATGGTCCATTGATCTTTTAGGTATGCCATTTTATCCTTGTGCTATATTTTATCTTGTGAGATGTTTTATCACTATTTCTGATCCATTCATCTCTATTTTGTGATACCTTCAAGTAACTTTGCTAGTGATGTGTTTTCCAAATGTTATTCTTTAAAGCCTGATTCAAATGGATGTTTCTTTTCTACCTCTGCTCATTCCATATCTATAGTTAAGGGATTGGATTGATTGAAGATAAAATAATAGCTTATTAAGTTATATCACCAGGAGAGAAGTGTGATGCATGGGCCAATGCTTGGCATAGAGTTGTAGGACCTCAATAAATGACTGTTGAATGGTTTTATTCATGGCTAAATCAGGAAATCATGTATATGGAGTTTAAATCCTGAATGAAAAGCCCATAAATTAAAATCAATCCTACATCTGTCTCACTGTATCATGAAGAAAACCCTAAATCAGAGCCAGTCTTACAGAAATTAATTCTCTAGTACTATATCCTTGGCTGTCCAGAATATTCTAATGTCAGGGAATGGATCATGTTACATGGTGGTAGATTTCAGTTTTCAGTAAACATACCACAAAATATTTTATTTATAAAAAATAAGTCATATCAGTCTTATTTTGAAAGGCCATTGAAAAAAGTTAAGTGTTTCCAGTTTTCAGATAGGAAAACTTGTCCACTCTATAAAAATTTCTGTTTGCCTTTCATGGGTCTGGCTTCCTTTCCACTCAGCCATTTACTGTATGGTATGCTCTAATTAATGCTGTGATCATCAAACATTTTCATAGTCAGGTTTTATAAGATTTAGAAGAACTGATCGCATAAAATGTTACTTGAAAACGACAGCCAACAGGAAAGTGTAGATCTTCTAAATACTAGAGGAAGATTTCTTACATAGAAAGTTATGGACTCTAAGAGAAAATAAATCATTTTAGAGTTAAATAAAAGTAAAAAGTAGTATGTATCAGGAAGAAGGCTTTTACTTAGAAGTAATGGAAACTGTGACTAATGGTCGCTTAAGAGGAATTACTCTTTTACTAGAAGTCTGGTGGTGAGCTGCTGCTAGAATCGGTTTGTGGCTCATTGATATCAAGGCAGGTGTCTGGTGATTCTTTTGTGCTTTCCCTCATTGTCTCAAGATGGCGGTCACAGCTTCAGATGTCAAGTGTGGGTTCGATGCAGTAGGAAGCAGGGAAAAGGGAGTCCCACAGTGTGATTCCCTGCTCCTCGATATCCAGTGGCCATCTCCAGCTTCAGAGTTTGGGTGGTAGGGCGGTACACAACAGCTACTTTGGCCAGTGCATATCAGGCTTGTTGATTGACAGGGTTTATTTCATTTCTTCTCAGAGAAAAATGCATAATTTTCAACTTAACAGTTTGGACAATGAAGAACCAGGCTCAAACTTTCATGTAGTAAGAAAAATATAAAAATGGGTCTTGAGTCTGAATGCTGCTCAGCAAATTAGAGAAAGGGACAGAGAGACGTGGAGTATTAAAAAAAAAAGTGGTCGAAATGAGGAAGGTGGAGAAAGCACAGATGTGAGAGTCACCCACAGGAAAGAGCCTGATTGTGCCTTCATTGTCCTCATCCTTTGTGCAAGACAGTGACCAGCCAGAGTCTGCGCTCTCCATGTCTGCATCACCTAGAACCTTCTCTCTTAGGTCTCTGGCTTGAGTTCCTGCCACTCTGTGCAGAGCACCCTGGCGGTGCAGTGGACCCTTAGCTGCAGCCATCAGCCTTTTCCACGGTGCCTTTGGTGGTCTTTGGCAATGCGCACTGCTAGTCCCGTGGCAGCCATTCAGAGCAGGCCTGGCATCCTGGAGCCACAGTGTCCCATATATGCCATCACCAGTGCCATGAGGGGAGGTCCTTGCCCCACACCACTCAAACCGTCTTTTGTGTACTTAACCTCCAACAACCTGCCACGTCCTCGTGAAGCACTCACACAAGAGTGCCCCTTGCCCGCAGCAAAGACAACAACAACAACCCTCTATTTTATTTTCATATGTACGACAATCGTATTTGTTGATCTTTAGTGTGGAGGATTAAGTGCAGCCAAAAGACATTTAATTTTAGTTAACACACCAAGACTGCGTGAAATTGTGGTGAGAGCTGGATTCAGCTTTTGGCCCGAAGTTTCCCACCTCTGTCAAACACAGTCGTGGCATAAGTCAGGCCAGTGAGAGAATAGGCAGAGGGAAGGGCCATGTGTCATCAAAGGAAAGCTGGACGTGAAGTCAACAGTGTTGTTTTTATTGAGTATGCAAGTTTTTCTCTAAGGTTTTCATCGGAAAGATGGCTTCTTGGAATTTCGCATAAAGTTTGATAGTTACGATATGCCCGTGGTAGCATTAACCGGTAACATGCTTCTTGACTGGATCCTTGAGTCCCGGGGTATTAAACACTTGGAGTTTCTCAAACCTCTCATTGCCTCTTGGCTCCAGGAGAACCGTCAGTACAGTTACAGGATCTGTGAACTAATAATGTCCGTGAAAGTTGCATGTCTACCTTGAGTGCCATATGGATCACCAATGAAAATAAGCCTTTTCTCTCTGTTCACGTTAAAACCTTCATTAGGACCACAGTAGCAAAGGAACTCAGTGTTAAGCGTTGAGAGGCATCACTGAACAGTAGAGTAGGCCAGGGCTCAACACAGCCTTAGTCTTGACTGTTCCACTTCCTGGTGATTGGACTTTGGATAAATCGATCCCCAACTTTCTCATTTCTGTGAGGATAGTAATACCTGTCCTACCCGCACACCCCAGAATCACTGTGAGCAGTGCGATGAAGTGATACGCGTCGGGACAACTAACTGCTCTGTAACCGTTATCTTATGGCACTGCAAGGCCACACTTTGGGTACTCTTACTTTGGTCTATAATTAATTGATGAATGTATAGACTTTGGGTTTGCCTGTTAGCAGCTTTAAGACACCTTTACCTTCTACAGAGAGTGGAACAGAAGGCAAGAACAGGTAGAGATAGCATAGAATGTTCGGTTCTGTAAGCATCAAGACCAGAATGGAACAATTTCTTTTTCAGCCAGTTCACAAACACAGTAATCCTATAAAATAAGTACCTCTTTGGGGACAACTTTGTTGAATTCAGATATGCCCCTTGTGAGATGCTTGCCTCCAGCCATTTGTCCCTCCAACTTAAATATTCTCAAGTTTCGTTCTTACACATGGCTAAAAATACCTTGCTATGCTATTTGAATGGTGGGGCGAGGGGGCCTACCGGCAAGCCAAGATGTCTTTGCCTGCGTTGTAGGTCATCTGGATAATGAGCAACCACTAGGTAGGTTGCTTTTCACCAAGGAGGTGCCGTTACACAGACCTTCCACATTCTCAGGAATGTGGTAGAGACAGTCCTCATCCACCTGGGTTTGTTCTTCTCCGGAGAGGCTTGGCATAGAATGTCGCTCTGCGTGTGATTATTCTCGGATTTTCTTTACTTCAAAGGGTTTTTGGGTCCTTCCTGAGGAACTCTGTATTATTTTTGAGTAGAAAAAGGTATTTAGTGGATCCCATTTCATTTCCTTTTGCAGAATCAGGCCTCCAGACCCACAGTTGCAAGATGCATGGAGCATAGATTGGGATTAAATTAAATTTGTTCCTAAACACTTAACAGATACAGCCCAAACATTTTTCATCTTCCCGAGGATTGTTTATTAATCACTCCTCAATTCCTTGACACATGCTTATTAATAGGAAACACCGGAAGGAAGCTTCACTTTATATGGTGTAAAATATTGCTGATGATAGTGTTTCTGTTTGAAATAAAACATCGTGAGCTTTCTTATAGGTTGAAAATCCCACTAAAGCCCTAATAGTGGCGAAGTGGAGGATGGTAGGCCGAGCAAGGATCGTTTCTAGCTGGACATGGGGTTGACGCCTAGCTTGTTACTCTCCAGTTGTGTGACCTTGGGCAATCTTTAGTGCTCTGATGGAATTTCTCGTCTGAGTTGTTGCTCTGTGTTTAAGTGAAGTAATATGAACGGCACCAGGCACTTCAGTTCAGTTACTGCAAGTTATTATTCTGCGCACTTTTATTTTATCTAGGTGCTTTTTCTGTTTATTGGGTCTGACTAGTTTGGCAAAAGTGGTGTGCAAACTCGAGGATCATATAGCGAATTTTGGCAGAATGTGGAAGTGATTAATTAAATGCCACCCTTTCATGGGCCATATTAAAGCTGAATGAAAATATAAAGTGTGGAATATCTGATAACACTTGGTGGAGAAAGAAGAGACAAAAGAAGCAAAAGATGAGAGAGAAAGAGACACATAAAAATGTAACTTTAGAGCATTCTGATCACACAGTACAGTTTTCTAGTATTATCGGCACTGGTGTGGTCCACTCTCTGCAATTACTAGGTTACTAATTGCTCTTGCCTTTTCCTCACCTTGACTGTTCAGACCAAGCTGTACTCTTAACAGCTCAGCAGCCAAATCTGAAGGCTTCAGATGCAAGCAGAAACTCTTTATGTGTAACTGATTGTAGTTAATTGGGCAATACCAAATTGTGGAGGAAAATTTATTAGTGACCCCGTCTCCTTCAGAAATTTTGGAGTAGTTGGAAGTGAGCCTAGTATCTGTATTTTTGGAAGCCTTAAACCCTGGTCTCCTGACAGGATTAAACTTATACTTTATCTTGTGTGTGACTGTGTGTGTGTGTGTGTGTGTGTGTGTGTGTGTGTGTGTGTTTGCATTGCATAGTTTCCCTTGTCCTTATTTATTGATGGGCTCACGAATATTATTTGGAAATTGAGATGCACTGAGCATAAATAGATGAAATATCATGGCCGACTACTTAAGTAGCTGTGGACAACCTCTGTTAGGCATTCTAGTAACTAGTTATGGGAAAATACCGACCTACTAAATAGTAGTTTGCTTGATAATCTTATGGTGATCTAAGTAAACCATTTTTCATTTTACCCTTGGTTTCCTTATTTCACTTACTGACCTAATTCATAGAGATGTGGTCGGGGGAAAGAGCACTCTGAAATTTTTCATTACCTCCAAATAAAATGTTCTAAATAGATATACCTCTGTGATTGCATTTTCATTCACTGCACCATTCTATATATAGTTTGAACACCAAATTGGAAATAAAACAAAAGAAAGCAGCCTTGCCTACAGTCTTTTAAAGGCATTTTAATAGTTAACGAGATTTTGCCCCATACCCTCATGAGTTTCATTTAGTTCTGAAATAAAAATTTACGACTGTTCTCTCAGCTGGGCTGATACTAGTTTTAGAGTGGAATTGAGTTCACACCTGCTCTAGCATAAAAAGAAGCCTCTATGTGACTTCTTTAAAATATTCGCAGAGTAAGAGAACTCCCTATTCCTGTAATTGTGACTACACGGTAATGTTCTTTGCAAACACTAGAGGAACTGCTTATAAATTGGTTCTGATTTGCTGATAGTGTCCAGAGCTAGATGGCCGCCCGAAGTTACTTGTGTGCCTCCAGGTGGAATGTGGTTGTGGAGATGCAGTCGGTTTGCGTAGGTAGTGGACCTCCATGAACACTGGAAAGTGAACATATGGGAAACTCTTTGCATTTGCTAGGCCATTTAGCTGTTCGCAACATGGTCTGTTAGTCAGGCAAAGTACGATGGCTTTTCTGAGTGCTCTAGTTAAGAGGCGGGATGTATGCAGTAGAGTGCCCTTAGGTGGATAGTTAAAAACCAATGTAGGCTTGTACGTCCATCATGCAATATCTAAATTTCGATCTATCAGAGCAACTCAGGTTTCCTTATGACGAAGGAGGAATCCTCTGTATGGAAGAAGAAAGTGCTCTCAAGTCATGTGAAAATCTTAATGACTGAGGGAGGGCTGGTTTTTATATCAAAGGCGGTTTTTCCCTGGTCATTATGATTAGGCAACATACTTGAGTGGTTGCATGTAAACAGCATGCCTATGTAATAAACCCCGTTTTGTATGAGTTGGACCGTAGATGGCAAGGCACTGCTTAGAAAAAATATTTAGCTCGTTCTAATATTTAGAGGCTGATGACCTGCCAAAGAAGCCTCCCCCTGTGAGCCCCACATTATCCCCTCGCAAAATTGTGAGGGTTGTGCATCTTATAACTTCATCACAAGTAAATATTCAGAGAGAGAGCCTTTTCTAGAGGCAAAGTTGGAAGTGGCAGAGAGGATGGAACGTGGATCCCAAGTTCCGTTTCTGGCTTGCTTGTATCACAAGCAGGTTTTATACCTCGGATCTTTGCTGTCTTGATTTTCCAGTGGAGAGGAAGTGCCATTCCCGTATGGCAGTGAGGAAGAGGGCAAATTACATGTCTGTGAAAGCAAACCAGAATATCTCACTGTTTGAAGGGTTGGAATACCTTCTTTGGTAAATACAATTAATGTGTTACCGTTATTTGTCTGCAATCATATGGTCGTCCGTATATGTGTTCCTTTAACCATCTATATAAGTTCCATTTGTGCTAGAAGCCAGCCAAACTGATACACTTCAATACTCAAATTAGTCTTTGGTTCATTTATTTATTAATCTGATAAATCTCTGTGAAAAGTCTGTGCCACACCGGCCTTGTTTTAAGTACTAACGACATAGTGACATGCCCCTTTTCTTGCCTCCAGTGTGGCTCATAGTCTAAGGAAGGAATCAGGTTGGTATCAGATGGTTACAAATCAGGACATTAGGGAAATAATCATGTGTGTACAGGGTGCTGTATATATATATCTGGGCTACCAACCATCTGATTCCTCATAATAATGACTAAAATGTTTTGGTGCTCACTGTGTATCAGGCATGGGCTAAGTACACACATTATCTTGTTTGTTCTTACAATAAAGCTCTGTGTTAGGCATGGCCATTTCTGTTTTATGGGGTTGGTGGGGGGCAATTGAGGGTCAGAGAGATTAGGTCACCTGTCTGATGTTGTGTAGTAAGTGGCAGAGCCCAGATTCTAAGCTCTATCTGCTGAACGCCAGGGCCCGTGTTCTTAACCACCCTGTACTGCCTCACTTGTGGAGAATACGGAAAAAACTCCCTGAGGTGCGGTAGCAGTTAAGCATGTGTTCAGCTGCAACTAATAGAATACGTGACAGTAGTAGGTTAGTTGAATAAGGATGGCTTTTTTCCTCACTGAATGGGATGTCTGGAGGTAGGACGTTGCCTGTGTGGATTCAGCAAACCAATGCTGCCATCTTTTCCTTTCTTAGTGCACCGATTTTCATTCTTCAGCCTTTTCTCTCCTCTTGCATTTCTTTGAGGATGGCTGGTGAGCCCCAGACAGCATCAGAGTTCACAATTGGAAGCCAGAAAGGCAGAGATCAGAGTAGCATCTATACCTCCATCTGTCCAATTCCATCAGGAAGAGAAAAAAAAAAAAACATTCCTGGGAACTGGTGACCTTGAGCAGAATTCTGCTCATGATGCGTTGGCCAAATCTGTTGCAGGTTTACTTGTAGCTGCAAGGGAAGCTGGGAAAGTGAGCGTTCACAGTGTCAGTTGACTCTGACTTGAGGCAGACAAGAGAGAGGGGCTTGGGGATGGTCACTGGGAGAATCCCCATGAATTTAGTTATATGGTAAGTGATATTGCATGAAGTGAGTCTTAGAGGATGTGTTAGAACTGTCCAGGTAAAAAGAAAATGGCCAGTTGATAGAATTGCTTGGGCAGAGGTGCGGGAGTGAGAGGGTGCTACAGGGAGCTGGCACAGAAGTCATTCCGTGAGACTGGGAGAACTCAGAGGAGGGGATGATGGGGAAAGTAGGATTAGAATCCTGGCCCTAGAAAAATAGGTAGGTGGAGGAAGTTGCGTTTTCATTGAAGCATGTGACAGACTACTCAAAGACTAATTTTAAATAGCGGGATAACATGATCCAGTTTATGGTTTAAGACAGTCACTCCAGCAACAGTGCAAACGGGAGGCAACAGGAGAGGCAGGAAGATTACACAGGAGGTGATTAAAGCACTTCCAAGAGGAAATGATGAGAGATTGAACCGAATCAGGAGCAGTGGCGATGAAGAGGAGGATACGCATCTGAGTGATAAAAACTGAAGGAAATGGTTGGAGTTGATAACTGATGGGTAAGGGAGGGGTCATCTTTGGCTTCTTAGCCTTGGTCTGTTTTAGGCCACCTGGTAGTTGGTGGTGCCATTCATTAGGATGTGTAATATAGGAGGAGACGTAAGTTATGGGGGACTAAAAGTAACTTCGGTTTTGGACAAAATGAATTTTTGAGATGACTGTGGGTGGATTGATTTGTGGCTCTGGGCTGGGATTGCAGATTTGGCATACAGCAAGTCCATATTTGGTAGCTGACATCATGGGAGTGGATAAATTACCAGAAAAGTGAACCTATTTTCTGATTAATCATTTTTCTGTCTAAAGATCTTAAGTTGAAGGCAAAAAAGAGAGAGAGAGAGAGATAAAAAGTGCCTCTACCTCATCTTTTCCTCTCTACACATTTGGTACCTTTGAGAAAACTGGATAATGCTTGATTTGATCATGAAATCATTCTCAGTATTATATTTAATCACTCATTCCTAACATACTATTTTGAAATTCTTTCCTCCCTTTTTCCTCCCTCCTCCCTTCCTTTCCTCCCTCTCTTCTTCATTCTTTTCTTCCACTGTGATAGGTTACAATGAAACTCTTGTTTCAGAGTATCCACCATTTTGGAAAGATACCCTAGATCCTTAACAGTCGAATGGAACCTACAGCTCTTCTTATGTTCTTTCTGATTTACATCAGCTCCCCTCCCAACACAGGAATCCTTCTAGATGAGGCTCTGGCAAGTCTGTTGGCATACAAATGACACTATGACTAATGTATGAATGAAAGGATCCCCAACGGGCACTCATTCCTCTGCTGGGGGCTTCACTGCATTGGAGAAGCCACCACTGACAAAGTAATTCATTGCACTTCGACAGCTCTGACTTTTTGAATGTTCTCAATTGTGTAGCTGTCAGCCTGGGGTACCGGGTTCCTCCTCCAAAGCTACCTGGCATTGTGCATTGTCTCTTTCCACACATGTTTCTCAGGAGGATAATCCTTGCTTCCTTCAAAAGTGCCATTGGAAGGCATTTAGTGTATCATACAGCATGGTTTAACTACTGGTCACGTCCTCTGCATGTGTTCTAGTGGTCTATTTCCCTCTCCAAATGGGAATCCAGGACTTACCTTAATATTCCAGATCTGGTTTAATCAGTAGTGGGTTTGCTTTTACTGTCAGTATTAATGCAGCCTAAGGTTCCATTTACACATCCATGTTTTAGCAGTGACTGAAAATTGAGCTTGTCGTCCACTAAAGCCATTGTGTTTTTAATATTCATGGTTTTATTTTTTTCTAAGTTTATATATTTATTTTGAGAGAGAGAAAGCACCAGTGCATGAGCGGGGGTGGGGCAGCAAGGGAGGGAGAGAGAGAATCCCAAGCAGCTCCAGCTGTCAGTGCGGAGCCTCAGGAACTGTGAGATCATGACCTGAGCTGAAATCAAGAGTCAGATGCTTAACCGATTGAGCCCCCCCAGACGCCCCTAATATCCATTGCTCTACAATCAGGTCTTCTACTTCCCTGTGTAGGATGGGACTTTGTATCTATTCTTAACAGATTTAAGCGTTTTGGTTTTTGTCTACAAATGTGCCAAGTCCATCATTTGGTTCTGTCAGTACTGCAGATAGTTCAGTGTGATACTTAGCAGTGTGTACTTTTGAGTTTCAGTCCTGACTACCCTTTCCACTAGTTTCCTCACCTAAACATTGAAGATAGTGGTAAAATCTACCTGTTTGGATTGTTGGATGAAATAAATGAGGTCGTACATGTGCAATGCACAGACAAGTGCTTAGAACATAGTAAGCACTCAGTAAATGTTTAGCATTACTGTTTTTGCAGTGACGTGGGGAATAACTGGGGGCCATTTCTGTAATTGTGAATCCTTTACTTAACTGGTGATATTCTCTCTGGAGAGGAGTCTTAAGACAAATTATTTTTCTCTGGCCAACGGAAGAAGCAAATGTGGTTCTTGATATTGAGTACTGTAATTAACCTATTTACCAGGCAATAGATAGGATATGGTTATGAATAATGTTGCCGTTGAATGATAATTATAAACTGGCTAACTTTGTAGAGCTTTATGAGAGAAGAACTCAAAACGAACAAACAACAACAAAAATCTTAAAATTACCTGGATAAAGTCCTAGGTGTCCTTCATCTGTACTAATTTTAAGATAGGAAATTACAAGTTGAGCCAGATACTAAATTATATAGGTGCTGAAGGTTAAATGAAAATTTGGGTTAATACTGAAGATAAATTGAAGAGTAATTGTTCTCTTTATAGAGGGTTTGCCAGAAGATGCCTTTAAATTTAGACTATGAAAATTAGACTCATGATAACTTTTCAGGAATATAGTTCTTGTGACATACAAGATCTGTGAGAGCCATGTGTGAGCACCTAGGGAGTTTTAAGAACAGGGTCCTGCTGTAGGACATTAACCTGCTAGCGAGGCATACTCAAAGAGAGGGAGTGGATTAGCATCCAGTGACCTGTTTTATAATCAAGCAGTAGGACCTTGTTGAAGGTCTAGGTTGACATGAGCCAAGGTTAGATCAACCTGACTTGTTTTCATAATGAATGTCACAATGGTGACAAGTCATCAGGGACATCAGTACACTCTTTGCAGTTGCAGTCATCTTTCTGGACAAATCGTTCTTTGACGTCTTCTGTTTAGGCATAGCCACAAGAAGTACAAATGGTACCTGAAAAAAGCCAACTCATCTTGGTTCATCATACCAGCGCGTAAGACTTCTGTAGTCTCTTCATCCACAAAAGTCCTCCCGTGCACCTGACTTACATTCTGCTCATTTCCTTGTGTGTGGATTTTGATCTGGTGCATTGTGAGAGGGAAGCCAGCCTTCCGAGAATGAAACTTTCAGATTTTGTTGTCTCCAGTGTGAGGTCTGAGAGGTGCTTTATTAGTTAGGAAAGTTAGGAGACATTCAGGTTTTGTTTTTTTTTTTTTTTTTCTGTAGCTTTTAAAAATCATCATGACTTCCAACATGTTATTTTTGTATTGGCATCCATTGCCAGTGCTGTGTCTCAGAAGAGCCGGGCCTTGTGACAATTACTCCTCTGAAATTGACGGGGCTGTAAAATTTATTCAACTACTACCCTTTTCTAGACCAAAGTAAGGTTATATTTTTCACTTTTATAGACAGACAAATTAAGGTGTTTAAAATAAAACCCACTTCCCCTTTTCTTTATTTTTCAGATAATCTGTAGCCAAAAGCTTATTGGGTTTCTGTAGAACTGCCTTGTTTTAAAAATCAAATTGAAGACCAACTTGATTCTGCCTGCAGAGCAAAGCTATCTGCCTGTTTAGAAAATCTGGATGGTTAAATTGGAAGCACGTTCTGCACATGGTTTAGCAGTTAGTAGCCTGGAAAATGACCCAATAGCCAAGATAGTTTTTTTTAATCTTCATTGTAAGTGCTTGTTTAAAGTTTAAGCCTGTAATTGACTATTTTGCACATTGTTCATTGTTAATTCTTTTCAGGCTATTATAGTTTGTAAATACATTGCCTGCTAAGTTGTGTCAGTGGAGGAACATTAGTGCTATAAGAAAATCCAGTTAAATGTGGTGCTTAAAAGCATTACCAATTAGATCAGATCGCCACGATTTCTTAGTGATCCTAGGAAAGTCACTTTCTATTTGTGCAAATTTTTATGTACTTAAAATGCGTATGTTGATTTTTTTTTTTTTTCTGGGATAAAGGGCGGTATATATATTCACACTATTCTATGGGCTACTGAAGAGCTTCTACTGATTGCTGCCTACATTACCCAGTAGTGTTCATGGCGCCCTTAGTCTGTTCGACACTGGAGGGGCAAAATTCTCCTGTTCTGCACTTTTTGTCGTATTTATTAGCTGGTGTTTACCAGAGAGGTCAAGCTGTCCTATTTTGTATAATTTGTATTTAAGAAATAATTTTAATATGCATACTCCATGCAGTTTACTCTGTTTAGATGGCTGTGATAAACACGGATCAGAAAATCAGATAACTTGCTGGTATTCATTCTTTAACTTTTCAGTTTAGAAGCAGTGGACATCACTTGAAATTACAAGCTAATACTGGCTGATAACTAAAGGTTATAAAAATTGCAATGGAAAAAGAGTTAAATTCTGCCTATCAGGTAGTAAGGACCCCTAGAATATGGACATGATAGAGGATGACAAGATAGATAAAATGTAATTTATCTGTGTATGATATAGAAAGAAAAATAATGTTTGGGAATGTACGGAATGTAGCTTAAGCTATTTATCATTATGAACAAGTGGAAACTTAACATAAAACTCCTCTTGATTAAGTTTTATGTGAAACAAAGGATATGATTGGAAGTGTAGAATTGGAGAGTATTTTAAGAGCATAATGATAATCCAGCTCAGGCTTCAGCAAGTCTGTGGTCAAACTAGAGAAGAGGAAAAAAGTGCAGGGAAGCTTGATTGGGTTATGCAAATTTGCGACACATGTAGGAGTTTGGACCTAACGGATTGTTGCACTGGATTTGGTCATCAAATGATGCTTTTCATAGCAAATATTATCTGAGCCATTGATTTAAGCACTGAAAAATGCCAAATACATGTAGACAGAACTGCAGCCTCTCTGTCCCTTTGAAACAAAATTTAGCACTCAGCCTTGAACGTTAGAGTCTGTAAAACGGAATGAGAAAAAGAAGGGATAAGTAGAGAAGGGAAGAACACTGGGAATGGGAAGGGACATGCGTGCTCAGAGATGAACTCAAACTCAATATGCAGATGCCCCACAGTTCTGCTGGGTAAGAAGAAACGCACTGTGAGAATATAACAGCTATCAGGCAAACAGAACTGGAAACTGCAGAGCACAAGGCAGTTATGTATTAAGAAGGAGTCACAGTTGACATTGAGTGGTATAGCGGAAGAGAATGGCATGGTTGCCGGAAGATGTTAAGAATATTAAAAAATATCCCAAAATCAAGAGTGAAAAAAAGCAAGAAAGATTACCTATGAGGTGATGATAAATAATAATGAGTTATTTCTGAAAGCGCCTAAAGACCAGGAGGTCTGAAAAGTGGTTTGTCAAGCCTTGAAGAGATAGAAAGGGTAATTTATTGACAGGCAATGGAGACGGTGCTAAAAAATAAATGAATTTTTCACCTCAGTGTTCACAAAAGAGGATGGGGGACAGATGCCAGAAACAGACATAAATTTCCCAGGGGAGTGAAAAAATACAAAAGAAATCAGGATCATGCTGAAACAGGTGATCAAGGAGTGAGAACAAAAACTAATAAAACCCTAAAGCTAGCAGTGGTCACCCAAAAAACCTTGAAAAAAGTTGAAAGAATGAAGAACCAGCTGGGAAGGAGAGGAAAGACAATTAACTGTGGTTCTTAGGATGGTTGGAAATAATTTTTTGGATTTGTTTTTATCTAATGAATTCATTAGGCTAGCCCCTTTGAAATTTACCCTTACAGGGAACAACAGGCTGGTGTACTTAAAAAAAAATTTATCTTAAATGGCCTTTGAATAACCAAGACATCTTTTTTGTCCCCCAAGATCTCAGTCTAAGAGTTACTCCAGTATGCCCACTGTTTAATGTTCGTTGCGTGTTTGTTAAGTGTTTATGAAGTCTTGCTGTGTTTCCAGGGTGTTCACTGAGTCACTGATGCAGCCAGCACGTATTGGACACCTCTTAGTGCCAGGCAGTATGCTAGATCCTGGGACACAACACTAAAAAAGACAGACGTGCCCTTAGGGTTTTTGAAGTTACTTCTCCCTCACTCCTATAAGCAACCCTACCTCTTGCCGGGTAAAGAAAGGCCATTGATTTGATTTTCTCATCATTCCTAGTCTTACTTTGTTACCATTCTTGGCATCTTGATGGAGAACGTATGGAGAACGGCATCCTCTTTATTACTGGGTCTGTTTGCTGTACTGTCCTCAGGGTGGGTGCCTGCGTCCTTTCCCTCGTCCTCACATATGTGGATATTACTTTCCAAGCTCACTCGGCTCCCCATTGCTCCAAACCAAACTTCGTGCTTGTTGATTCCCAGCAGCTATCCCTGAATCCTTAACCTCCTGTGCTGTTTGGGAATTCAGCGTTCTTCCCTTGGGCAGATGTGAGGGTGCGCCTTCAAATGTCCTTTTTCCTTTCTCCATTTTCCCCACCTCCTGCATTTTGACCTTAGAGTACACACGCCTCCCATCCTGGGCTGACGACCATTGTCTTCCTTCGGGCTACCTCATTTCCCACTCTTTACCTCCATAAACTTTATGGCCCACTACACCTCATTCAAAAGACCCTCTGTTTCTCCTTCAGAATTAATCCTTCTTTGCTTTCTGTACAAAGATGACTTTAAGACACTCATTAATGCAAATACTCTTGTGAGGAGGACTTCACTGTGGTCACTTCTTTCCACTTTCGGATATTGTTTTAGCAGCTACCTAAGAAGGGAATATGAAAGACATTTCAGGGACATTATTTCTGAGCATGTCGGACAGGGACAAATAGACTTTCATCCACTGCACAGTTCTGTCCTACAGTACCTAGTTCCCATGGCCAAAGTCTTCTCAATAAAATTAATCTCCAGTGGCATCTTTCCTACCAGGACTTTCGGTGGAGGTCTTTGTTTGGAACAGCCCTCTTATGAGCTCTTGATTCTCATATATAATTGTTCTGTGTTTAAGTGTTTCTGAAAGCTGGCAGACCTAAGTTCATCTATAGAAGAAGGATCCCCTAAGCTACATCCCTATTTTCTTTTGTCATATTTTCATCATTTATACAGAGCCAGTTGCAATTTGATTGGTATTCCCAAAGAATAGATCATTGGTTTGGGGACTGTCAAACTTGGGTGAATCTGCCATCTTACTGAGGTGGGCAGGGGGAGACTAATACGCTCGAGACACTATAAACACGGCAACACCAACCCCCTCTGCAAGTGCTGTGTGACTAATGAGAAAGTAGAAGCAAGAGCTGGATAGAGAATGTCAGAAAGAAGCTTTGGTAGATCTCAGCCTATATTTACTTTGAATATTGTTTCATCCCACTCTTCCCTAATGTCCTTATATATCTGATATAAAATTATATCTGATGAGTGGCATTCTTTAGCTGTCAGCCCATGGCCCCTGAACTCCCTACAGTACAGGCACGTGACCAAATCTTGTAGATCTTCACCCTTGCTGTACATCTGAGTTACCTCTGGGCCATTCACATAATACAAATGCCTGGGCTCCACCTACAGACATTCTGTATTTTTGAGGTCTGGGCTGGGATCCAAGCATCTAATTTAAACGTGCATTTGGTGACACTGATGTCCTGCCAGGTTTGAGAATCTCTGACCTACACATCACATCAAAGAGCTGTCATTTTGGTTTTCAAAACTGCTCCATTCTTTTGAACTGAGTACTTCTTTTTAAATCCTTCTGTTTCTTTTTCACTCAGTAAAAGTGAGTCATCACCTACTTAGCACCTGTTTACCATCAAGATATTTTTATATTATAAATTAATAACTGTTTTAGGTCAAAGAAAATGGATAGTTTTAAATATGTTAACATTGTCCATTCTTCCAGAAAGGGCTGAAATGATATCTATTTTTCATTCTATTTGTCCTTCAAATCAATAGGCTTAATCTAATGGCCCTGAAGATTGGCCTCTGTGATAATGATGGGAGTAACAGACATTGTTGTAAATTTGCAATGAAACATTATGTATTTGCAGCAGGAATGATTTTTCTTGTAGGAAAAATGTTAATGGATTTTTACTAACTTAGAGGAAAGACAAGCCAAATTAGAGGAAAGCTGGCACTATAAATATTTCAAAAAGAACATCCATTTATTGTTTTTTGGGAGTATACAGCTAAGACTAATGACATTGAAGAAGGGAGTTCTGTCTTATTCAGAACAATTAGGAAAATAGCTAAGTATGCTATGAAATTAGCCTGGAAATTGGTTGTAGGCAGGTATGTTTTTCTCAAGTACTTGGGTGATTTTGTTATACTTTGCAGTATTATCTCTACTATCTTGTATGACTTACATATGGTACATGATAAAATATTTTTTAGGCTACCTGTTCAATAAAAGGAGCATGAACCACAAGTTGCTGTAATTTGTTTTTATGAGGGGTTCCCGCCCCCCCCCCCCCGAGTCTGTTAAGTGGTGAGGTAATTAGGGTATTTTGTTACATGTTCTATCACCTTTGGAATGATGGAGCTGTTTTTGTTTAATTTGGGTTTGTCGTACACATACACTGTTTCGATCACATTATGGATGCAGACCTGACCCTCCGGTTGCTCAGAGCCATAGTTTTGTAGCCTCTTTCCATGAGGCTCTCAGGTAACATGCTGGCCATGGTGGTGGGTAGAGTTCTGTGCTTCTGTTCAATATTCTGTATATTTAATTTAATAAAATTAAAATGCAGAGAGAAAATCAGGTAAGAGCTTCTGTGTTTTGTAATATGTTAAAGGAGTTAAAGAAAATGTATGGAATTTAGTTTAGTTTTTGCACTTGTCATAGTATGTTACATGTTGCCTTCAAAATTAACACCTGCTTTTATTTAGGAATTTTTGGCAAGTTGAAAATGTAACTTCTAGAGAGAATTAAAGGTCTTATATTTGAATGAATGGTTAAATCATTAATCATGCGGAATTATTTCTTGGGATGTTAATAACTATTTCTTTACCTGTGAACTTCTTTTCCAATCGCAGAATCTTGATTGGTGAAGTTTTGTTGGAAGACATATCCCACTGTTCACAGGCCAGGGATACCAATAACTTGTGGAAAGGGCCAAAAACACATTGATTGGTTGGATTTCAAATTACTTTGTTTCTGAGTTTATTTGACTTGTATCATATGTACTGATTCGTATCAGTTGCTCTGGATATAGACATGGACTTATGATTTTTTCCTGTATTAGTGTTCAGGCTTTAAGTTATTCATTAATTCCATATATCAAGTATTTATGGAGCACCAGCTTTGTGCCAGACACTTGGCATGTGTCGGTGGTGGTGATATCCCATGAATACCTTGTGCTCAGAGTCACTTCCTGTCTAGTGGAAGAAGCAGCAAGTGAAGAGGCCAAGGGAAATACAGGGTCCTTTGGCAGCTCCTACCAGGGAGGGACGTCACCTAGAGGAAGTTGGGGAAGTTGACATCCGAGTCCAGATCTGAATGGTGAGGAAGAGACAGGGAAAGGGAGCTGTGTGAGAATGAGACTGAGGAGTGTTTGAGGCTTAGGGATTTATATCTGCAGAAAGCTAGAAAAGAAAGGATTGGGCATCTCTTTCAGAGCACTGAGAGAGGGAGGGTGTGAGGCATAGATTCTCCACGTCTGCGAGAGCCAGCTCATGAAGGACCTTACAAACCGTGCTCAACATGTGTCCTTCATTCAGCAAATATGTGCTCAGCATGGACTACACGTCAGGCACTTGGGATACATCCGGAAACAAAGCAAAAAATAATGCCTGCCCTTGTGGAGCTTTTATTCAAGTGGGAGAGACAAATAATAAACATGTTGCTAGTGGTTTTGAAAATGGGCCAGCAGCATGTGTAGTCCAAATGGTTACAGTCTCAGCGTTTGCCAATACCATTGAGCCAAATCAAAGACTATTTAATAAAAATAACTTTACAATCATTTCCAGTCTGATGACTGCAGATAGACTTATTGATAACTCGGTATATTTACACAGAATGTTGAAGGTTACCTATTATTTATATTTACTGATCACTCACTCTGCACCGGGCATTGCGCTAAGCAGTGAGCACACCACACTTGTGGAAGGAAGGAAGGCACTGACGTTCCCTGCAGTCAGTGTTTCCAGTTCATCAGGTAGATATCCCTAAGAGCACAGGGCTTATCTGTAATGTTGGGTGAGACTATTTGAGAGGGGATCGGTATGGAGTGGTTGTCCTATATTCCTGTTTTAAAACATGTGGCCAGAACCAGGATTCTTTCTCGGAACATTTTGACCGTATCACTATACAGGAAAATTGCTTGAATTTTTTTTTTCTCCTTAGGATGCAAACGGAAAAACAAACATTCTACATAGTTATTGAAATGAAACATTTGCTTTGCTTATAATAAAAATGAATTATTATAAATAAGTAATTTATTCCAGTGAGCACTTTTCGGTGGAATTAAGAAAGAGCAAAGGGTACACTAGAAGTCAGTGTAGGGAAGCAGAGGAGAAATGTAGTTGAACAGAGCGGACGAAGAAAGATTTGTCTGAATTTGCCCCACAGTTGTAAGAGCATTGAATGAAACTGTTTGATGTATGGGAGGTATTTGAAAAAAATTACTTTACTCTGGCAATCTCAGCCTGATTTGTTTTGTCTCCCTTAGAATAAAAGTTGCAAGTGGGTAGGAATTATGCCTTTAAATGTTAGCCTGTAATGGACTGGGAAGCTACTCAAGGGTAACAGCTGAGGAGGAAATGGCTCTGTCAGCGTCGTGCTCATGGATGATTGGGCACATAAGGCAACAAGCAGAGAGAAAGGTGCAGAGGGAAAAGGTCATAAAACAGGAAGGCTCGTTTGCAACTCAAACATAATAGCAAAGGCAAAAGCCTTGGGAACCACCGAGGTGATCTATTTTTCCGCTTAACGGAATACAAATACGTACAGTTGAAAAGGTGGGTGCTTCTTGTGCAGACGTCGCTGTCATCAGCAACGCACACAGTTTGATATATTTGGAGGAACGTTGAATCTCATGGTTCTCCGTTTCTCCCCAGGTGACCAAAGGCATGCATTTTCAGAATAGTCCACATTAAGTTGTAGTCTTTATATCCGTGATACAAATACAAAGCTTACCTGTCCACGTAAGAGCACATTAAATCTGTGCTCCATCAGCACTAACTTCTAAATAACGACAGCGACCTTTGTCCAACAATGTCCATAATGCTTACTGCTGATGTCCAGAAATGTTTATCGATATCCCATCATAGTTACAATAGCCACTAGCTACTTTGCTCTTACTGTATGCCAAACCCTGTGCTTCGATTTGCAGATTTTCTCTCACAGCGACCTTTACAGAAAGTATTTCTCACCCTCATTTTACGAAGAAGAAAAGCAAAGGACAGAGAGGTTAAAATAACCCAGACAGGGGGTACGCTCCTAGTTGGTTAGTGATCTGTTTGGGATTTGCACACAGTCCTGCCAGACTCTTGAAGCACGTGTTCCTGACCACCAGCCCTGACTGCGGGCAGGTAGATGTAGCCGATCAAAAGTATTAGAAGTAAATATAAGCTAAGATTATATGTTAACAAAACACTAGGGTTTAAGGACCACATTAATGACCGCTGTGCTTTTTTTTTTTTTTTTTAACATTTCAGCACACTGTTAAATCACAATGAGAAAGAGAACTCATAAGAATGATTAAGAGTATTAGAACTCAAGGGAAAATATTATCATCAGTCTTTTTTATTCTTTTCCTCTTTTTTTACACTTCTTTTTTTAATGTTTTTTATTTATTTTTGAGAGAGAGAGAGTGAGTGGGGGAGGCCAAAGATGGGGACAGAGAATCTGCAGCAGGCTCCGCACTAACAGCACAAGCCTGATGCGGGGCTCGAACTCACGAACTGTGAGATCATGATCTGAGCTGACGTCGGACGCTCAACCAACTGAGCCACCCAGGTACCCCTATCATCATTATTTTTTTAATGTTTTTATTTATTTTTGAGACAGAGAGAGACAGAGCATGAGCAGAGAAGGGGCAGAGAGAGAGGGAGACACAGAATCCGAAGCAGGCTCCAGGCTCCGAGCTGTCAGCACAGAGCCTGACGCGGGGCTCAAACCCACAAACCGCGAGATCATGACCTGAGCCGAAGTCGGATGCTCAACCGACTGAGCCACCCAGGCGCCCCTCATCATTATGTTTTAATAAGGGATAATCGAGATGAGCATAGGACCTGTCGCTTTATTAATAGGCATGCATGCATCTGGTGAAGACTGAATTTGCCAACTGCACTGCTGGCCTGGAATTAGACTCCTCTGTGGAATTCAGGTCAGTGTTTACACCCAAGTAGTTTACAGTCTTTGGCAAATTTAAGCAATATAGTATGAAAGCACTTAGGAACAATTTGGAGAATCAGAATCCAAGAAGAAATCCGGGTAACGTATATTCTCAGTGGAGAGGGGTGAGGGGAACTGTGGATTTCTCTGACATATTGTTGATCTAGCTTGTTCATTTGTTTACTTTTGGAGAGTCCCTGCTTCAGTACTCACTGAGATCTGGTTCGCATCCTGATCAGACCGCTTACACTCCTGGCCTTCCTTTGTGTGTGTGTGTGTGGGGGGGGGCAGTGGGGAGGCGGGGGATGGAGATAACAAGGCCAACTTCGCAATGTTTTCAGAGTGCCTTTAGCCCAACCTGATTTGATTTGACACATGGGATATGTCTTCAGTGGGCCTTAGTTTTGTCTTCTCATCTGCCACTTATTTGACCTGATGAAGAAGATGAATAAATACAAATCTTTGTCCACTGTTGTCGACAAGGATTATCATTTTCACGTGCTGAAAACCTAAATTTTCAATCTCCCTTCTCTGTGGACTTTCAGAGTGTTGATTTTCCAAGCCGTTCCACCCCATACCCTTTTGTATTTTGATTTCCTCTTGCTTCCCTAGTTGCCATTTATTTGGAAGACTCTTCCACTTTTGTCGTTCAATGGTCCATGAGTGATTTGAGTGTCTGTTTATGTCACATTAGGATTTGTTGAATTCAAAGAAGCATTGGATCCTGGGAGGCGACCCCAGTCCTCCAGTTGAACTTTGATTTTCCCAAGATCACAGGTGAAGATGACCTGTGTCTAACTCATTTTTCGTCACCCACCACTGGCTGTCTTTTTCACTCCAGACCTTTACTGTTCAGTCCAAGCTCAGCACCCTATATGGATCCAGTCGTCATCCTCAGGGAAGAAAAGAGGTAGGAAAGAAAGTGGCCACCAAGTGAAGCAGGCATCCTAGGGATTTAGGAGAGATGTCAGACTTCTCAAATGCATTGCTTGATTTGAGGTAGTTGATCTAATCTGCCACTAAACTTCACCTGGCTGCTTCTTCTGTCATGTCTCCAAAGAAAATGTGTCCCTTCTCCATTCTCTGAACAAACCTCAGTTATGCGCCTCCTCAGTTTATTTTAACTTCCTTGTCCTGCTATCCGTTCCCAGAAATCTTTCCATTTCTATTTTCTTCCATCGTCTCTCTCTCCTCTGGCTCCTTTTCCATGTACGTATCGTTGTGAGAATGGATCCTCTGCTCTCTGGCAGTGATTGCCCCGTGTGGATCATAGATCACTTACTTCAGGTCTTGTGTGGTCATGTTAAAATTGGGACGCACTTCAGGCCTACGAATCAGCACCTGAGTAGGATGCAGTCCGTGAGTTGCCTGGAAACTACTTATTCTCCAAGATAGTTGATTTTCTAAGGGAAGACAGCTTCACCTGCTGGGTTTTGTTTTGTTTATTTCCTAGCCTTTTCTTTTTGTCTTTTGAAATCTACCTCCCTCAACATCCCAAATGTCAAATTGGACCCTCTTTCTGGTCCTCTCACTACTCTTTTATTAGCTGTTTTCCTCTTTTGTCCTTATAAGTGTGGGCATGGGAAGAGTTTGGAGGTTGGTGTTAGAGAGGGTTTGACTTCCAGCTTCATTACTTAACAAGGTGTGATATTGGGACTCTCATTTATCTTCAGTATCTTCATGCCTGTCTTGGAGATTGCATGACTAGCAAGTGGCATTTTTTTTTAATTTTTTTTTTAATGTTTATTTATTTATTTTTGAGAGAGAGACAGAGCACCAGCAGGGGAGGAGCAGAGAGAGAGGGAGACACAGAATCCGAAACAGGCTCCAGGCTCCCAGCTGTCAGCACAGAGCCTGACTCGGGGCTCGAACTCACAAACCGTGACCTGAGCCGAAGCGAGATGCTCAACCGACTGAGCCACCCAGGTGACCCTGCAAGTGGCGTTTAAAAAAAAAAAGTTTATTTATTTTGAGAGAGCTCATGAGTGGGTGAAGGGTCGAAAGAGGGAGAGAATCCCAAGTAGGCTCCACACCATCGGCGCAGAACCCGCTGTGCAGCTCCATCTCATGAACTGTGGGATCATGACCTGAGCCAAAATCAGGAGTCACTTAACCGACTAAGTCACTCAGGCGCCCTGTAAGTGGCATTTTTTAAATTTGGGAGCCCAAACATAGTTGTTTTTGCTCTAAGAATCTGCCTCTCCCATTTTGCTGGTGGAAAACTTGGAAATTATACCCTTTGCCAGGGTTGTGGCTGCTGGGTGACAGCCAAAAGGTGAATATCTTTTCCCCATTTTGCCTCCCTCACATACCCACGATCCTTTCCTACAACAGATCATGGTCAGTTTGGCATGACAAGTACTGGAAGAGAGAAATTCTCTCTAGTGAGCCAGAAAATGCAACAGGATCTGTCTGAGATTGATAGAGATGAGTGTTTGATCCACTTTACTCTGTGCCAGAAAAATATTTTTCCTTGACAGCTGGGGAGATCAAAGGTCTAAAACTGTGGAGACAGGGAGATGAATGTTCTAATATTAATATTATATGAATAATATAGTATATAACGTTTAAGGCCAATTCTCTTTGTCTGAGAACCGCCAGTCAGCCATATGCAGAGAGAGGAACTCCAATCACAGAGGTCTTTTCATGCCATGGAGACAGGCAGCCATTACCTGCCTTTGAACAGCTGAGGAAGCCAAGCTTGAATATTCTGCGAGAGATCATGTCAGGAAACAGCAGAATCTGCAGGTTTGGGGGTTAGGGGCAAGTCACATGGATTGAGGAAGACTTACTAGTGATCCAGCCAAATGAGTGGGTTTTTCAGGAATTATCATGGAAGAGATGGAAGTCTTCCCTTGAGTGAGAGCAATATAATGGTCTAATATGGCACCTGTTACCAAGAAAGGTGACATGTTGTATCCTCAGCTAGGGTAAGAAGTGTAGTGATTCTTGTGGTGCACACATGTCATAGGACTTGGCTTCTGCAGGGACTCCCAAAGGAGAGAGGGAAGAGAAATCGGTGACATGGGTGGTACTGGTGTTGTGGGTGGCCCAGTTCTCAGGTCAGAGAGATTTATCCACCCAAGGTTGTTTTCACTTCGGACAATCCTGTTGAGGCTTCCTTTCACATATGTGATTTCCATGGGCCTCTGGGGATTGTTGCTTTCTTACTTTTACTAGGGACATGCTTACTGACTTAAAAATCTTTCATCTTTGTAGCTTTTGACTGATAGCATGGATTTAATATCTGATTTTTTACAGCTCTTAATTAGCTTTTAACTTGTTTCCCATTTATATTTCTTTTCTGCGAGTTTTCTACTTTTTTGATGGTCTGTTTTTATCTGATTAAAATGTCCCTGTATACATCCCCTTCATCCCCTGCATAGACCTCTCATTAACTCACCAAAATATCTCTTCAGTATGAATCAGGAGGTATGGCTTGAGCTTATAAGGCTCAAGCTAAGGGAACAAGATTGGTTCTTGACAGCAAACATTATTCATCCTCTTAGTTTTGAGTTTTGTAGCCTGAAATCCATGGTCTGTGATTAAATGGAGGCAATTTCTCTGAGCCTTACTACTCTCATCTTAAAAGTGAAGACAATGATATCTACCTCAGAGAATTGTAATGAAGATTAAATGAGATATATGCATGTAGCACAGAAGCTAGAAATAGGAGGTTCTTCATAAATGTAATTTCACTTTTCTCTCAATGTCTGTAAAACCGCAGGGAACATTAGTACACGTTAGGTGTGAAAGGAGAAGATCATGAGTTTGGTGTTAAGTGTGAGGTACTTTTAAACCATCCAAGTGAAGATATCAAGTGGGCAGTTGGAGTTAAGGATATGGAGCGCAGAGAAGTGTGAGCTGAAGGTCTGTAACTAGTCTGGAGCATGGAGACACCAGTTGAAGGTTCGAGATAATGTATGGAGGTTCGAGTAACAAGTGGACCTGGGACCTAGCTATTGAAGGAGTCTCTACGTTTCAAGTGACCATGAAAGAGAATGCCCACAAGGAGTAGGAGAAGAAGGACACGTAATGTCATGGAAGCCACAGTCAAACATATTTTTAGGAATGAGGGGATAAGAATGTCTTTCTGGTCACCAGGGCATATGAGATCTGAACATTGCCTATTGACTTTAACTACTTAGTTGCCACTGTTGTCCTTTTCTGAGAGTTTTCTGGGAGGAATTGTGGGGTAGGAAGACTCCACTCCTCACCCCCCAGAACTGAGCTATCCTTCCTCTGACCTGGCAAAGTATTCATCTTACCTGCTTCTAATGTGGTTTTTCCTCTACGATTCATAATGACAGTTGTTTGTACTTAGCTTCATTCCCATAATAAATTCTCAGTTTCCTGAGACAGGGGTCATGCAAAGTACCACATAAATTAAACCTAGTAAGTATTTAATTGTTCAGTGTTAGAATCATTGAAGGCATGTTTCCTTGTCTGTTCATCCATCCATCCATCCATCCATCCATCCATCCATCCATCCAGTAAACAGTTGTTTGCCAACTTCTTACCATGTGCCAGGCACATGCATTATAGGCTATACGCATATAATGGTGAGCAAAAAATGTTCTCCTTCTGCATGAAATTTACATAGTGGTGGAGGTAGATGAGAAAAAATACATATATACATATTCTGAGTGCCTTTAATGTCTTAATTTATTTGTTCCTCACAACCACAGGACGTAGATGTTATTACTAGTCCTGTTTTTTAATAAGAAAATGGAAGCATTAAGATATCCAGTAGTTTTGCCATATCATTAATTCATTAGGAGTGGGTCTGGGATTCAAACCTGGACACTTTGACTCTCAAATCCATGCTGCTAAACACCACTCCTCCCCCGTACCCCCTACATTGCAAATATTCGGCAGGGAGTAAACTATTATTATTATTATTACTATTACTACTACTACTAATAGTATTAATAGCATTTTTTTCCTTAGCCTCAGGATCATTTACTCCAATTCAGATAAGTAAACAGACTCCCACCTAGTTATTGGCAAAACTAAATTTAGAAGCCAGCTTTCCATGTTTCCAATCCGGTGCTTTTCGCTTATAGAGTGCCTCTTCATTAAGGGAGGAGGGGTACAGGGGGAGGAGGAGGGAAAAGAAGGATGGAAGGATGAAGGAACAAGCAAAGAGAAAGAAGGATGTGTGGTTGAGGTGTAGGAATTAAATGTGTTCGATGTTGGATTTTTGATGCTACCAAACCGTGTCTAATTTTTCAAGGTTTTATTTTCCTGTGTTCTCAAGAGGTGATATCCTTGAAAGTAAGGATATTTCAATGCAAAATAATCATATTCTATTTAATAGACTAGCAAAAAATAATTCAGGAGCTAGGAGACCCCAGCTACTTAAAAGTAAATGCTGTGTTTTGGAAAGGGCATTATTACTGGTATTTATATTATAAAGGCATTGGTTGGAAGATACACTAGAAGCTTTGTTTACCAATAGCCAAATCTTTGAGGAGGAAATGTGTGTGTGTGTGTGTGTGTGTGTGTGTGTGTGTGTTTGTGTGTGTGTGAGAGAGAGAGAGACAGGGAGGGAGGGAGGTGCATATAGGAATACACGCTTATTTTATAAAATCCTGGTAACACTGAATTTACCTTGTATATACATTTTGGAGAAGAGCATACTGAACCATTTTTCTGGGATGGGAAAGTTTTTGTACTTCTGCGCAAAGCTGCTCTAATATCAAGCACCATATTTAAGCATCACAAATGTACACCAAGCAAGGGACAGATGCACAAGGAATTTAAGCAGAGTTTTTCTAAATGGCAAATAATTAGAGGGGAACAGATGCCTATGGGCAGCAAAGGATGAAATGAGGTACCAGGAATTTTAAAAGGGAGATGGAAATACATATGTAGAATGCAGTCCCTCTCAAGGATCTTTAAGCCTAGAGGGTGTTCTCTCCCAAAGCTCTCTGTTTTTGTGGGTTTTGACATTAAATTTGGTTCTCTCTTTACCTGTATTCCCCAAAGAAATAGATCATGCTAATCGCTCCAAAGTGGAACAGATTTTCTTTCGAACCTCAGTTTTGGATGACTTTGCGGTTTGCATCTCTTTCTTGTCCCTCCCTAGGGCCTTGTCCTTTCCCGGGACTGCCAGGATATGACATTTCATAACAGTGTCACTCCTCATTTATTTATTATTTATACCCCATCTACTTCCAGAAGGGTTTTTAGGTAACTGACCAATCAAAGGTGCCTACAAATGTGGACTCGTTTTCTTCTCGATGTGCATTTTAGAATGGACATGGCCCTCCTTTAGAACAATCCTGCTGTAAAATGGGTTTTGTCCACCCCAGAAGTCTCTGTGTAGTTTTGATGTCGAAAAGGAAGCAAGTCTCCAAGAAAAAAAGTAGAGAAGAGCGTGAGACATTTCCCATCTTCCTGTGGAGTGGTAGTTTAAACAGCAGGGGCCCTGAGCAGAGCGACTTAGCTACCCAGCAAAGCTGAGCTATAGCACCTGATCATTATCCTTCAGGTTTAAGATTTACCTGTTGTGCTCATTGTAACAAAAGAAATGAAATCTCTGTAATTATATTGGAAGGGGGAGGAGATCATGTTTTAGTTCCTTTGATCTGGAACTAGAATAGGCTCTGCTTTTGGAAATTTAATTTGAAAGAATCCAACGTACACATCTGCTTTTTGTACTGCAATTTCTATTGAGCTTGAAAATAGAAATTTATTAATGCAAATGTGTAGAGTCTGTTCCTTGAGGAGAGAGAGAGAAAAAAAAGATACACTTCCAAAATGCAAAGTGATCCTCTCTACATAGCTATGGAAGATTTTAATAAATATGTTCTCTGTTTTTCTTTTTTCCTGGAGTTCAGAGATAAGGTTCCTTATTAACAAGGACTAAGCATGAAAATGATAGGACACGTTGGGAAACAGAAAGATTCATCATTACTTCAATATTTAAAAGTTTCCAAAGGACAAATTAGATGGTAAAGAGATGAGAAGCGTACTGAATCCTCAAAAGAAAAAGACACACACAAAAACAAGTGCATCATCAAACCATTTGGAGAACATGTTTGAATTGATGGTAGGGCCCATGCTAAGAGACAAAGCTTTCATTTCAACGAATCCAATCTGCCTAGTGTTCTGTAAAATTGCCTTTGCCTGTAAATGGAGTGGCATGCAGATTTTAGGTAGGACACTTTCTCACCCAACTTAGCCTGCACTCTTTTATTTTATTTTTGAATCATTACATGAAACTGCATATAAATGCCACTTGACTTAATCCTTAGAGTGGCTGGATCGCATGGTCTATTTTGATTAACTTTTTCTTGTTCTCAGTGTAAATTTCCTCATAAAGCCTAAAATGTCATGAGCATTTTGGGACGTAAATCCATTAAGCTATTTTACAGTTATATAGTTGTTCTTCGCAGGGCTTGAGTGCTTTCCTGAACTCCTTCTCATCTCCAAATGGGCAAAATAAATTATAAATTGTTGAGAACATCCAGTCACTGGGTGAGCAGTCATCTCCCCAAAGCTGGGGAGAGGATCCATTTTCAGTTCTTTGGGTAAACAGAGCTGATTCTTTATTATAATTGTGCTCTATCAACAGATCTCAAAAACTTTGTTATAAATTACCTCGGCTTAAGAAGTTCATGATCAAAGAATATATTGAATCAATAAAACCAGTCTTCTCCCTCCCCCATGTGGTGAGATTTCTTTCAAAGGTGGTAGGTAGGCTTTTGTGGTGTATATTGTCATTCCTTTCTGCATTCTTTGGTTACTTTCTTCCCCACCAATTTTTTTTTAACACTGTGATTAGGAATTTTAAGTTTAAAATGGGGAGACTGTCCTTAACTTGTTGTGTCTGAGTTGTTATTTCAGTTGTGCTGCCAGGATGGCCTTGTCGCTCTTGGAAATGTACAATTTCATTTGGGTTCAGTAATTCTTGTAGGAGTCTCTGATACAGGACTCCAAAGGCCACAGAAATTATTTAAGACACAAGATGTTGAGAAAGAGTCGGCTCCTCAGAGGCTTTTAAGTAACTGGGGTTTTATTTGAACCAGTTTTGGGGGACCGTGGAAAGAACTGGCAACCACTTCCAGTTAATTAATTTCTACCATTTCACTCTATTTGTGACTTTGTCCAGTTACACACATCTCCCTTCCTCACAGGGCAAGAGACTCACAAACAGAATTTCTATTTCTAATGGCAGACAGTTGGGGTGCTACAACCAAGCAGTCACCCTTAAAAATTAATGAGCTTAATGATGGTTAGAGAAGCGACTGCAATGGTGGTTTGGGAGGGAGGGGCCGTGGGAGGGCAGAAGGAAGAAGGCTGGACTCCTGGCAAGTGACAATGATGTGAGCCCCTGTCCTTATCTCCCCTCCCCATTCACCCCTCCCCCGCAACCCCCCCCCCCCCACCCCTTCCATCCTTCCCTCTTCCCAGGAGCCAAGCAGATAGAAAGACAGGGCGATTATGAAGACGTCAGTTGGAGCGTAGGCAGGCGAGAGGGGCGCAGCGCTCCAGATGAGGTCCGGGGGGAGCCGAGGAGGGTCACTCATGGACGACCGTGTGTGTGTGTCTGACAGACTGTGAAATGGTGCGTTGTTGCACGGCTGCGCTGCACCTGGGCCCTTCATCTGTGATTGATTGGTTTGGTCATGTGTAATGGTCCCATCTGCTCTGTGTTGTTTTTCTTTTTTTACTTATAAACACCGTTCCCAGCGGCTGAGAGAGGATGAGCTATGTTTTGTCATCTTCACTTACACTTTAGCTCAAAAAAGTGGTCAAGTAGGTAAGCTCTAAAATCTATCCAAGTAATGTAGTAGGAAAGTACGGGTTTTCCCTTTTGCTTGGTGTGTGTGTGTGTGTGTGCGCGTGTGCGTGTGTGCGTGTGCCGTGCATGTGCGCGCCCTCCTGCGCACGCGTGTGTGCCTGGAGTTTTCATGCTGTCTGTTAATATCTGAATAGTTCATGAACCACGGAAGACCAAAAAATCGCAGAAATGATTTGCACAAATCTGTGTATTGTGACTCCTACTGCAGCGAGGAGTTTTTTTTGTAACGGAGCCAATACTTAATTAAAACCGCTGACATCATGGTGTTATAATTAAGCGTGGCATTAATTAAGCTGGAATAACGATTTTTTTTTATTAAGAACTGCTTTTATTGTATAAGACCGTTATCGGCTAAAAACAAAGTAATTTTAAAGCAAAAATTAATTCCCTCTAAACGACCCCTTTTCAACTTCCCCAAAGTCCAGCCTCGGGACTGTCGTCATCAGGGGTGTGTGTGTGTGTGTGTGTGTGTGTGTGTGTGTGCGTTGGGTGGTGTTGGGATGGGGGGAGAGTGGAAGTGAAATTTGTTTTTTTCACCCAAAAATGCTGATCGGCTCCTGGCATTCTGATGGCTAATTATGCATCGGAGAGCTTCGACAGCTGCATTCATCATCATAAAATGTAATAATTAATGACATTCCAACAAAGAAAAATATGCAAATGAGGACTCATTAGCATTTTCATATTCAGCTTTGATAATGCTTTTGCTGACAAGGTTGTAATTAATGAAAATTCATGTCGCAGTCAGGAGATTGGATCGGTTTCATTCCGCTCACAATTCCCAAATGCTTGCATTATGGAAAATCGGCGGCTCTGCCAACTTTTCAGGGAAGAAAAAAACACACACACACACTAAAAGCACCAGATGCAAATTAATGGTAGGGAGTCTTTAACTCTTTAAACCACCCCCCTAAATTTCCATCATAGGAAACATGTGATGAGTTTTAGCCTAAGAACTAGATTCTTTTCTTTTTTTTTTAATAACAGCAATGAACATACTTTTATTTGTGACCCAAGTATGAGAATTTCTGGCAAACTTTTTTTTTAATATTAAAAAAAAAAACCCTCCACCTTTTCCCCTCTTCCCTTTTCCCTTTCAAGACTATTTAAATTTACATAGTAAAACATGTTAGGACAGCCAAGCCTCAGCATGTTGTGTTCTGTCCTCTAGCTGGCAAATTTACGCCACGACAGTTTATTCATCCACATGCTTTTTGGCGACTCTTCATCACGTATTTGTGCTTAGATCTTCTGATGCCTCCCTCCGTGTGCTCCCCATAAGGTCGAAAGAAAAGCAAGTATTCTGTTTCTCTATTCAGGGTGGGATTTTTTTTTTCTTTTTTGGATGATGGTTGTTTTTTTAGTGCTTTTTCTTTTAGTCTATTCCCTTTGTGGTTTAGTGTAAGAGTTTGGGAATGTGCCCATAATTCTCTCACTCAACACTTCTGGTTTAGTGTTGTGCTTCAGATGTAATTTTAAGAGACACTATACAATCAAAATGGATACCCAGAGTCCCCAGAACAGGGATACCGACAAGCATTCGGTACAGAGAGCTATTAATTTATAAATCCTCGTTTGTTGCTTTCAGAATGTGTGACTGTAGATTGGCAAATAACCATTTGGTGCCAAAACCTGGTACCATGTTTTGTCCTACTAGCCTAAAGTTCAGCTGAAAGTTCCATCTGCCCCTCAACATTAGAAGGAAAACCCTAAACAGAGTTCTGACCTGATTTCAGATTTGATCATTAGGTTAAAAAAATGATTATCACTAAATGGGATCTTTTTGCTGAGGTAAATATATTTTTTTTAAAGGGTTTGTATGAGGATTAAGAAAAAGGGAGAAAGAAAGCATATTTCTTTATAAATTGTCAAATTTATAAGCATTTTTACTCTCAAATGAGAGAAAACAACTTCAGGCAGTTCCTAAGATGCAGTTTCCTGTTTATTTAAAGTTAAATTGTAATTCCCAAAGTTGCTAGCCCAGCATAAATAAGGAATATAAATATGCCTTGTTAGGGGAAGATAGAAACTTTGATATGCTAGGTCTTATTTTGTAGAGTATCTCAGTAAAATAGAAAGTCTCATCAGTTATTTAATGAGGACTTAAAAGTAAATCTTTTTCCCTATTATGCGATTAAGAGTGACTATATTTTTATTCCTCATTAAATCTCAGAGTTCTAAGAGACAGAATTTTATTTCAGTCTCTTACTTTATTCCAACTTTTGTTTTCTCGGTTTGTACGTGTGTGTATGTGTGTATCCATGGTGTGTCAGTATCTGGAGATTATGGTGACTCTGTCCTCTTTCCCTTAAAATCTATTGTGTTAAAATAGCAGGCAGAAGAGGGTTTTACTTTTTTTTCCTTGTAGTTTACTTCTATTTTATGCAGGCAAACTGCCCATCCAGATGGTAGAATTTCACCTGTAAGCAATCTGAAGCGATAGGTTAATTCTGACATTTTATAGAGCCCTTTTCTTTTCTTTTCATACAGTGCAACTAAGTGCAGAGTAACCATTCAAGGTAATGTTTCCTCCCTCCCCCACCCCAACCTTTAAAGCACTTTCTGCTGTGATTGGTTCTTTTTTTTCCCCCAAATCTGTATTTTGGGCTCAATTAAAAATCTTTGACTTTAGGCACTTTGCTGCTGTTGTCAAAACCACATCTGATGAAATCTCTGACCACTTCTAATATGTGTAAATGAGGAAGTGATGGCAGAAGTGAGGGAACAAGTGTCGATTAGCAGGTTAGTGGCTGAGAAGCAGATCATTGTAATTTTATAAGCTCAACATTCCACTGGCTTTGATGAATTCACTGTTACTTTTCTCCTCCCACCAAATTTGCAAATGTACACCAACTCACACCTTCTTAGGTAATGCCTAGCATGGTGTTAGCTACCAGAATCCTGAAATTTGGTTTTGTTTTCAGTGTGGCTAGCCTCTGGTGGCTTATGTGGCTGAGTAAACTGGCGAAATGGTTTGCAGTGATTTTGTTGACCTGTTACTGAAGAATTCCATTATTTCCCAAACCAGGTTTTAGGTATGTTTTCAAAGTAGAGTATAAAAGGGAAAGGGAGTCTTGCAGACTGTTTTTACTCATAATAATTGTATTTATACTGTATTTACAAGTTATTTTTGAATGCTACCCCCTCGTTTTTATTTCTAGAAATCCTTCGTTTGCATGAATTATTTCTTGAGTTATTTACATAGTAAAGATGGCTCTAGGGGCCTCTTCTCCTCCTGACTTAGTCCCTTGGGAGAACATTTTCGAAAGTCCTCATCTTATAACCTGTTAAGATTTGAGACCCTGGTCGTGCTATTATTTGTTGCCCCTCCCTTTTTTTTTTTTTTCCTGTTTCCTGTTTCACACATGTTAATTCCTGTGGGCATTTTCTTCTTAAAATGATGAGATTTTCACTGTCCAGCAGCAAGCCACATTTTCTGGAGTTATTGAACTCTGAAATAGGAAACCTGTGGGCGCTCCGTTTTACCCTCCCCAGAAGCTGTTGCTGCAGTCCAGGGGAATTACAGCCCCGTGACCGTGACCGAGAACGTTACAGTAGTTTCACTAAAGCATCCCAAGGTCTTGTTTCAGGTATTGCAACAAAATCAACATTTGTTTGTGGCCAGTGAATCCAGGGTTCCTGGCAGTGTTCTTACCCAGTTGTTTCTCATATTTCCCTTGCAAACTTTCCCATTGGTTGGGGTCTGTGGAGAGATTTCAGTGACTGGCTAGGGGAAATGTTTGGGAGAACATTTGCGTATCAAAGCAGCCTAAATATTTGCAAAAATGTTTGCTTGAGAAAAAGAGAATCCACTCAGGATTAGGAAGTAACTCGCTAAAACATTTGAAAAGCGTTTGTCCTTTACCCAAGTATATTATTCACGAAGGAAGGCCTCGCCTGAATTTCAGGGGTGATACTAGAATCTGTATTTTTAAAGAGCAGATGAGATGATACATGTTTTTGCCATGATGAAGGTCTGTACCTATATGTGGCATAAAAGTGCAAAAAAAAAAAAAAGGAAAAGAAAAGACACATGCATTTAAAAATCAATTGGTTTTTGTTTAGTGAACCAATAAAACAAAAATGCAGAGAAAGGCCTCATGAAATGATTAGGATTGAATACCTATTGAACAGCTAGCTCTAACCTCATTTTCCCCCTGTTATATGTTTTCCCCCCATAAAACACAACTGTATTGCAATGATAGGGCGTTCGATTCCTTGGAGTTCCTAGGCTTTCTCTTAATTGAAATGATTTTGAATGGCAGATCTTTCTCCTTATTTTTTCCTTGGTAAAGAGTTTCACGTGGGCATTTTTGTGCTCAAATTATTAAAGTTTTAACTGCATTTCACTTTTGGTTTGGAAACAGAACATATAAAACTCAATGCAGGCCAATTTTTCCAATTTGTTAACAATGTAGGAGTTGAGCGTTGACAATTACTGTACTTAAAAGCCCCTCAGATCAGGTGTTATTTTACCATCTGGACATTTTAATTAGTAATAAAAATGTGGATCTGGATACACAGAAATAGGATCTACGGTACACAATGGCCCAATGCACTCTTGGTGCCGACGTGTGCGTGGCTACATTTTACAAGTGTGTGTACGTGTGTGAGTGTGTTCATATGTAATTGTGTGTTGAGTATGTGTTCATTCCTCCTAGAAAACCCAGGCCTAGGATTTTGGAGCCTTTTTCAAACTGGGCATTATCGCAATACTGGAATATTTGGCTACTTTTCTTTAATATGAAGTAAAAATGTATGATATATACTTGCATTCCTAAGTAAGACTTGCTTAAATCTTTGTAATGCTCCTACTTCCTCATGAAGTATGTGGTATGGCATGACCATACAATGCTGACGTCAGAAGTGGGCTTGGGCAGATGTGGCTCCGTTTCGTAGCTGTGTGCTGTAAGGCAAATACATTAACCTCTCTGAATCTCCTTTTTCCTTACATATTGGATGAAGCTATTAATGCTCATAGTTAATGATACCTACCTAACAGGATTATGATGAAGCTTATAAGAACACGTGTGTGAAAGCTCCTGATAAAAACAAAGAGCTGTAACAATTGATTTTTAATGCAAATGACCAATTTTTAACCTACATACCATCTTCATAATGCAATGAACTGTCTCAAATTCAAACATAAGAGAGATGCAAATATATAAGATTATATTAGGTTATTAACAAATAGTAACTTTGGGACTGCCAGAAAATGTATTACTAATTATATACATCAAAAAAATTGACCCATTTTTATTAAGTGTCTGGATATGCTCTTTGAAATAATGTTATTCTTAATTAAGGCAGAAGCGGGTGCATTTGAGGGAAATAGTGACCCTCTGGAGAAATGGAGAGTGAAAATAGTTTAAGGAAATGAGTCTTCGTGTCTTCTCTTTCGGAAAGATGCATACACGTTTTTCTCAATCATCATGAATTTCGTGTTTGCAAGCCAGTGTGGCTACTTGAACGATAGTCACTATTGTTTAGAAGAACCTACCCGTTACAATTTATATATGTGTATACCTACCTATGTATCAAATTATATGTAAATTTCCTCAAGCATGTGTCATCCCCAGGAATTGAGGGTGTTAAAATCACTGTTCGACACTGGACCAGATGCATTTGGACACTTGTGTAGAAAGCTTTTTCAGGTTTTAGCATGGGTCCAGTTCTCTTCCTGAGAGTTCTTCAGGAAAAAGAAGACTGTTTGTTTCCTTTATTTGAAAGCATGACATACTGAATGGTGGTACAACGTGGTATACTGACACCATTTTGGTCGTTTCTTGTTCCCTCCTTTAATGCAACACGTGCACACCTTGGTCGTAGTCCAGATATTATTTACCTGATGTTGTTTCTAACAACAAATATTTATTATCACGGACCACCTGGTTTTAATGAGTGTCTTAGAGAGCTTGTGAGACTTGTCTCTGGGACATGGGATTAGCGGCCGTATGCAGAGCTGCTTTCTGGGGGGCTGCTAGGAGGAGCTAAATTCACCTGACGTGGTCTTCAGAGAATTCATTAATTTGATAAATATTAAGTAGACCATTGAAAAAATAGGCACATGCCAATTATGACTGTACAGCTCGTAAGATTTTTTTGACTAAAAACGGGAACTGGTTTCATTGAATGTTCCATCAGTTTCACTCACATGTCCCAATCTGATGAACGATTTCATTTACATCTCCTAATCTGGGGAACAGATAGAGTCTTCACATTATTTGTCCTGAAATTTTTTAAACGAGGCTACAGGTCTCCTCTTTGAAACTCCATTTGACAAAAATGGCCATGTGTACCTTAGCCTTTAGATTTCAGTAGCCACAGTCACGAAGTGAGAAAGAAATTGTGGAACTTCTTTAGAAATTGTCTCATAAAAGGGATTCAGTTAAAAATTGGGGGGGGGCAGCATTTAAAATTTAATAAAAAAAAAAAGTAATTCAAAGTAAAGTCTGCAGCCAAACTCCTTAATTGTGATGCATTTGCCGAGTTCCCCTCTCCCATCGTCGGGCCTGCTCTCGTGCCATATGGCCTACCATGGAACATTTAACTTGTCAGATATAATGGATTGTCCTGGAAGCAGATTTTTGCTTTGAGCACTCGGCTCCTTTCTTGCATTTCACTCTCAGCTCCAGGCTGCAGGATGAAGGATTGTGGTGGAAAATGCAAAGGAGAGACACACAGTTGATTCCCCTTAAGAGAGTGACCTATATGCCACAGAATTTTACCCACGTAAAGAGGCATTATCCCCGTCACTGGCCTTAGCAGGCTGCATGTCAAAATCGTTTAAATTTGCCTGGACTTAACAGATTGTGCAAACATTTCAGAATTGAGTGCTTAGGAATAATAAAACATCGTCATTTTAACTTATGCAGAAATGGTGTAGCCACATCAGCCAAAGGATAAGTATTATTTATCGTGACCTACATGTAACCTAAGCCACCTGGTTTGCGGATGCTGTAAATTAAGTTCAACTCCCAATCTACTGAGAATGCTTAAGAAAAATAAAATCACCTTGTGGAGATGTTACATGGCTTCATTGTTTCTGTTTGGTGAGTAGATGTGAGGCTGAATTGATCCTTTAGGTGGATGGACAAGTGGCTGTTAATTATCTTACCAAGCAGGCTCTCCATCTTGAAACTTAAATGCACGCCTTCCGTTTATTCCAGCCTATTTGAAATTAGACATTGAACATCCTATGGATTATTTAATTTTTATGTGTAGACATAAAAACTGTAGTATTGGATGTCTATTTTAATTTGGTGCTTTCATGAGGTAATTCATTTTTTTTTTTTTCAAGTTGCGATACGGTTTCTGGAGTCACAAGCTTAGAAAGCTCTAGGAGGAGCGTGTGACTTTTGCATTCATAGGAAAATTTCCTTAAAAGAATAAAGTGTCCCTTTCTATATGTACATGTACGTAGGTGCCAGGTACTCTTCTAGTGTGACCTACTCTAGCCCCAAATATTATAACACAGAGACCCAAATAATCAAGCACAAACAAGTAGAAAAATAAGTAACCCATGTATCTAGTTTAACCATACAGATGATACATATTTAATTGCTCTAGGGTTACAAAAATTCATTAGTAGATTTGTATCTAACACATGGAAATACACTAAAAGAGAGTCCATTTATAAAAGTTAATCTGACATACTCACCAGAACATGTGTGTTTATATGTTAGAAATTTAATATTTAATTTACAAATTCACGTATTACAGATAACTCTTAGCATAGGACTATAAAAACTATAGTGACCTTGAAAACTGATATAACCACACTTCCATACAAAGAAGAATTACATCTTTTTAATGGAAAGATGGAAAGTTTTCCATGAGGCAGCTAGGAAATCTCTATTAAAGTCAGAGTTTAATAATAAGTGTACTTGTGTATATTTCTCACTGATCCTAAACTGAGCATGCTTGTTTTATTAATGCTACTGATAGGATGATTTTTCCCCCCTCCCTGTATTCAAATTTTGGTCAGGCTTAGTGAGTTTGGGTGGTGGCTGGCCAGAGCCAGCTCTTGTTGGGGCATGTGCGCCCTCTGCTGGCTGCTCAGATAGGAACCGCCTGGTCTGTGTGGCTCTTGTTTCACTTTTCAGGGTTGGGTTTTTTGGTATGTTTTGTTTTTGCGTTTTTATAAAAATATATTTGTAGTGATTATAAAGTAGTAGGCTAATACTGAGAGTGACAGCCAATTTGTTTCTGTTGGGAAATGAAGTTTTTTTGTTTTTTTTTTATCTGTTTGTTTGCTTTTGCAAAAAAGATTACTGATAGGTCAGATAACACATAAAGTGTATGCCAGTCTTGAACTTTTAAGTGGGTGATGTCATATTACATTGATTGCATTTTTGTTGCTTTCATAGTTCCTCCTGGACTCGTTACGCTTATGGAGAATGTTTGTTTGACTAAGTTGGGAATGGACTTAAGAAAGATAAATCACTGAAATTTTGTAGTATGACCCTTGTAGGTAATGGATGTGGTAGCTAATCCCTAGCAGAAAACTCCCTGATAGTGGCAATAGTTTTCACATGCTTTGTGAAGAAAAATGAGCATATATTTACAATGCAATGTTTTATAAAGGCATTTTTGGTTTCCCTGCAGACCAAATCAAGCTATCCTCCCTGGCAGACTTTGAGAATGGTAGTTTGAGCAGAACCTCTTTTTGTTTTGTTTTTTTCTCTTTTGGTTGTTGTTTGTAGAGTGTGAGATGTTAAAGGAGCAGATTACTGATGGCCCCTTTATCGCCAGGTCACGGGGCCAACTTAACTTCCACAAGGGCAGTCACAGTGGCCACCGCTTGGATGGAGATGTGGTTCTGGTGGTGAAGACCAGGGCTCTGTGGAATGGATATGTCTTTAAAATAGCAAGGTTTTTTGACAAGGTTCTTTGTTGACAAGGTTTCACCAGTTTCTTTATAATAATTAATTATGTAAAAGTGATTTCCACATATTTCTTCAATTGAAAGGACTCGATTGAATCAATTTGGTAATTGTGTCACTGAAAGGACAGCTGAGATTTGTGCAGCTCTTTTGTCTTCTGTTGTAAACTTCTCTGATTTGTAAGCTGTTGCCTTCAAAATTCCCAAACCATCTCCCTCCAATATGGAACTATCAAAGAGTTTAGAGTTAAGGAAGGGGGGAAATGTTATTTAAGTTTTTTTCCAGTTTTCTGGCTTTCCAATTTTAGGTACCAGTTATCTTAAAGTTTGTTTTGAATAAAAATGATGTAAATGTCTCTCATTTCTTTAACATTGCCTGGTAACTGTGAACCATGTTCTAACACATATCAACTTGCCACTAAGTCGGTTACAATAGCATCTTGCGTGGAAGCTCAGATACACAGCTCTCCGGTTGCCGCCTGTTACCACGATGAGGTTCTGTTAGGCATTCTCTTCCTCTGTGCTTTTCAGTACACCCATTACACTCCTTACCGATGTACATTGTTGGGTTTGCTCCCTAGCATTTCAACCAACTAAACCCTCCCTCTTGAGAATAATGTCCATCATTGATGTACCAGCAGCCAACACGTGGTACACAGAGGCATCAACAAATATTTATTTTCATATCTCATGGTTTTTTGACCTCTTTGACACTCATTCAGGTGATCATTTTTGCAAGTTTCAGAACTGAAAAGTGCTGTCTGTAAACATATCTTCCATGTCATGTATTTGATTTTCTTGCCTATTTTGGTAGTATGAGGTCGGTATTCTGACTACTCCCCTTGTCCTTCCTCCGTTCTTCTCCTTGACCATTTTTCCCACGGCCTCTCCTCTTCCTTCCTGTGCCCCCCGCCTTCCTCTCCTGATATAGTCATGCTCATGTATTCAGTAATTAGGAGGCTTTTCTTAAACATCATAGTGTGGGACTCAGTGGCTCATGTAACTTTATCTTTGAATCATCATCTTCCTTTAAAAGTGACTAGTGTCACTGGGGAGTCAGACTCTGAGGAATCTGGTCCTGTGTACCTTCCACTTTGGTTGCTGTGGGCCCTGTCTCTTGAAGTTGATCTTGAAGAGCAGGTTCAAGAATTAGCAGTCTTCCTACTTTTTGGATGCTCTGAGATGTATTTTGAATTTTGGGCTATTACCCCCAGCTTCTCAGTGATGTATGTTTAGGAAACATAGACCTAGTGTAATTCAATGCTAAGGCCGGAGAAACGATCATCTAATATATTGGTCATCTAATGTATGTTAATAAATGACATTTATATTATCTTCCACCTGGGATTCACAATGGAGGCACCTGGCTGGCTCCATCAGAAAAGCGTGCGACTCTTGATCTCGGGGTCATGAGTTTGAGTCCCATGTTGGGTGTAGCGATTACTTAAATAAATAAAACTTTAAAAAATGTTAAATGTTACTTATATACGTGTGTATATATCTAAGTACAATGCCTATATATATTATACACATGTCTAAATGGTATTTAAAATCTTCATGAAATTCTCATCTGTCTTACTTTTGTACAGTCTTGGGTATCATATCAAATGTATGTGTGGTTTCCTTTAGAGTAATACTCATTATATTCTTGTTAGTTGTAGGCTCAACTTGAAAACTGAGGCCATTGCTTATGTGCCATGGTGCTAAATCATGTAATTTTCCTTTGTAGACACTATAACAAACATAATACTAACAAACCTTTTCCTCTATTTTCTGTTCCACTTACTCAGAGTTTGGTCAGTGTTAGTCTTTACACTTAAGATTAGTAAGACTCTATTAGAACATCGGCTTAATGGGCAGCAAATAGTTTATTGCTAAAAGCGATTTGCGTGGTAAAGCATAGCTCTAGATTTTCTTAAGTTTTGCTGATAAATTCCAAAAAATTTAGCCAGGCAACAGAATCTTTACTCATATGATGTTTCTATTGCGTCTGACCAGAAATGTCACAGATCTCGCCCAGAGGGATCAAAGGGCCAGATTCTCTCCCTTTGTATGGACTTGAGATGCCTTCCGTAGAGCATGGAAAGGGTGGAGGGGCCTTTTAACAAACTAGGTTCGCTAGAGGTTGGTCCTGAAGTGTAAAGGTGACTTTGGCCTTCGGGTAGAATAGGGGAAGGGGACACATTCAGAGCAGTGGCCAGTGGGACTGAAAGAAGGGGAGGAGCCTTTCACCTCTCAGACTCTCAAGTCTTGACATTCCGTCATTTATTAGGAGAATATATGTGGGAGTGTGAGACTAATTTCTGTAAGACAACCAGTCTTCATTAGTGGAGATGAACAAGTTTAAAGGTTAAGTATGCTGCCGGAAAAAGGTTTCTGAAACAGAACTGTCAGAAAGGACCCCAGAGATAAACAGTTGTTTGTTTTTTTAAAAAAAATTTAATGTTTATTTACTTTTGAGAGAGAGACAGAAGGAGAGAGAGAGAGAGAGAGCACAAGCTGGGGAAGGGGGAGAGAGAGAGAGAGAGAGAGAGAGAGACAAGACAGAATCTGAAGCAGACTCTAGGCCCTGAGCTGTCAGCACAGAGCCCGACACGAGGCTCAAACCTCATGAGCCGTGAGATCATGACCTGAGCCATGATGCTCAACCGACAGAGCCACACAGGCGCCCCGACAGTTGCTTGTTTGTTTGTTTTTTTTTTAAAGCCCGGTTAAATAGGTTGGATCAGGTAGTAATCTTTTTTTTTTTTTTTTTTTGTTATTGTTGCTGTTCACCTGTTCACCAGGCTACCAGGTTTACTGGAGTTTCATCTAACCTTAGAGGCTATGCCTGTCACTTTAAATTGGTTACTGTTATCCCTGGCTTGTTAGACTAACCAGTGGAATTTTATTTAAAAAAAAAAAAATAGAATACCGGATTCTACTCTGTTGAATGCAGATACCCTGGGGTAGAGAAGCCAGGAATCTGTTTTTAAGAAACTTCTCACTAATGGTTCTCATGATCAGCCAAGTTTCTTAGCCCAGAATAGCCCATCCATCCTGTGTCCTCCTTTCCTCCTGTGAATCTAGCGGAAATATTTATTTCTGCTTGCTTTGATACCTGTAATATATATTGCAAGACTGACCTTTCCTCATTTTTATATAAAAGCAATTATACTTCTTCGAATAAAAAAAATAAGCTTTCAAATGCATATGTTGTTTCTTCAGAGGCCACACAAACCCTTAATTGCTGTGGTTGTGTTATAGCCAATCATCATGCACACAAACTGCGGTAACAATATAAAACAGGGGAGGCAGAACTATTAAGATCTTATTCACATAAAGCCAGTGGTAAGTTACTCATTAGAAGTAAGTTGAGTGATTTCAGGGTTGCCCTTAGTCCTTCAGGTCTCCAGGGGACCCTTGTACAAATTGCTGATTCAGAAAATCATTACTCTGGTGGCTGAAGTGGCACTTTAGTGGCCTTAAAGAGTTATTTGACACACCTCCCCAAACAGCTAAGTTATCCCCGTGATTATGTTGATTAATTGCACACTCTGTGGAATTAGCGTTATTTTCAGTGAAAGATTTTCCTGCATTTGGAAAATAAAGCATAAAACTCATGTGCTTTAATTTGATAATGTGTGCACTTCTCCGAAGCATGACACTGAGCGTGAGGGGATTATTTTGGCTGTTGTCTAGGGCACGTGAAATAATCCTAAAACAGTACTTTTCATCTTGCATCTAGAAGGTAATTTTTGGTGTACCAGAGGATGGTCATTCAAAATGCCTGTCTGTTCTAACATTTTCATCCATCAAAGGACTTGAGGACTCCTTCTTGCCTTACAAATTGAGTTAAAATGATTTGAGGGGAGGGTTGTGGTACACATTGAGAAGAAGACAGGTGGAGCAATCTTTGTTAGCACAGCAGATACTGACATTATATCTAGAATACTCCAAAAAGAAGTGGAATATATCTAAAGGGGCTTTGATACTGGAATTGGAAGTTTGTGTTCTAGCTTTATCTCTTGATACCTGTATAATGTCTTCTACACGTCCAAGTTGGTTGCTCTTTCTTCGTTTTAGTGACACATCTATAAAACTAGAGAGGAAAATGCCCCTCTGAGAACTTCTGAGGGTGTATTGTCTTAAGTATGTAAGTTTAATTACTTTGCATACCATACAGTGCTTTACAAATGGGAGTGCTTTAAGGAGAATTGAATATAGATTCTGAACCATAGGCAGTCCCGCAAAAGGAAGAATTTTGGTGGTGTCTCAAGATAGTCGGCGTAGCTGGAATTTTAGTCCACCCACTGGTTTGAAGGCAGCACAGTGTCTAGACGAGATGAGGTGAATCAGTGACAAAATGCAGCCAAAACTCATAATTTTCCAGGATCAGAGCTATAGATCATTACTGAGTATTCTATGTTTATGACTACAGCACATCCCTGAAAGAGAGGACTGATGCTGGTCTTTTCTGGGGACATGGATAGCTCCCAACTTCCATCATCCCTTGCTACACGCCATGTGCACAGCCACATTTCCCCCCAGTTTTCTTTCTGGTCTCAATTCAGGAAGAAGGGGAGGAAGAGAATTTTCTAGGCTGTGGAATGACTAGTTTATCTGCTGAAATTGAGTTGTAATTCTTTTAGCATAAAATTTATTAAATTGGGATTTTTTAGTGCCTATAGATGAAGACAGAGTTGTCCTGGAACAGTGAGATTCTGTAGGAGAGAACCAGTGCTCTTTGAATTTGAGACATCAGAAGAATAATGTCAACTTCTGATTTCTTGCAAATGCAGGCTCGTACCACCAGTCAAAGACCAGGGGTAATTAAAGTTGACCAGCTAGTCAGAGCTGGTCATACACAAAGGTGTATCTGCATAGAAACATCACAAAAAATGAAAAATGTTTTTAGATCAATTTAATTAAAATCAAATCGTTTTTTAGACATACTATTTATTTCATAAAACATTACAAACCTATATTAACCCAACACATTCTTAGTGTTATGTTTTTTTTAAATAATAGTAGCTCCTGAAGTTCCTCATGACTTGCATTAAATGACAAAAAGATGGAGGCAGATCTGTGTTCAGATAAGTTTAGGATATATGGTATTAAGCTAAAATAAATGCACTGCAGGACTTCTCAGAGGCTTTAACATGCTAAGCTATAATGTAAATTTCTGGGGGACGGATATAAGTAGCTTGTAACATTTCCTAGACTCTTTAAATTAGCCTTCCTTTTGTTTTTTGGAGCCTGTTGTGGGGTTACTATTTCAGAGAAGACTCTCATAAGCGATGCTGTGTTGTCCTACATTATATTTTTTCTTACGCTCTTCTCTGTGCATGCATCTTAATACGAAGTCATATTCTTCACATAGGGAACGTGTATAGATGCAGTTTGCTGCCATGTTTTTGTTGATTAGTTGCTTCAAGTCAACGTGGAGATGGTTGCAGTTTATTATATGATGTCACAGGTTCTGGTGTACGTCAGTTGCACTGCTGTAAAGTACCAAGAGACCTTTTAGGGATAAAATACCATGTAAATGTAAATTATCACCACCTATAAGACACTTTCATTAATTTCATATCAAATTCATGAGTGTTTTGAGCTCTGGGATTTGAGTCTTCAGTATTGGGCTTCTCGCTTATTTATAGTTTTTTTTTTTTTTTTTTCTTTTCCCCTCCGGAGTTTTAAGTAGCAGCACAGAATAGTGCTAAGAGCACAGCCTTTGGAATCAAACTGCCAGGGTTTGAATCCTGGTTAGGTCACTCAACTGCCTGTGTAACTAACCTCAGTCAGTTTTCTGTGTCTCAGTTTCCTCATCTATAAAATGGTGTTTATATTACCTGCCTGCCAGGGTTGTTGTGCAGATTGAATAAATCAGTCTGCATATGCCCTTTGTGTAGTGGGCAGTAATACATGGCAAGGACTCAGTTATTCTTATTTGGGTAAAGGAGGGAAAAGCGAGCATGGAAAAGATGAAAGGTCTGTAAATAATAACCTCACATATGCTTTCAGAGCCACCAAAAATTTCATTCATTGTTTAGTGAAATAGTCTTTTCAATATGCAAAAAAAAAAAAAAAATTAATAGGGTAACCAGGGATGATGGGTTGGGGTTGGGGACAGAGATTTATTCTGATCCGAACATGGTTATGATGAGTTCCCCAGTCTGATGCCAGGGAACAAAAGGCTCATTCTTCAGTTCCCAGAATGAGGATTAACAGCGAAACAGCCTTGCTTGGCTTGTCCTGAAGCATCAGATAATTTTTCATTAAGGCTTTTCATGGGATGATATGTTCCACTGGTATAGGTAATCTTTTTCAGTGGTGGATGAAATACCTACCATGTATATTTCATTTTTAAAGTGACCTTTTAAGAATGAAAGGCCAGAAAGCCAAACATGAGCTTGTTATTACCCTACTGGTCAACCACAGCCTATCTTCAGAAATCATGTTATCAGTAAGTTGTTCTTGTCTGTTTCCATGTGGATTAGAATTGTTCAGGTGCAGTAATCTACCAAAGGTGATACTTCTTGGATGTATCCTTGTAAATAAATGGACTTATGAGATCATGTTTGCTTTAAGTGATGTTTTCATTCTCATCCGGTTTCCTTGGCATTCCCTTACAATAGGATACCATGGATATATTGAAAGAAAAAAAAATAGAAGTCAAATGGAAAATGATATAAGAATATAAAAGTATTACATTTGGAATTTTATAGACATTTGTTAACAATAATGCCCCTAAACAAAAACCATTTTTTCCCCCTTATCTTCCCAGGGCAGCAAGATAAAGTCTTTATTGAATAGATCAACAAAAATATTGGCCTTTAAAAAAATTGGAAGCAGCTTATGTTTTCTGCTTAGGTTTGTGTTTCAAGGGCAACAGAAGAAGCAACGGAATCCTTTATTGATTATCAGTTGCTGCCATTTTTAATAGTCAAATTTAAATATAGGTTTTAGCAGCTGATGGGTTCAATTTGGTCAAAACACGTGTTGACTTTCTGGATTGTTTGCTCACTGTAGATGCCGACTTGTTCTGGAGAAGGGGCTGCGTGTTGATCTCCTTTGTCTCCAGAAGGATTGATTGACGGATGTTGTGTCTGCTCATTTACAGCATTTTTCTTGCTTAATTTAAAAAATTGTGACATAGTATTACATGTTCCTTGTATACATCATTTTTGCAGAAGAAAGTTGTTTAGCCAATATGTCGACTTAGTTTATGAAATCCTCTCTATAGCTTTCATTCAGCCTTCAGTGTACTCCATTAGGTCATATCATTCGTTTCGTGCAAGGCAAATCATCACCAGCAGCAAAGTTTAACATTTGGTCCTTTTAGGTATAAAAATGAATCAAATGCCTGACAAGATTGGTTTCTGGTATATATTTCAGAATCCCTCCCCCCCCCCCCACCCCTTTACGGGCATACAACAAATGTTACTAACGGGTACTTTTAGTTTCTAAAATATGGACAGCAGTAGTCCATGCAGTAAAAGACTTGAGCGATTAATGCCACCCTTATGCCTCTTCTGAGTAGTTTTCGCCATGGGGCTTGGCACTGCCACCATTGTCTTTGTGCCAAAAAATATCCGCAGCGGCTGTCGCATCGTCGTACTAGAGGGTTGTCTCGAAAATTCCGCAGTGAACGCGCCGGGTTTGTTCATCGCTGCTATCTCTTTTAAATATTGGGAAAATAGAACCTTCAGCTCTTTCAGGGCTTCATTGTGGTTGTGGGGATGGGGGAGGAGGTGGGTGTCGAAGAATGGAGAAAGGAGGAAAGAAGCTGTCCGCGCCAGCCAGTAGGTATAAGTGACAAAAACCCATGCCTGACATAGAGGAAACGCAGATAGTTAGGGGCTTTTGTGTTCATGAGCACAGATAGTCACTTAAGAATCCTACTCAGACGTGTTATCAGTGCTCTTGAAAATTTTATTATCTGAAACAAATGTTCCAGCGAATTTTAAGCAGAAAATCAACATCAAAACCATAGCTAATTTTTAATGGACAGTTTACACAAAAGATATGTATATGTACATATATATATTCTTTAGAAACTGAGATGTCATTGTAAAATGGCTGCTGTTTGTCATTAGCAAATGATAGGAATGGATATAATATGTTTGAGAAGGTGCTCGGGTTGCCCACAGCCCCTGATTATTTTGCTCCCAAACAGGGGTTTGGGCTGTGAGGGCAGATTTATAGTTGAATTTGGGAACAAAAAGATATAATAAAGTTAAAGGCTTACACTATCAGAATGAAATGTGTTCTCTCATGATCTCTGGAGCGATCTATTTGATGGTAAAAGTGGATGCTACAGATGAAATCTTTACAAGGAGCATAATCCTAAAAAAAAAAAAATAAAAAAAAAAGTGCACCTCCCAGCCTCCTGCTGGCTGCGCTGCCTCTTTGGTACCTCGCAGACTTCGACAGAGTCCTGGACGGGTGCCCATTGATGTCATGGAAACACTCAAATTACTGAGAATGATTCATGTCTATGCTGGTCTCTTATCCTCCCCCACACAAACAGGAGTAGATTTTTAACCCTGACAACTTGTAATTTGCAGTGGGTTTATTTTTGTATCTGGATAAATATTTTTTAACAAGCAAAATTAAGATTAAGCAGTCTGTATCTGATATGATAGTAAAGAATGCTGGGTCTATGTAGCCAAGAGTACTTTGGGGACTCTGTGCAGCGTGAATTCATATTCTTCTCGTCTCTCCCTCCTCCTTCTCTCCCTTCCTTCCTACCCCCTTGCTCTTTTCATTTCATTCTCCCTCTCTTTATTTCTCTCCTTTCTCTTCCGTTTATTTTCATTCATATTCTTTCCCTTCCTCCCTCCCTCCCTCTCTTCTTCTTCTTCTTCTTCTTCTTCTTCTTCTTCTTCTTCTTCTCTCCCTCTCCCTCTCCCTCTCCCTCTCTCTCCCCCCTCCCATCTCTCTCCCCCTTACTATTTGCACTGATCTTCTACCTTTAAAATGATGGAAGGAATAGTCCCAGCTTATATATATGAGTTGAGACAAATCCTGGTAGGAACCAGGTCTCTGTGCTGGAGTCAGGGGTGGGAAATAATACCAGGTGGTGAAATTCTATAGGGGATAGCTTCAGTAATTCCTTCTAGAGAAAAATTAGATAGCCCTTCTTCCTTCCTACTGTATTTTGCAATCTGATTTTTAGAAATTACCCAAACAGGACAGTAGATGTTTGTTCACTTAACAGGGAAGTCAGAGTAAATTCTCCTTTATCCATCTATCTTTCTATCTGTCTGTCTGCCTACCTCCCTACTCCACCTGCTTTTCTGATTGTTAAACAAGTGGAGATTACATCAAAGTGAACTATGTGGTGGCTGTATTGAAGCTTTTTAGACATAAGAGCATAAGGAAGGACATATGTCATTTGATAGCTCATAAAGGTCGAGCTTTTTCTGTTAGTAATATTTACAAAGAGAAATTCAAGAGTATAAGTTTACACTTGGTTTACACAGAAGAGTACGTATGTCTGTATGACCACTTATGCTTCTGAAATGGGTAAACGTGTCTTTTCTTTAATGTAAAATCCTCATACAATGAAAGTTATTCTCTTAGATCTTTCTTGATAGACAGTCTATGAGATGGTATCCTGTTCCATTGGAATTGAAACTGATATGGACATTGATTTTCTACTTTGCCCTCAACACAATACCAGAAATGGGGTAGGGGGGAAGTGTTTTCCTAAGCCTGAGATTCACTGAAGCTAGTAGAAGAGTTAATACCGAGAGAGAAATTTTGAAACTCAGGTTTGGCTTTTTTTTTGAAAATCATCTTCCGTTTTGTGTATATAGTGACTTAGCTACAAGGTGCACTTTTGACAAGATAGAAGATTTATTAAAGATAGGTTCTTTGTGTGGTGTCAGGAAGGTAGACTCTAATAGCATTGTCATTGAACCAAAAGATAAAAAATGACTACTGTTACTTTTAACATTTATTTTAACTGGAGTTGAGGGAGGAAAACTTGGGGGTTGTAAACTTTAGAAGGATTTCAATTCAGTGTCTCAAAATACCACTGTTGAGTCTTCCCATTGGAAAAAAGAACAGTAGAGTCCTGGGTGTAAAGGACTATGTACCCTTAAGCTCTACTCTTGAAGAAAGAAGTAACCCTCCCTCTTGGGGTGGGGCTTATGTTCTGGGCACCTAGTCATGTCACTAGTAATACGGATCAATTTTCTATGACAACTCTTCATATGTCACTAAATTCTACTGCTTAGATCTCTTGAAATGTGGTTTCATTGTCTCCCTTGCAGATTATTAAGGCTAAAGATACTTCTAAAATAAACAAATGAGCAGCCTTGATGTTATCCTTAGATGTGGCCAGATAGCATCTGAGGCTCTATATATCTCTGTAGAGCCATCTACGGATAAAAACTGAGTTGTTAGAATTGGAACCAGACACTGACGTTGCCTTATTCCTTGTTCCACTGGGTCAGTTGGTAGAATCTGAATTTGGGTTCAGAGGGGGCAATTTTTCAACAGCCCCCTTTCCCAAATGTAAATTCCATCATCATTTCGATCATTATGGGGTGTACCCCTGGGAAAGGGAGCTTAAAAAGAGAGAGAGAGAGAGAGAGTCAGAATTTTGAGTAGTTTCTTTGCTATATTCACCATCTGGAGAGCCTTGATTGATTAGCTTTGGCCTCACCATTAAGTGTCAATATAATCAATGGGAATTACTAGACTAGGGTCATTACATAGATAATTTGCCTGCTGTGTAAATAAAAATGAAATTGTTTAAATTTTGTGAGAGAAAGAAAGTGAAAATAAGGGCTGACAATTTGTTTGTTAGAGAAAGTGGAGGCCATTGGAATGACAGTTTTTGGAAGTGTGGAGCAGTTTGGCTAAGAATAGGAATGAAGGATATTTTTTTTCCAGTTTATCATAGCCAGAGTGAGGAAGTGCTGTTCCCTCTCTTGCTTGCATACATTTGCCCGTAGTGCCTACTTTACGTATGTAAACATCGGGGAAGAGAAGTGGATGTCTGTTACCTGGAGATTTTTTTTTTTTAAGGAAAAACGTAATTTACACTTTTTTGTTGTTTCTCTTGGCAGGTAAAACAGAAAGGGGCTCCTACTCATCTTATGGGAGAGAATCAAACTTACAGGGTTGCCACCAGGTAAGTGAGACTCTTGCTTGGGGAAGGGTTGAGAGAATTAACCTGGTAAATGACGGTTTGTTTTGTAAATTAGGTGATGCATCTTAGACTGTGGCACTAAGATGCACCGAAAGTCTGCCGATGCCTCCCTCTTCTAAAAAGTAACGAAATAACACAGACCTTGGAAGTGATAAACACCTCGTCTCTAGATCCCTGCTGTATCAGAACTACATTCACTGGCTTGTTTTTATTTTTTAATCCATCAGCCGGTACCAGTGGCACTGTTTGCAAACCAGCAACGCCGGTTAAAGTGGTTCTATCAAAAGAGTTTATTTGCAATTAAGAACTTGAGAATTTCTCACACTAGAAATACTTCATGCAGCCATGTGTCAGACCCTGGGTTCGGGTGGTTATTGCCCTAAATTATAGTTTTCATAGGGGCTGTATGATGTTGTGTGAAAACAGGGTTGTATTGAGGGATAAAAATGTCTGTGAAAATATGATTTGTTGTCCCTTTTTGTTTCTGAATTGTTTTTGGCTGGAAGTCAAGGCCAGCAGGCTAACAGCAAAGCCGTCTCAAGGGAAGCATGCGTGAGCTAGAAAAATAAGAATACTTTAATTAAATAATAAAATGCCAGTGTAATACAAAGGTATAGCATGTGTGTGTTTGCGTCTGTGTGCACTCTGCATTTGCATACTTTTCACTGCCCAGAAAAAGCCCAGTTCTGAAAATAATATCCAGAGCCCAAAGTATAAGCTTTAAGACAGTTGAGTTTTTATAGATGTGTTCTTTTTCATTTCAATATTGGAATTAATCGCATCTTTAAAATCTTTTGTTTGGGATTTCTTTTTCTTTTTTGCATTGGTTTCTTACTTTGGAAAACTCTTGATAAAATTGAATAATCCTGTCAAATATTCAAAGCTTTCTACTGTTTTATTCCTCATTTAAGCAGAATGTACCTTCTTGTGCTAGAAAGGGAATGCTTGCTCTCTGGAACCCTCTCACCCTCCCATTTTCTTTAGTGAAATGGGTAAAAAAAAATCAATTTTGAATTTTTGAAACAACCTGTTTAATATATCCTGGAAAACGTAAGCAAATAGTTTTAGCAATGAAATAGAGCCCGTGAAGGATTTACCTTTATGGATCAGTCATATGTCACTAAAGGTGGAATTCTGGTGGAGGTTTACTCCCGCCCGCCCCCCCCCCCCCCCCCCGATATATTTGCATTTTTAAAGTTGCCTCCTCTGGCCCAGCTACCAATTCAATGCTATTCGGCATCTAAAAGATTGGTTGCGATGAGGGGAACCGTGCTTGGTTAAGAAGTCCTGCTGCACAAGCTGCAGAGTACAGTTCATGGCAGTTTGTTTGGAAAGAATTCTGCAGGAAAGAAATTTACAGCCATTCCAGCGCAACGGAAACATCTTTGGAATGTGAGTGCAAATGTTCGGGGCAGATAGCTCGGGCGACAAGCCTCTTAGTGCCGAGTCTCTAGTGTAAAGCTCCCAATTCCTGCAGAAGAGCCGGTTCCTGTGTATCTGGTTTCTGAGGGTCAAGGCAGAGGTCATTAGAGTTTTGGGGAGAAGAAAGTTGACAACATCCTTCCTTTTTGCAGATGGTCATGGCAGAGGTCTCTGTTTTCGCTGGGCCTCTTTTTCTGGTCAATGAGAGAATAGGCTTCCTCGCCCCTGTATCCTTTCTTACTAATAGGAATTGGCGTGATTCCTCACAGACACAAAGATTTCCTCTGCTGAGTAAGCGCGAGGCCCCTTAACTTGTTAAAGCATCATCCACACCGCGTGAGTCTGTCTGTGTATGTGCAGGGACACAGACCCTCCCTCGGTTTGTGGGAAATACTTCCCTCGGGTGAAACTGAAGTGATTTTTTTGGCAGACATAAGGTGAGGAGTGGAAGGGGGCAGAGGGTGGAGTAGAGGTGGACGGACTGGTGTGTGATGGCTGAATTTCCGGGCCTTGGGAGGCTCATTTTGAGACATTCATGTCCAGGAAAATTCTGTTGTATATAGGAGTATGAGTGCATATGCTTTTCTTAAAAAGTCTTCATAATGTAGCTGTGGAGTGTGGCGATTCTGTCATTCTTATTTGTGCTTCGTGGTCGTGAGTCTTGCAAGAACCGACTATCTCTGTGCTTAGCATGGTCTCAGCAGTATCCATAAACAGTGTGATCACTTAAGGGTAAATAAAAGAGCAAAATTTTGGAAATTCCCTGATTGAGAAAATTGAGGCTGGAGAGGAAAAGTGCACATACTATGAATTTCTTCTGCTTTCCGTGAAATTTGAGAATAGAGCAGACCATAGTGTGTCTCTTCCAGTGAATGTTTCTCTTATGCCGAATTGCTTTTTGAATCCCCGTCTCCAACACCAGCTATGCAAACCAAAAAGAAAGGCAAAGTCTCGGGTACTTGGGCTTCAAGTCTAAGTAGCAGATCACAGCTGAAATGATTCCCCACTGTGTGGTAAGGTGAGTGGCTTCCTGGAGAGAAAGCTTTTGTTTTCTCCTGTTTACTACATTATAGAGATGCTGGGTGGAAATCCTATAGATGGTATGCCCTGAGGAGCTCCAAAAGCAGCTTTATCATATTATAACAATGTATCCTGTGGACTTAGAGGATTGAGCACTGTTACATGGGAACATGCTTATTCCAGTCCCAAATAGCCTTTTGTCTGGTGTAGAGAAATAGCGGTGGTAAGCAACAGGTAGCAAAATGCTGTCCTGGAGAAATAAATTATTATTTTGAAGTGTATGGTATTTCAAAAATGCATCAGGTTAAAAAAATATTACACGTATCTGTGATGTCCCTCTTGAGGATTTGACATGAATAGTGAAAAACATGTGGCTTTTTGAAAAGTAGATATTTTAGCCAAAAAAACAAAAGCTGGCAGGTTCTTTTTAAGTTGTTTTCATTAAAAATAGTAATATGAATTCATTAATGCATTTCCACGTAAAATTATCAGAAATAAACATGGTAACTTTTTCAGACTTTTGAAACTGTGTAGATAATGAACCAATAGGCAAAAGCAAAGCGGCCAAATGGACTTTTTTTTTTAGTCCTCACTAAATATGGCAAAACTAATTTAAATCAAATTGGGGTACGGAAATCACACCCAGGCTTAAAATGTTCTTGCCAAATTGCAACCTCATACTACTTTTACTGAGAGAAAATAAAATTTATAATGGAAAGTCTGACAGAAATGAAAATGAGCGGAAATGAAGTTTTTCACAAGATAGTCCAACCTCTATCCGGTAACCAATAACTAATACCTAATGGGCATCATTGAAGATCACAAAAGGAAAAAAAAAAAAAACAATGTCATTTGTTTTTGGCCTCTTTTGCTGCTTTGAATAGGATGTTTGGTGAATGCAAACTTTCTAATCTTGCCGAGAGATCTTCTGTTTTTGAATGGAATGATGATGTCAACACAAGTGATTGTTATTAAGGCAGAAGTTTTCTCCTTAAATGAAAGTTCAGGACGGATTATCAGGAATTGTTTGTCTTTTCTTTTTTGGGATATAGACCAGGTCTACAGCAATCGTTTCATTATTAGTGTCTCCTGGGCAAGTTTTGTGGGGGGTGTGTGTGTGTGTGTGTGTGTGTGTGTGTGTGTGTACTATATGGAAAGCTGGGCCCTATCTGAGACCAATTAAATTAGAATCTTATGAGTTGGGCCTTTGCTTTTCTGACAGTTCCCAGGTGATGTACTGTGTAGCTAGGTTTGATGATTTCCTAGAATGTTCTATAGGAATGTACTGTATTTTAAAGATGTGTTCAAAAACTGGTATTGCCAGTGACCTTGAAAGAGCTTTTAGACTTTTTGCCTTAACATGATTGTTCAAGACATGGATATATACTGCATAAAAACTTCATTTAAAAGGCAGTGAGAATTAGTGATTTACTGAAAATCAGGAGGACGCCTTGATGTCTTTATACAAAATTCTGCAACTGTGAATGTCCCAGCCCATATCTTGTTTTCTCTAGTGAAGTCCAAGGCTCTAACCTCAACTGCATTCTTTTTCTTTCTCAGCAAGTAATCAAATAGGACTATGCTGATAAAGTTATTTGATGTTGAGATCTTAAAACCAACGGGATTTAAGCATTAGGCATAATCTCAGATACTTTTGTTAAATTCCAGAAACTTTGAAACTATAGAAAATGGATCTTCTCTATATGAAATTTGACTTGCTCATAAACTTCGTTTTTGCTTCATTGAAATTAAACATTATAGTTGGTTCTGAAACGAATTACACATTTATGAACTGATTGTTTTTCTTTTGATTATTTTTATTTTTGATACGGACAGAATTACAAGTGACTTAATTCAAAAACTTTTGGCCCCTTTAAGTTTTCCTTATCTAAAGTCAAAATAGGAAGCATGGAAGCAAAAAAGGCATGAAATCCTTTGTTCTTAAAAAAAATGGCTACTTGGATCTTGTGGAAGCAGAAATGCATCTTGTTTTTTACTTTGACATCACGCTTAAGTGTTTGTTCATAGCGGACAGTAAATCAGTCTGGGTCCAATGCATTCTTCCGAGGACCCTCTACCGCCCACGTACTGTGCCTGTGTATTGCCTTATGCTTCCCTTCCATAGCGCCTCTTGGATTGTTGAATGCTGATTTCCGGCAAGATTCTGTAAACTCCTACAAGGCAGGGGCCACGTTGGCTTTATCTTGCACTATGTGTACTCTGTGCCTAGCAGGGTGAGAATTGTGATAACCTAAGGTTTATGGCCCTAGCGTCACATTTTGAGACCGGGAAGTCGGAATAGCAATGTATGGGAACCATTAGTTAGCATTGTTTTCATGCCTACAAAAATGAGAAAATCCATACTGTCTCAAAGAAAGTCCTTTGGAAGTCTGCCCTTCTAATGTGCTGTGCAGACCCCGGAATGACACACACAGGTCATAGCGTGGAAAGTCACTCATCACTTACAGGGCGCCGGGTACTGGCCCCGTGCTGGTCTCACTGTGCTAGGCTGAACGTTCTCAAAGGAGATGATGAGAGAATTCTATGTTCTGGGTTTCCGGTGGGCATGTTATTGGAACTAAAGGTGAGAATCCAGTCCCATCCTTTTGGAGTATGCCAGTGAGGACAGTGGGGCAGAGTATTTATAATTATGATGACTTCAGACATCACAGGGCCCGAGTTTACCGTGTGTGTGCCATCGCGACTGTGCCCCAGGCAGCTGTTCACACAGCAGCTTGTTTGTTTTGGGGGCATTGTTAATGGGTGGACCTCTCACCCAACACCAGCCATCCCAAAACTCACCAAAGGGGAGAATGGAGACATTCTTTCATCGCATTGGTGAGCAGATATTCATTGCCCCTCTACCTGTGTGTTAGGTACAATGGAAAAAAACAAGGGGAGGCTCTTACATGTTTTCCCTTCAACCCCCGTAGCAGCTTTCTGAACAGAGACCATCAAGCTCCATTTATTTAATTAAAAAAATGTTTAGACATCTTACGTAGCATAAATTTCCAAATACTTAGAAAAATTGAAAAAACAATAAAATGAAGTGTCATATACCCACCACTTATATTAAACAGTTGCTAATATTTGTTATATTTGCTTCATGTAGATGAATGTATATGTACATTTTTCAGTGAACCATTGTTAAGTGGCAGACCTAATAAGATTTCACCCCTAGATTTTTCACATCTTTTAAAATTAAAAACACTTAGCCATTGAAATAAAATACTATTATCACTCCTAAAGAAAATAATAACAATTTCCCAATCTAATACCCTATTTGTATTCACCTTTCTTAAAATGTCCTCCCATGAAAATGTCCTCAGTAGCTTTTTTTTTTTTTTCAGTCATCGCATTCATGCGTGGTATTTGGTTTCTGTGTCTCTTTATAATTTCTTTTAAACTAGAACAATTCCTGTAATTAAAAAAAATATATTTACTTTAAAGAAATCAGGCCAGTTGTCTTGAAAAATATTCCCCTATCTAGAATTGTCAGCTTATTTCTTTGTGGTACTGTTTAATTTGTTATCTATCACTTGTCTCACCTACAGATTGGAAATTATGTCTAAAGGTTTATTCGTATGGATGCTACACATTTTGGGCCCGAGTATGTCATAGATGATGCTATGTGCTTCATATTATATTCCATTCGGAGGCATATAATGTCAAGTTATGCTGCTACTGATGATGCTGACTTTAATCACTTGGTGAAAGTGGGGACCCCCAGATTCTTTCTCTTGTAAAGAAATCTTTCTCTTCTTGCAATCAGTAAACAGTTGTTGTGTTGATACTTTCGCACTGGGTAGATATTCCATTTCCTCCGTACTCTTAGGCTTGATGGTTTTAGCATACATTGATGATGCTTGCTTTTGAAGTAGTGATTAAAAAAAAAAAACACCATCATTTCATCTTAATTTATAGCTGATATTCTTCTGTAAAAAGCTTTCTTTCATTGCTCGTATTTTAGCACTGGTAATTTAAATATTTCATACATATACAAGTTGCATGCTAATAATCCTTGTATTAAATATGGTACTGGAGGGAACTGGAAGCATTAAAGCATTTTTAAAGTCTCTTAAGGTATATTGATTAAAAAAAAACTGTTGTGGCTCAGGCTAATGGTCAGAAAAGCTTTAATTGCAAGAAGAATAAGGCAATTACGTTTCCTTGCAAACTAAACTCTAGCATTTTGCTGAAATTTTAGACCTTATGACAATGTCTATATCACTCGCTCTTAGATGAATCTTATAAGCACTGGAGTTTCTCTAGATTCTCACATTGTCCCCTCTATACTCCAGTAATTATTCTTAAAGACCTCACAAGACTGACTGTCAGTGGCTGACCGACTGAGTCTGATAGGCAGCTGTGATTCTCAAAGTTGTCTCGTTGATGGTCACTGAGATAGTGGGTCTGGTCCCTCCCCAGTCCATGCACAACCCGGATGTGGCTGATGAGTGGATGTCAAAATGAATGGATCTCTAAAAGTTAGTCCGAGCTCAATCTAGAGGAAGCCTGGGAAGTAATATTAGGTGCCAGTATAAACTTTTATGCTGATCGTTATTGTCCTCATTTAATGATTAAGAAAGTGAAGCCCAGAGAAGTAGAGCAAGCAGAACTAAGGTCACACCCCAAGTGAGCTTCAGAGCCGGATTCTGAACTCTAAAATATCTGGTTTTAAAGCCAGTGCTTTCCCAGTGTGGGTTCCCTGCTGCCCCACCTATGACGAGGTTTCTAGGCTCAAAGATCCATATTGCAGCCCATCTGGAAAACCACTTTTGGTAGATACCAGGCCCACTGGAGAGTCTGGGCCTAACATGGTGCCTAGAATAGTAGCTTCACTCAGGTCTGTTAAGGATGTGCTAGAACTCTGTGCCCTTGGCGGAAGGTTGGGGCGGGGTGGGGGGAACCACATGGCTCCTGACTGCCTGGCCCTTTTTGGTTGTTCTTATTTTTAAGTAAACCGCCTGTGTCTATATGCATGATCCATTCTGTAATTTCAGAATTAGCATGTGTAATTTCATTAAAACCAATAAAGCTTCACTGTGAAAAGGCTGGGGTAGAATATGCCAATTCACATTTTAGCAACAGCATGAACACTTTCTTAAAAATGTATAGATTATATTTGGGCCTTGCTTTTTGTGCAATGCAGGCAGAATATGGTTTGCTATTACATGAATTTGGATTCTTCATAGAGCAAACTAGTTTTCCGAAAATACAAGAACTACATAGAGTCAAATTCTAAAACCATACCTTTCTCAGGCTCTTAAATGTGACCCCATAATTTTTCGATTATGGCATTTAACTCACTTGTGAAATATATGAAATGACATATATGTGTTAGAAGCACAGGCAAGTTTTATACAACAGTTCGGGACAGTGAGTGCATGAAAAAAAATGAAATTGCTTTGAGATGATTTATGGGACACCAAAAAGAAAAAAAGAAAAAGGAGTCCTGGTATCCAAATGGAAATTTCACTAGAATCTTTGGAGTAACTTCTCTTTTCCTGTAAGACGTATTTGGGAGGTTTTAATAACCACTAGCAATTAGGAACTCAGTTCATCTTTATATTTTTTATATGTAAAGAGAAAGGGGAAAATCAATTAGTGACTAAACAATTGGTTTCACACTGACGTGTACTTGATAAAAGTTAATGTTGACATGAGCCTGCCTATAGTATAGAAATCGGGATAGCCCTAAAGCTTCTTTCCAGAAGGAAGGAAGTATACTCCCAATGCAGTGTCAGGAAAACTTTTCAATATAGAATGGCAGAAATATTTATTCCTTTATGAGCATGCTTGAAATGGTTTCATCACTAAGAAGGTATCTTCTGGAACTCTTAAAACGGAAGACCCCCAAGTTAAAATAGTGGGAACACTGCAAGATCCCAACAAAACCCCATAATCTTTCTAGAAATAAATACTTTAGAAAGGAATAGATACCGAGTCTGCTGCCGGACCTGATATGGTAACCTGCTTAGAATTGAGCCTCATCCTTTGAAAAATTGGGTGTCTGTGTTCTGGATGTGTATGTGGATTTCTTTACATATACTTTCACTCACAGATAAACTAAACTGAGCTTCCTAAAGCCTGGACCTTTTATGTTCAGTGTGTTATTTATTATCCAACAGAAGTAGTTTCTTGGGAGAAGAAAACCGGCAAGAATACATAGTTGCATTTGCTTTAGGATTTCTAGCGCATAAATGTTGTTTTCATAGTATGGCACTTATTTTTGTACTTAATAAAGGGAGAAGTCCAGTTTTGGTGGGATAGCATTCTTGGCCTGGCACTTCCCCAGATTTTGTTAAACAGAATATGTCATCACTGTTTAATTCTTATGGTAACTTAATGAAATCTATGTAACCGTTGATTTCATTACTCTCTCCTTTCAAAAGACATCTTCTAGTGAAGGCTTTCTATGACATTTAAAAAAAAAAACGCTAGATACATCTTATTTTCAACCTACCTCAAAGCCACATTTGTGTAAATTTGGGACAGTGACACTTCAGTGATAAGAAAGTAATTAGGAGGAATATCATTGAGCTTTTCAAGCAGTGACCATTCTCTAGAGCTCTAGATGTGGGGGGTACCTGTGTATCGGGGTCTGACTGTGCATGCACACGGAATAATCTGAGCTCATTTGTACAGTGATAATGAACAGCAGGGCACTGAATCTTTTCAGTTTTATTGGTATTGTATACAGTAAGTTATTAAATTTCATCTTTGTAATACACCTGCAGTAAAATAACAAAACATTGCTGCACTTAAGGAACATGTGTGTGTGGTACAATGCCCTCCCCCATCATTTCAGCCCCCCCCAACAGCTGCTTGCAGATTTCAAGATCCATTGTATATATTCCCTTGAGCCCACCTCTAATAATCGAGACACATCTGCCATCGCAGTATTATAGGCATATGTAGTTTTATTGAAAACTATACCTGTAAAAAAATTAAATAACTCCTACCTCAATTAAATTGGCAGGCTACCTTTTGCAAAGATCATATTGCAGACCTCCTGAGACCCAGTGAGTTCATTTTATTCTTATATTACAAATCACTAAATATGTTATTTTTATTTAGCCAAGTGGCTCGTTTTTCTCATTCTTTGATAATAAGTCACTTTCATCTATTCTCACTTTTGTTTTCCTTTTCCGCCTCATCTCCACATATAAAAAAAAAATACCATGCAAGTTGTATGAAGGAAACACTGAGAGCCTCGCTGCAGTAAACACAGGATAAATAAAGTCAAAGGGAAAGGACCCAGCATGCAGCTTTAATTTTTAAGTGATTATTAAATAGACATAAAGGTTAAAAAATCAGGGTTAAAATATGAACTCATCTTGTGCTTTGATAGAGATTTTTACAATCTTTTTTGAGATCAATTTGATCACCATAATGGCAGAAAAGGAGATAATATGAAGAAAGAATGAGTTAAGAGGTCATACAAAGCATACATAGATGATTAGATTAGATTCCTTACCTTAATATTTGCTTTTTTTTTTTTGAAGAATGGGTCAATAATAAATGTCTATAAAATAAATTTTTATTCATACAGGAATAAAACAAGTATGTTAGGGTGTCTATATAATTATTCATAGTAAATTAATCATGCCACAAGTACAGTGATTTAGTTAAGAAGAAAAGTTTATGAGCTTGCTTCCTATTGTCAGAGAAAATTCCAAGGACTAGATGGCCACTATATGAACAGGAAGAAAACTGTGTACCCTTTTAGGAGCATGTGAAGGTTCCCCATTGCATAGTTCCTTAGAAAGAAAGAATGTTTTGTGCTATTCAAAGGGCAGTGTGTGAATGGACTGAGGGAATGAGACATGGGTGCCTGTTCCCCAAGTGAGTGCACTTACGAAATAGATCCTCTGATGGCAGTTGGAAAGTGGCTGGTTCCATAGGAAAAAGTCACAGCTAAATAGTGCATGATTGTTGCCCTAGTGTAGGTAGGAAATCAAGTTGCCTTATTGATCACCAGTCAGGATTAAAAATAGTCGCATTTAGTTTAAATGATGGATTTTCTTTTTTGATTATCAAGACTGTTGGTTAAAACTGTTGGTCATTTAGTTCCACTGGGGTTGCCTGTGCCCATGAGATTATTCTCGGTCTCTGATCAACTAGGGTATTTTCTGCCCCTCTCACAGTTCACAGAGATTCAGAGTCTAGTGGGGATAAAAGGCCAAGTCCTAGGGGCACTTGGCTAGCTCAGTTGGTAGAGCATTCTGTTTCTCGATCTCAGGGTTGTGAGTTCAAGCTCCACGTTGGGCGTGGAGATTACTTAAAAAAAAAAAAAAAAAAGCCGAGTCCTAGATAGGGTCATTGCTGACAACTAGGATCCCAAACCCCAAGAGAATCAGAATTCAAGATCTTAGAAGGATTTCAACTTTGTGAGCTTGTTTGTGTTATAGAAAAATACATTATAAATTCTAAATAAATTTTTTGAACAAAACTCATGCACATGTGGGGGAATACTACTTAATTCAGGCCATACTATTCCTTGGAAGCTCCATCAACAGAAATTTCTTCTCCTGGATGTGATTACCTTCTGTAGAAATATCTATTACCAGTGCTTTTGAACTGTGAGTTCTGTTTCTCTCACTGAGCTCTGCAACTCAGAACTGTCATGTGTAGAGTGACCGGTACAACACAACATCAACAGTGGTAAAAGATCTGCTGTGGACAATGACATGTGGCAAAGAAGAATGTCAACAGCTGCTACTACTCTGACATTGTCCCTCAAGGAGTCTTTCCGCGTCTCTACCATTTAACTGTCTCAACCAAAGAGAAATCACTAATGTAGATCTGTTCTCAGTCCTGTTGACACTTAGTTACTAACTAAGATTTGCTTCAATTTGTTTCTAGAGTACAAGTCCTGGGTGTCATATTCTGGTAAGAATATTTAAGTTTAAGGTCTTATACATGGAAGAAGGAACTATACCTGGATTTATTTCTAGGAGAACTTGTTCTCTATTCCCTTTTGCAAGTAACACATACATCCTATCATTCCTAGAGTCCAGACTGTCTCTATTTCATACCTCATTACAAAGCAGATTTTTCTTCTCATTGTATCCTAAGTAACTACATTGTTTCCTAAATTTCATAGTGTACCTTCAAAAACTCAGATGCCAAGATTGGAGGCTCCTATGGAGTTCTATTCAATAGGTCTCCCTTAGTTACCTGGTGCAAATAATTTTACCTGTGTTCTGGGTATTTGTAGATACTGCTTTAGAAACAGAATGGAGACATACTAAATCAGCTCTGTAGAACCTCAACCAGCAATCAGAACATTCCAGAACATTCAACAATAATATATTCTACCATACCTTCATTTGGGTGTTCAGTAAATATGTATTATGAAATAGCACCCTAATTCTCCCCATCCCACCCCCCGAAGATCATGATATCACTACCCTGGTAGAGGGTTTGAGCTAATAGTACAGTCATCTAATTGGAGGCTCTAACTCATTACTTTCCAAATTTCATATTCTTACATTTATTTAGGTATGTTTTTCAAGGAGATAGAGTAAAATTTGGCAACTAAGGTTTTGTGCTTTTGACCTTGAATTTTAGTGATGGAATTTCCCCCTCAAGATTAGTCCTTCCATCTGTGTTCGCTTGGTGACTGACCTCCAGATGCCATCTGAGACTGGTTTGTCTCCCTCACCCCCAAAAGCCCTCAGTTTTCAGACTTCATGGATTTGGCTTCCTCTACCAATACATCAGCCCCACCCCCCCACTCTCACAGTCACCACTGCTGCTCTCTCTACTGCTCTAGTTTCCTCCGTCCCCACCTTCTCCCTCACATGGCGGCTGAAGTGCTTTTCTGCACAAAATCCTGATGCTGTTATGCCCTTGCTTAGCCTCCTTTCATGGCTTCAGAGGCCCATCCTTACCATGATGTACAGACTCTTGATAGCCTGGCCCTGGTCCTGGCCTCCAGACTTGTCCTACACACTCACTCACATCTGTTCCAGCCATACTGAGCTGTTTGTAGTTCCCTTAAGGGCTCTTTCATAATTGTCTCTGTCTTTACAAGAGCCCTTCCATTGGCCTGGAATATCTTCATCCTCTTTCTCCTTCTCCCCTTACATTCATTTTACCAGGTGACTCACACTCTTCATCCAAGATTCAGTTCATGCCTTGTTTCTTCCAGGGACCCTCACTGTTATACCCAGGCCACAATGAGGGCCTCTCTTCTGTACACAGGTGCCACTGCTCCTGACAGTTGTCACACTCCCCACAGCCAGAGAATGCCAGGGAGCAGGCCCGACATCTCCATCCCTGGTGCCTAACAGAGGACACTCAGTGAGTGTTTGCTCAAATGTCATTGGATGGATAAGTAAATGAATAAATGCACCAACAACGGTAATGAATCATATAACTGTGAGCAAATGACGTATTTAAGCACTTTCATGCAAATTTCTTGTCTTAGATTAATCATGCTGGTGACCCCAGTGAGGTAGGGACTATTTTCAATCCCCATTGATAACAAAACAGAAGCACTCAGAGCAGTTTTGTCACTATTAATAGCAGGTGGCAGAGATGGGACTAGGGGGCAAAGTCCTTTGGCTCCAGATTTATCATTTTCCCTATCACTTCTTTATTTCTGGATAAAGTTGGTGACACTTTTTGTCAGAGCAAATAGCTCACAGAGTCTTCTCGTAGATGGTTCCCCTCTCTTTTCACTGTTAACTTAGGTATCACCTAGCTTAGTGCACTGGGACCTCTGTCAGTAAGACCGCATTTCTAAGGAGGCTATGATGAACCTGGCAGTCTGTATATCTAGAGCATTGCCTTTAGAGGCCACGAAAGAGAGTATGTATTTTGAATGTTTCTCGTAAGTAACTACAAATTGCACACAACGTGGTACATACTCCCTACAGCATCAGTTGCCAGTCAGTGGTAGTAACTCTACTCCACTGGTAGAAAGGCCACGAGCTGCCTAAGCATGGTGAGGCCTTGAAGCCCATGGGTGAAGTACAATACCAGCTGTGTCTCGGGGCACCTGGGTGGCTCAGTCAATTAAGCATCTGACTCTTGATTTTGGCTCAGGTCCTAATCTCACAGTTTGTGGGTTCGAGCCCCGCATCGGGTTCTGCACTGACAGCACGGAGCCTGCTTGGGATTCTCTCTCTCCGTCTCTCTCTCTGCCCCTCAATAGAAATAAATAAACTTAAAAATAAAATACCAACTGCGTCTTGTCTCCCAGGTTTCCTCCTTCATTCTCCTGGGTACATCTTTCCTGATAGAGGCTGGGTAGAAACAGGAAGAAGTGGATGAGCTGAGTAGATCATGATTTGCTTCTTCACGTTTCCCTCACACGATTCTTTTTCTTTTAACCTTAAGTTTGGACACGAAAACAACAACAACAACAACTAATGATGATAATGAGTTTAACTTTTGTATGTATTATTGAAATCCTTAGGATAGAATGTCACAGAAAGGCCTTAAATGCCACCTAGTACCTAATGCTGCTTTATAGCAAAATGGGAAGCTGAAGGTCAGAGATGTTAGGAGACTTGTCAGCTTTACACAGCGGACCTCACTCGTATGGACCCACCCAAAGTGGTTGACATTTTTCCTTGATGTCTTTGTAGGCTTTTCCTTCCAGAGAACATAGGGCTACCCTAGACCATGAAGTAATAGCCAGTAGCAGCTGGAGGTACTTCCTGAAGAAATTTCTAGATGCATATCCTCTTTGTTCAGCAACCACTGAATTGCACCATCACAGAGCCAGAGGGTGTAGTTTGCTTGTAAATACTGAGTTTTTGAAATGTCACTGTAACATTGGAAAAATGTTGTCTCAGAAGGTTGCCAAAGTGACAGAATCCCGACATTGTAAATACCAGCCAACACAAGTGCTCATAAATGACAGGAATAAAATATATTTGACTAAATCCATAATAATCACTGATAACACTGTTTACCCTCAATGACCAGGAGCTGTGAACTTGGATAAAAAGCACATGTGTGCAGATATCATTAATGCGTCTGAGCCTCTAGCCATTCCAGAGTATTTTGATGGAAAAGCTCCCTAAATATGTAAAAGCTTTACAATAACTAAGAAGCAAGTGTGCAAGATAGGGTGTCAGGCAGCCCTAATGGAACTAGAGAGAGTCTTGACTATCTTCAGCACCCCAGAGGGCTGATAAGGCCCCCATTGTTCTGGTAAGAACCAGACTGTGAGCCAGGCGAGCAGGACAGTCAATACTCTATTTTCCATAGATGTGATTCCTAGAAGGTCCACTTGCCACGAGCAAGAGCTCACACACAGGCCATGTTCTCAAGAGAAAGAAAATGTGAAATGAACTTAGAGATTAAAAGTCTCAGAGCAACAAAGGCAGGATTCCACGAGAACCCGAACAATACTTTCACTTGAGAGGGATGGCAAGGTGACCAGAACTCCCTCCAGTTGCTATATTTCTATAGCCCAGGCTTTTTCTCAATAATAACTTCTTCCTCTGTAGAAATGATTGCCTCCTTCCCTCTTCTGTTCTAGCATAAAAATGGATATTAGGGGCTCTAAAGGGACATGTACAAGGTGGCAAGCCAGTGTCACCCAAGCCTCTGTGATGTGGTTGTTCTCTCTGTTCCAAGCACCTCCCATCTCCCCATCTCCCTGGGAATGCTCTGGGACAATGGAGGATGTGTGGCAGAGGGCTGGCCCCTCCCAAGCAGGTGAAAGAGAGAGCCAGCCAGTGAAAGAGATAAGAGAGTGTCATGTCGTTCCCAGGAGCTGCTCCCACCACTGCTTCGAAACTGGGCGTGGGGACGAACTGGGGTGGCCTGGAATGACCTCCTTGATTTTCATACGTGTACAAAATACTTGGTCCTTTCCCTTGACAGGTTCCTATATTGTTTTATTTTTTTTAATAGTGAGCATTGCTTTCATAACTAAAACTGAAAGGCCACATTCAATATTAGAAATCCTCAGTGCTGATGAGATTTGGGAAAAGCTACAAAATAACACGTTGCAAATTGACGTTCAACCATGAAATTGTGGCAATTGTGCTTCTTGGATTTTGAAGTTTAGGAAAGAACTCGTAAGAGGGAAAAAGCTTTCAGTCAGAAGATGTCCATTTTAGCATTAGCTACAATAGTGGATTGGAGAATAGAGCCAGAAATGATTGGAGTGTCCAAGGCTATGTGATGTTGGTATATTTTGGTGCCCATGAATAGGGTCTATGTGGCTGATAATACAGCTTTCAAAGAGTACGGGCAGAGCAGGGAGAGGGAGGGAGTATCCCAAGTCCTTCAGAACTCAGTGATTGGCCTGGCATCCTTGTGACATTAAACCCCGCCAAGGGGGATTCCCTGGACAGGGACCCAGTTTCAGGGCTTGCTGTTCTGGTTTGACTCAACAGGTTGAAGGTGTTGGTGTTGGAGAAGTGGTGGCTGGTCTTAGGCGCTGTCCTGGCACTGCTCCTTCTTGTTGGTCATGAATTCAGACAGAAATTGAATGGCTTCTTACATTTCTGTCAAAGAAAGACAGCTTTGTCTTCCAGAGATGAGTTAGAAGGCAGCAGCCATGTGGACATTCTGCCACTTGGGGCACCGTGCAGTGATGGTCTGATGGCCTGTGCTGCGGCCTTTGACAACTATGGGTACATCCGAGGCTGTGAGCACCGAACCAGAGCTTGAAAAGCCTTGAAGTCTCACTTTTTCTCTCAAGTTTGAAGGACGCTTATCCCCAGTATCTACTCTTTCCACTTCTCCTTTTCACTCTTTAATGGTTTTAACAATTATTTTAGAGAAACCATTTGGGGGTTTTATTTTAGGCATGACAGGCAGATTGAACTCTTGTTTGGATAGCTGAAGAAGAAGAGTTGCATAAAAGTGGCCAGGTAGAGGGTGGGTGTGGAAGATCTTTGCCACATTATGGTCAGTTTCAGTGAGGCTGCGTTTTGTTAAAATTCATCTTTATCTAAAATGGACTTATGGTGTTTTGACTTCTGCAATGCAGGTGGACAGCCACAGATTTGACTCTATCTACTTTGGTTATCTCCCCTGTTTTTCTTCCTGAATCTTCTGCTTCCATCCAGCTGCTCTTTTAAAAACCAAAGACAAGTATGAGAGGGACGGGGAGGAGGAAGGGGGGGAGAGGGAGACAGAGACAGAGAGAGAGGGAGATTTTTATGATCAGTGGGTAAAATACCTGCCAGTCTCATAAGGTAGTTCCTTAGTGAATTTAGCATTTAATTATTAGTTTAGAGGGGATATCTTTGAGCTTAAGAGTTATTTAGCTAATTAACAAAATAAGTGCAAGATTTGGAGAACTCACTTTTCTGCTCTCTGGATCCCCTGGGTTTCTCCCTTCAGCCCTACTTTTAGATTCACTCCAACATAACCCCCCTCCCTCAAATATTTAATTATTTGTTAAAGCTCAGAATTTCAGCTTCCTCTATGAGTCTCTATCCCCAAATTGCCCCCTGGTGGCTAGAAGAGAGAAAGACAAGATGGAGGATGGGGAAAAGGTAGATCATTCTGCCTCTTCATTTCTAATACATATTTCTCTCTGGGTATAATGGATACCAGTATAATTCAGTCTTGTTGCAGACTAGCCCTGAATAGGGTAGTACATCGCTGTTTCCTTTTTTGAGTCATTTTGCTGCAGGGATTTCTCTTCCTGTTCTTATTCCAGTTTCTTTTAGTCTTATTTTTGTTTCTACACATGTTGTGTTGACCAGAGCCTTTGTAACAGTACTAATAACACTGGGGTGAGTGAGTGAGACACACACACAGAGACTGAGAACAGGATAGCTGAAGACTGTACGTGCTGTCACTCCTTGTGCTGGCGTGAGCAGCACTGGGAAGGGCTGTGATTTTATAGGCAAGCTGATTAGCCAAGCACTTGTCACCTCCATGGCTGCTCATTGGCCTAGTGAGTGTGAGCATGCCATCTCATTGACAGCTGTCTGTTGTCAGAGGGCCATCTTTTCTCCTTTTCAGTGCGACTGAACACAACAGAGACATCTGCAGAGCTCTTTGCAGCTGTGACAGTGTTGCCCTGCCTGCCAGCCCTCTCACTCAGAAGGAGCATAATTGAAGAGCTCAGAAAAGAATATTAACCCATTGGCCATCTTGGTTTGGGATATTTTGGCAAGAAAACAAAGTGTCTCTTTTTGAGGTGACCACAAGTCTTTCTAGATAGAGGAAGACATGAGATCCAGTGTCATGACGAATTAGGCTAGTCGAGTGTAAAATGTCTTGGTAGTGATTGGCCAAGGGGTGGCAGCTGATCTGAGTATATGGAATAGGATGAGAGGTTCATCTTCAGGAAAGACCCAGTAGGGGCATATCTCAATTGTAGGACCTCCCCATTAGTGTCTTCTTTGAAGGTGACAGTGGCACATTGCATTGTGTAACAGCAGTAGTCCTTGGGATATGTGTGCTTTTGGATGAAGTGTGGTTCTTGTTGTTTTCAAGCCAAATTTGACACTGCCCTGTTTGGGGCAGATTCCAGAATGTCCATGAGATCAGAGCCTCTGCATTTCGTGCAGTGTGTTGCTAACGCTATAGAAATATGGGCTGCCTTTCTAGGACATTACCTATAAACTGGAGATACCAAGTTGGACTTTTGTGATGGGGAAGTGGTTTAAATGTTTATGCAGACGTCAACATGGGAGTCTGAATGTTTAATTCTTTGCTTCTTCATCATGGTGCCTTCCAATGCAGCTCTGTTTATTTGAACATCTATTAGAGCTGGTACAACATGGAGACATGCAGGGCTTGCTTTGGACTGTGTCACAGGGATGCTTCCTACATTTGGAAATGATTTAGTGGTATCTTAAGTTTAACAGGAGGGAAATATTTTATTGTATTCATTTAAAAAAGTAATTAGAAAGGGAAAGTAGGGGGGAATATTGAATACATTGCTTTTTACTCTTTCCTTGCTTTATGCAGTTCCCCTCATTCATTCTTTGCAACTTAACAAGCCTTTGTCACTGAACCTGGGTGAGAAAGGAAGATCTGAGAAAACTTGACTAACTTGTTTCAGACTGTCTATACTTTAATGCTATACAAATGGGAGATCGTATTAGAGAAAGTTAGTACCATTAAACTAGTTGGAGAAAATTCATCTAAGAAGACAAGAAAGACTCTTCTTCTCGGTTGTTGTGTTTAGACTAAGTTAGAAATAAATGAGCAAAATATTTTGAGTCTAGCATCTCCTAGACCAGGGGGTCAGATAACTGAGTTCTTACCCTGCACCCAATTGTACATAGCATCATTTTGAAGGTTCAGTTTTGTTGTGTTTAGACTAAGTTAGAAATAAATGAGCAAAATATTTTGAGTCTAGCATCTCCTAGACCAGGGGGTCAGATAACTGAGTTCTTACCCTGCACCCAATTGTACATAGCATCATTTTGAAGGTTCAGTTTCTCCTGAGGCGTGGTCTAGATGGTTTCTGAGATCCCTTCCAGTTCCCCGGTGTCTGAGGTATCAGAATAGGTGATAAGAAAGGAGAATATCCACCAGTAGCCCTTAGAGATTTCAGAAATATTTGACATATTCCCAAAACAACAGCAACTCCTTGCCTTTGAGAAGAATAAGAAATGCAGAAAGTAGTCAAGGGATATACAGTTAGCCTCCATTAACTATTTTCTTCTTAATTTCTGTTTAATAGAAATGATAAATAATTTTCCTTTTTTTTTAAGTTTAATGAAGGTGATGAGAGTAGGAAGAGAAGGTAGAGTCAAATGGGACTGATGACTCACCTGCATGGTTATGATTCCTCTTGGAAGATGGTAGCTTTGTCCAAGATACTAGGAGAGCTGTATCAAGACCTTATGCTGCAACATTCAGTCCATTCTAAGACATTTTTTCACATTTTAACACCTCAGAAATTTATGGTATGCCAATTTAATTGGCAACTTTTTTTCTTCTTTGGTGGTAAATAGACAATGAACTCTGTGCATCATGCCCGTGTCAGGAAGGAGGGAAGTACACACTAATACATCCTCACGTAGAAGGAATAGTCTGAAACCAATTTAACAATTGCTATAGCAGTTTTATAGCAGTTTCTTTTTCTAGAATTACTCCAGTTACATTGAGTCAGAAATGCCAGATATCTTTCCCAAAGGAAGGTCAAGAGTCGTTGCTAATTTCCAAGCTGGAACAATTCTCACCTAGTCCAGTATTAATCAAGGCTGTCAGTAAATCACTTAGACTTTATTTTTTTCACAGACTTTTAGAGTTTGTTGATGCTTTAGAGATACTCTAATTCCAAATTCTCATTTCATGGATGAGTAAATGGAGGTACAGGAAGTCTCTTGCCCAGGGTTCCATTTAGATAGAACCTGGGTGGCCAGATGCTCATTTTTGACATTCTCACCTCTAAGCTCCATACAGTGTAAGGAGAATGGGATTAACCACGTAACGGGTATTCTGTGTATCTTTTGCTTGTATATCTGGGTGTTACACTTTATTTATATGAGTGAATATGGTTGGATTCCATTGGTTCGTGTCTCTGAATGCTACACTTGTTTTACTGCCTGCTATACTTTTAAATTCATAGGTGATTTAACAAGGGACGAAAGCCAAACTTGTCATATACAGTTTAATGTATACCACACTCTATGCTACAGTAACACCATTTGATCATCTTTCGGTAAATTATGCGATTGTTGAGAATGTCCAAGCAGTAGGCAGCTCAAAGGTGCAGCATAAGCCGGCACTGCCTTAGCAAGTTTAGCATAAAAATTGTTGGTACAGCTGAGGTTACAGTGACTTACTGAGGTCTTGGCCTGGTTTTGTTACTTCTCCACACTGGGGTGTTTTCACTTTTGAAATGTGCATCTGGATTTAGTTTTTTTTCTTAAAAAACAAAAAACAAGCCCTTTAAAAAGGTCTTTAAATGTCAACACACTTGGAACACATTACATGTTAGTATCATATATATTCATTTATTAAACATTGATGTAAGTAACATTTTTAAATTTAGTAGTGATTTCCCAAGACACTACACCCTATTTGCTTCAAAATTGATTGGATGAGAAGAGAGTTGAATCTTAATTATTTATTTTTAGTCAGTTACTGTGCGATTTTAAAAATAAAGGGATTTTGTTTCAAGTCTCTCATTGAAAGAGATGTTGTAATGCTAACAACTTTAATTTTGAAATTATTCCAGCCTTATAACTTTTAATTTTGTTTTTACCAGCTCTGTTGATGTATAATTGACAAAATTGTATATATTTAGAATATACAGCTAGCCGATGATTTGATAAACATATACATTGTGAAATATTTATCATAATTGACTTAATTAACAGCCATCTCCTCACAGTTATTTTATTTACGTGGTGGAATGCTTAAGATCTACACTTAGCAAATTTTAAAAAAAAAGTTTTTTTGATGTTCACTTATTTTTGAGACAGACAGACAGAGTGCAAACAGGAGAGGGGCAGAGAAAGAGGGAGATACAGAACCCGAAGCAGGCTCCAGGCTGTGAGCTGTCAGTACAGAGCTTGATGCAGGGCTCAAACCCATGAGCCTTTGACCTTAGGCTCAGGTCATAACGCTCAACTGAGTGAGCCACCCAGGCACCCCTACGCTTAGCAAATTTTAGGTAAACAATGCAGTATTATTAACTGTAGTCACCATGCTGTACATTAGATTCTCAGAACTTACTCATCTTATAACTGAAAGTTTTGCCCTTTGATGTCTCCCCATTTCCTCCCCACCGTTCCACACCCCTGGCGATCACCAATCTTGTCTCTGTTTCTATGAGTTCAGCACTTTATAAAAACAATTCCACATATAAGTGATACCATATAGTGTTTGTCTTTCTTCGTCTGGCTTATTCCACTAAGCATGATGCGCTCCAGATTTGTCCATATTATCATAAATGGCAGGATTTCCTTCTTTTCTCATGGCTGAATAATATTCCAGTGTGTGTGTGTGTGTGTGTGTGTGTGTGTGTATGTGTGTGTGTGTGTGTGCACGTGCGCATGTGCATGTGCGTTCCTGCCACATTTTCTTTATTTATTCATCTGTTGATGATCACTTTATCTGGACTATTGCAAATAATGCTGCAATGAACATGTGAGTATAGATATCTCCTTAAGATAGTGATTCTGTGTCCTTTGAATCTATACTCAGAAGTGGGATTGCTGGATCATATGGTAGTGCTATATTTAATTTTCCGAGGTGCCTCCATACTGTTTTCCCAAGTGGCTACACCAGGTTATATTCCCACTAACAGTGACCAAGGGCCCCCTTTCCTCCACACCCTCGTCAACATTTGCTATCTCCTGCCCTCTTTCTACTTGCCATTCTAACAGGTGTGAGGTGCTCTCTTATTGTGGTTTTGATTTGTGTGTCTCTGATGATGAGTGATGCTGAGCACGTTTTCAGATACCTATGGCCGTTTGCTTTAATCAGATTGTTTGCTTTCTTGCTGTTGAGTTGTATAAGTGCCTTATATATTTTGTATATTAACTCCTTATGAAATGTAATATTTTCTTCCAATTCTGTAGATTGCCTTTGCATTTTGTTGATGGTCCCCTTTGCTGTGCCGAAACTTTTTAGTTTGATGTAGTCCCACTTGTTTATTTAAGCTTTTGTTGCCTGTGCTTTTGGTGCCATATCCAAAACAGTCCTTTTGCCAGTATATCTGTCAAGGAGCTTTTGTTCTGTGTTTCTAGGAGTTTTATGGTCTTCAAGTCTTATTTAAATAAGTGTTTAATTTACCTCAAGTTAATTTTTGTGAGTGGTATAAGATGTAAGTCCAGTTTTACTCTTCTGTGAGTGGATATCTGGTTTTTCTGACACCATTTATTGAAAAGAATGCCCTTTCCTCATGATGTCTTCTTGGCACCCTGGCTAAGTATCATTTGACCGCATGTGCTTGGGTTTATTTCTGGGCTCTTTATTCTGTTCCATTGGTTCATGTGTCTGTTTTAATGCCAGCACCAAATTGTTTTGATTGCTATAGCTTTGTAACATATTTTGAAATCAGGAAATGTGATGCCTCCAACATTGTTCTTCTTCTTCCAAGATTGCTTAAGCTATTCAGAATCTGTGGTGATTCCATACATATTTTAAGATTGATGCTTACCTAACTTTAATGTTGATAAATGAGAGTAAGATGATTAAAAACCATCATTCTAGAAATCACACAGAATACCAGGATTAATAATCAAAGGAATAGCTTCAGAATTTAAAAATTCGCACATAGTTCCTTAAGTAATTTAGTCTTTAAGAACTGAAACTGGCAAGTATCTTATGAAGAAGGAGAGCTACTAGTCAAATATTCAGGAATTTTGTAGGCTAGCTGTTAGACCATTGGTAGCTTGAAATCAGCTGCAGTGGGAGGATTTGCACCATGGACACCACTCCAAGGATAAAGAACTGACATCAATTTCTATTACTGATGTTGTTGTTATTTCAGTTTTCAAAATGTTTAGGTTCTAGTTTTCTGGAGTAAACATGTTGAAATTGACCAGAAACCTGAGTAAAGTAACTATTTTGTAATAAAGATTGAATTGATCCATGCTCTTGAGGGATGAATCAGCTCTTGAGGCCTGGTCCCCTTTCCCGTCTTCCCTTATCCCGGTGAATTTCCTGCCTTTCCTCAAGCAGGCTTTCTGACATGGAGGCCTCCTCTGTTTCGCAGGGACACAACCGCTCCTCAGTGCTCCTGGATCTCTTTTTGCCTCTTCTGGAGATCTCTGCTCCCCGATCACGTGTGATTATTGTCCATGGGTTTGCTCCTCCTCCACACTACAGAGCCCGCAATGGACTGTTTCTTATTTGTGCAGACACATCGTCTAATGTACAACCCGGTTGACAAGCTTGAATTGATAAATTATTCTGTGTTATGTATCATGTGGATTTGAATATTTTGCATCCTTTTCTGCCTTCCTCTTCCCACCCACCTCCTCCTTCCCACCCACCTGGCACCCCCAAGTTGCTACTTCTTAAAAAGATAGGAAAAAAGTGGCTTGTACTTTCCTACATTTATGTTTTGATACAAATAACTGTTACTGGTAAATTTAGTCACAATTAGACTAAACATGTTATTTGAAAGAGGGAGTCTCATCTAATGAATAGAAATGAAATAGATAAGAAATTGTTACATAACTGAGAACTTGCCATCTTTTGTGAATAGAAAATTGAGATAATTTTAGTACTAGGTTAGTTTTGTAAGAGACATCTTATTTTGAGCCTACATTGAAAGCAACTTCTGTGGTTCTCAACCTAGTCTCTGTTCAAAAGACCAATTTCCTTGTTTCACCTGTTTGAAACAGTCCTTTGTGTTAACCTATTCTTGCTTATGCATGCTAGTGTGGATAGCTAAGACTTAACATTAAATCTGCTTCCCATATGAAGGAGTTTTCTAGTGCTGATAATAAATATTATAGTTTTCTGGGTATTATGTGTAAGGATAGAGGAAGAGTTTCATGTATATTAGATATTCCACGGTTTGGGCTACTTCACTACATGTGGGTAAAAGTCATACACAAGGGATGCATGGGGTTAGGGGATAGGGTGCAGCCTTTAAATCGGTCCTCCTAGCTCCATTAGCCACATGTCTTGTCTGGGGCAAGTTATTGAAACTTACTAAACTCTACTGTCTTCCCTACCTATGAAATAGTATTAATATTAACACCTTCTTCATAGGGTTTTGTGAGAATTAAATAATTTTATATATGTAGCACATTTAGAAGAGTCTGGTCATGGAATGTGCTCAAAAATATTGGCTATGATTATTATAAAACTGAAAGGTTAGTCAAGCTATAACTCACCTTTAACTTTTTGGTGGTCAAGAGTGAGTAGTATCTTCAAATAGGTAAAATCTGTGGGCCAAGTATTCTTAGTGAAACATTTCATTTTGGTGTAGCTTATAAATTTGGTAATATTAATTTGTCTCTGTAATTTCCTACTGAGGTAGGTATTCTTTCTCTCTCCCTCTCTATTTTATAAAAAAAAAAAAATTCCGAAGCCTAATTTTATGTCAAAAGAAAATAACATATAAACTTAACAAAATGTTGTGTGGTCTTTCTAGTCTACAGAGTAAGAGAAAGAAAATAATCTTTTTAGAGCTACAGAGTAGCTCATGGTGGCCAGGGTTAGGCCCTCTGCCCCCTGGACATAATGTGTCTTGTTTTACAAAACAATGCCAGGTTTAACACAGTACAGAATTTCCCTTGATTTGAAATGTTAGCAGCATTTATTGAATTATTTTTGTAGATGTTCAGTACCCTCTATAAAATACAGCTTTCCTCTTAAAAGAATGATAGATGTGGAGGACACATAATCAGGTCCCACTCATTAGACACTGGTAACATAATGGGGTTTAAAGTCCTTCTTGAGATAACCAGGTTGGCATGGTGAAAGCTAAGACTTCAGTAGGCTCTTTGATGACTTTATGGGATATACCCCAGGGGCTATTTGTATCCATTAAATGTAAGCATAATTATTTGAAATATCACTTGTTCCCACTTACGCTTGACTCTGATTCCTATTTTTCCTGAAAATAATAAGATAAAGTGAATCATTTCATACTATATTCCAAGAGAAAGATGCCCATCGGGTAGAGGGAAAGTTTAGGGATTACCCTCAAGAGTAGCTTGTTTTATAGTTATCATATTTAGGGTTAAGTAAGACTAGGAGGAATCTGATAGTGATGTGTTCTTGTTCATTGAAACAAGAGTTGCCCACTCTCCAGTATTTTGCCTTCTATCCTCAAACAGAGAAGGCACTTAGCTCTCGTTGGGCACCTCTTTCTACATTTTAGTAATATTAAGCTCACCAAGTGAATCAGAGGCTCTGGATCAGTCAGACCGTGTTGGTGGACAATTGCTTAATTGAAAAATATGGATGAGACCTAAGGACTGGTGGGCAGGCAGTCGCTGTCAAAGTGTGAGGCTTTCGGTTTTACAGTTTACTGACGCTCGGAGTTTAGTGTTTCTCAAGCTTGTTGTACCTTTCCTCCTGAACGACATTGATGAAAGGGTGGAGGTAGCCAAGTCCTTGGTAAAATTCTCGCAGGAAAGCTAAAGTCTTAAATGACTATGTGAAACAATGGTTTCCATAGCATCTATTAAAAAAAGACTTGATGAACTCTTTGGTGGTGAAACCTCCATGCTGTGATTCAGGTTAAATGTCAGAGGCATACTGAGGTTCCCCAGGGTCGTTTCCCCATTGGCATCTAAGATGTGCCCACACAGGTTAACTAGCCTGGCTGTGGAATAAGAATGGGTGGCACTGGCCTGCCAAAGTAAAGTCTAGGAAAGTGGGATGGGATTAAGCGCGGCAAGTGGACAAGAAGGCCCTTCAACTCTGAAGAGCCATTAGGAAAGCCACGGTTTTGAGTGGAAATGGAGAAATGGCACCTCTCCTTCAGATACTTAAGTTTGAGCAGGAGACAAAGAAAAGTGACAGGCTTCGTGTTGTGAAAAGAAGAGTTTTGTGAATAGAAGTCAGAGTCCAGATTCTAGGCCTGTTTCTGACTTAGCATGTTAGTGTGGTTGCAGGCATCCCAACAGCCTCACCTTCTTCCGAGCCTCAAAATACACTCCACTACACTTGCATAGCATTTTCTTCCCTTACACTCATGTCTGCAAAAAATTGTGTGAATTAATACATGAATACATTCTTAAGAATTCACACACTTAAGTACACTAAGGAACATATAAAAGAGATAATGGTATTGCATTGATAGATTAATATGGAGAGAATTGCTTTAGTGTATAATACAAAAACGTGCTATATAAGAAGTTCCTCTCTTCCCACCCCATGTTTACAAGGATTTACTGTGGCTTCAGTAAAATCTATACTTTCTAAAAATGTTACTATTAATTTTATTCTTAGGTATGTTTAAAGTTTATTTATTTTGCGAGAGAGTGTGAGAACAAGAGTGAGAGAATGAGCACATGAGAAAGTAGGGGGAGGGGCAGAGAGAGCCGGACAGAGAGAATCCCAAGCAAGGTGCAGAGCCCGAGCCTGACACAGGACTCGATCCCATGAACTGTGAGATCATGCCCGGAGCCAAAATCAACAGTCTAAAGCTCAACTGACTGAGCCACCCACACGCCCCTTAGGTATTTTTTTAAAAAAGGATTTTTTTTTTTTTTGCATTGCAATTTAATTGGTTACCTGATACATAAAAAAGTGGGGTTTTTTTAATTTTTTTTTTATGTTGATCTATAACCCATGACATTATAAAACTTTCTTACTAGCTTCTGGTAGTTTTTGTTGTTAAGATTCTCTAGGAAGAAAATCATTGGCAAATATTGACAATGTTGTCTAGTAGATTCTCTTTCCAGTTTATTTCCCTTGTCCTAATGTACTAGCAAAGACTTCCAGTGATTATTAAAAGAATAGTGGGAATACAGGTCAGCGTTCCCTTTTCTGACTTGGGTCCCAAATATTCTAGTGCTTCATCTTTAAATAAACAGGCTTCTAGTAGATTAGGAAAACTTTCTTATGATCCGTGACTTCTTAAGATGAATGTGTTGCATGTGTGTGTGTGTGTGTATGTGTGTGTGTGTGTGTGTGTGTGTGTGTGTATATATATATATATATATATATATATATATAGGTATGTATTTGAGGTATACATAGCCATATATATATATAGGTATATATAGCCATGTATATATAGACTATATATATAGTATATGTGTGTGTGTGTGTATATATATATATATATATATAGGTATGTATTTAAAACTTGGAAGTTATACTAAGAAATTCTTGATAAACCCTGCTTTGCCATCTTGTATAAAATCTTGTATTTTATATATTTTTGTAAATTATATACATTTATATTATATTTAAAATTTTATATAAACTGCGCAAAACAGGGCTTAATATAAAATGGAAAACGGTTTATCCCAGAAATTTTGTGGCCAAATTCAGCGTGCCCCATGTTATCTTGGGATTTTGTTTCCTTGTTCTGTCTGGAGACAGAGTAGCCTGTCATTTTCTTTTTTGTGTTACTTTGCCTAGTTGACATCTCGCCTTTATGCTGCTTACGTCGAATGCATCAGAAAATTTACCTACTTTTTTCCGCACCATAAAATAGCTTATGTAAAACAAATTTTTGACATTTGGGAAAAAGTGCCCGGGGCTGTTTTCTTTAGAGCTAGATTTGTTACTAACTTTTCAATTCCAAATTCTCTGTGTGTCAGTTGTGACAGTATATATTGTCCTAGGAAACATCCATTTTTCCAGGCTTTATAATTTATTGCACAAAATTATACATATTGTTCTCTTGCAGTAAAAAAAAATTCTTTATCTTTAAGAGTTTTATTCAGATACAGTTTGTAATGTTGTTGATTTGTGTTTTCTCTTTTTCTTTCTCTCTGTTTTTCCTTCTCTTAGACTTGCCAGAGGTTTGTCTTTTCTTTGGTATTTTCAATGAACTTTCTTTTGTTTTTATTGATAATCTACATTTTATTTTTATTTCATAATTTTTTAAAATGTTAATTATTGACTTTTTTGTAGCATTTGAACTTTTTCTAATTTTTTACATTGTATGTCTAGTTCATTTAATTTTTATTTGTTACGTTTTCTAATATGCAAGTTCAGGCTGTAATTTTTCATTTGATTACTACTTCGGTTGCATCTCGTAGATGTTTGTATACCCCTCTGCCAATCGGTTTTTTGTGTTGTTTAAATGTCATTTTTTAATTCCTCATTAGCCCAAGAGTTATTTAAAATCCAGTTTTAAAATTTCTACTTCAATAAAATGTTTTTCATTGTGTTGGTGTAAGTATGATTTATTTTTAATTTTTTGTTTTACTGCATTTTGGGTGGGGAAGTGGCATGGGTATTTCCTACTCTGGGGTGATTTGGCGAGATTTTTGTCTGTGACTTTATCCGCTATCGGTTTTTGAACATTCCATATGCATTGGGAAAAGAATGAATATTCTGTCTTCTCTATTTTAATAGATTAATAGTGTCTTACTTATTTCCAGTCTACTTGCTTTAAATTTCTGAGATTTGTTCCAGTCTTCCACTTTGATTATGGATCTATCAATTTCTCATGTATTCATTTTTAAAAATATACCTCCAGGCTATGTCATAGACATTAGAGGTTCATGAATGTTTTATACTTTTGGTGGGCTAGAAGTTTCATCAATATGAAATACCTTTCTATTTTCTTTTTATTAATTTTGGGTTGACTTTCAACAGTTAGTACTGTTGCCATACATGCTTTTTTGTAAATTTTATCTTACATATATTTTGTATCTTTTTATTTTTCATATTCTATGTCTGATTTACTCTTGGTGATTTCTTATACACAATGTGAGAGTCTGTAACTGTAATTTAATTAAGAAATAGAATATCAAAATAAACACCACAATATAAGGTTACATATATAGTCATTAAAATACCTTGCCATGTTCTTTTTCTTGCCATGTTCATTTTTATATTTTCCAAGTTTTCTTGCTTAATTCCTTTCTTTTCTTGGCTTCATCACATTGCTTTTGTTTTATTTCTTTGCTCCTTTTTCCTTCTAATGTTATGAGAATTATACATTATATTTTTCCTTCTAAAAGTTACTCTTTTTTGAAATTACTCTTCCATTTAAAATTTGTTTTTAATGTTTACTTATTTTTGAGAGAGAGCGAGAGACAGAGTGTGAGTGAGAGAGGGACAGAGAGAGATGGAGACACAGAATCTGAAACAGGCTCCAGGCTCTGAGCCTGATGCGGGGCTCGAACTCACAAACCGGGAGATTATGGCCTGAGCTGAAATCGGACACTTAAAACGACTGAGCCACCCAGGTGCCCCACCCCTACTCTTTCATTTTTAATGCACATATTTAAAATTATGTTTTTCTAATAAAGTCTAGAGTTGGTTAGTATGTATATATTCCCTGAACAAGAATCAATCTTTTTTAAAATTTCTATTTATTTTTTTATTTTTGAGAGAGTGAGTGGGGGAAGGGGGATGAGGGAGGGAGGGAGAGGGAGAGGGAGAGAGAGAGAGAGAGAGAGAGAGAGAGAGAGAGAGAGAATATCAAACAAGCTCCACACTCACCTTGGAGTCTGACACAGGGCTCAGTCCCCCAACCCTGAGATCATGACCTGAGCTGAAATCAAGAGTCAGACACTCAACCAACTGAGCTGTCCAGGTGCCCTCCTTTTTTTTTTTTTTTTTTTTAATCTTAGCACTTTCTTAATTCCCCCATTTCTCCTTTTACTCATCTCCTTTACCCCCCAACATGTTGAGATCAATAGACTTCCTACTAGATTTTTCTTTTTTTATTGTATCAATAATCACAAAGACTCTACTCTAGGGTTTCTTTGCCACAACTTACTTTTTCTTGTGGCCCATTACATTTCTTTTTTGCTTTTTTTGTCATTGTGTGGTTATACATCTTATATGCAGTTCTTTGAGAAGTTGGAGGGTATAAATTTTTCAGAATTGTTACATTTTCTATATTGTCTTTACTTTGACCAGCTTTTTTAATGCAACTTGGCTAGATATGAAATTTAGATATGTGTTCTAAACTCACATGTTCCTTTTTTCCATCTCATTTTTGCCCTAACATGTGTAGCCACACTAAGTACAGCACTTCACTCACTCACTGATTATTGTATCAGAACCCCTCTAGCTCCATTTATGTACTGACCCCAGGTTCGGAGCACCCTGGATTTAGCTCTTTTTCCTTGCAGTCTTCTAGCTTTGCTTATGATTCATTCTTTTTTTCCCATTACATAACCAATCCATCTACTTTTATCTTTCAAGAACAATTCAAACACTATAGTCCATTGAAGGCACACTTTCTTATTTTTCAGCACTTATTGATAGACATATCTCTTCTAAATCTATGCATATTTACACACACACACACACACACACACACACACACATATAAACACACAATGATTTATGAGGTGTGGGGTTGGAGAGAGAGTAGAAGCGTGTGTTCATCATCACAAGCCAGTCCCTACATAGAACTTAAAAAAATTATTGTGATAAAAAACACTTAAGGTAAAATTTACCATCTTAGCCATTTCTAATTGTACATAGTTACATAGTACTGTTACGTATACTTACCTTGTTGGTCAACCAGTCCCTGTAACTTTTTCATCTTGCAAAACTGAAACTCTGCACCCATTGGACAACAGATCTTCATTCTCCCCCATTCTCCAGGCCCTGGCAACCACCATACAATTTGTATGAATTTGAGTAACATAGGTACCTCACATAAGTAGATCTATACCATATTTGTCTTCTCTCACTTAGTGTAATGTCCTCAGGGTTCATCCATGTAGTAGCATGTGTCAGAATTTTGCTCATTTTTAAAGCTGAAAAATATTCCATTGTATGTACATGTCACATTTCATTTATCTGTTCAGCCATCGAGGGGCACTCCAGCTGCTTCCACCTCTTGGATATTGTGCTGCTCTGAACAAAAATATGCCTGCATAGAATTGTATGCATTCTAAATGCCTTTAAATACAGTAAAAAAGGGGATACTGATATTATCATCATTTTATGAATCAGAAAACTGAGAAGTTACTCATTTATTTTTTATTCATTTATGCTTTCATTCATGTGTCCATTGTTAAACCCAGTTGTTAAACATATATTGACTATCTGCTATATATAAGTAGTGCTATGTGCCAACAGCACAAAGACCTCAACTTCTAGGACCTTCCAGTTGAAGGTGGAGGGACGTGGGTCACAACATAGACTTGAAGCCATAATTTCAGCCTCAGGTGATTTTCTGCATCATGCATACTTGAGACACACGCTAGGTACAGGGGAACTTGAGGAAAGGCATCTCTGTATCAGACTGATAATTGTAGAGAGACTTCCCAACTAAAGTATTGCCATTCATTAAAATTCATATTGTAAATGTAGGCGTAGATTGACTGCTCTGTTCCCACCATCTGGTATGGTTCCTGGCCTCTGGTCAGCATTTAGCCAGAATGAGTGAAAAAAGAGTTTTCTTCTTGACTGTCACCATGGCACTCCTTTTACACTAATGTATGGTCTCGGGGACTAGGTATGAGAGATGCTCCACGGGTATCATTTCTTTACTCCTCCAAGCAACTCCATGAACTGGGCCAGTTTTCTCCATTCCACAGATGAAGAGGCTGCAGTTAGGGCACGTGCTGTAGCTTATCTAAGAAGCCTGGACCCTGGTCCCTCTTCCTCACCTTGAAGGCAAGACCCTTCATGGTTCGTTGGCTGCTCTATCCAGATTATTTTGACCTTTGTTTTCAAACTCTTTCTTGCCCTCTGAACATCTTATTCCTACCAACACAGAGTATCCAAAACTCATGAAGGAAACATAACTTTCTGCCCCTTGCAAGAGGTATCAAGAAGCATGAAGCAGTCAAAATGGAGGGTAAAGACGAAGCCTCAGAAGTAATACCAAAATGCTGGTTACACCATATATGAGTAAGACTGGACACTGCCTTTCTATGCGGCTCATTCAGTTGGACCCTCATTACCCATTCAGGTTTGAATCAGGCCAGGTTAATGTCACTTACAATATTTCAATTCAGTGCAAAGATTATAAGAAGAAAGGAAACATTCCCAAACAAGCATGGAGCATATTACAAAACATTCTCAAGTTATTTGTAAAAGAAAACACATTTTGCAGTGTAGCCCTTACATAACTTCCATTCCTTCTCTTCCCTCTCTGTTTTGTATTCATTATTTCCCTACCTAGTAACTGGCCCTTAATTAATACTCCCTTTGCTTGATTCACAGCTCTCTAGTTGATCTTCTTGTCCGGCAAATTGTTATATTTTATTCTTATCTAGCAACACTATTTTATCCCTTTCTTCACACACTGTACATGTAATTAGATCTCTGAGCTCTGAGGTTTGCTGGACAGTTGTCATTTGCACTGCTTGCACATTCAGAGTGTACTAAAACCTGTGGGAAAAAGATCTGCATGGTGAGTGGCCTACTCTGAATTAGAACCTTCCTAAGGTGTCAACTGAGACTCTTTGCATTTCTGCTCAGTTGATTAAATTCTCCTCTTACAACTTGAAGTTGGGATTGGGGGTGACGATGTGCTCGATCTGGGTGAGCTGCTCCTTGAGTGATGGAGCACCCCACCCCTGAAGCCCCGTTCTCAGGTCACAGGATGACCAGGATGGGACCTGAGTTCAATGTGGGAAGCAATAGCTTTCCTTTGATCCGTTGCAGGATGCGTTTAAAAAAAAAAAAGAAACACTCTGATGTTCTGAAAGCTACAAATGCATAGCTCTTTTCACTTGGAGAACGACAGGTTGGTGTTTGAGCTGTAGCCAAGTAACCCTGTTTAGTGAATGTCTGAATTTTGACTTTTATGAACACTTAATAAATACATTTTTATTTATGTTGGCTAAAAATATCCAGCTGCTGGTATTGCCTCCCCCATACTTTTCTTTTTACCTTAATGCCAAAATTCAAGTATTTAAATTTTTTAAATTTCATGTTGAGCAGGTGTGCGGGCAATATGGATTCATAGGGAGAGTTTATGAAGTTGGTTGTCTGGTGTGTTTGCTGGGAATGTGTATTTCTTTGTGAAGGCTGTGGCATGCTGCCTGAATGTTCATGGAGCTCCATCACCCGCCTCCGACTTGCATAAGGAACGGAGCATCGTGACACAGGGGCAGAGGGACAAATTTTTGAACAGGTCCTCAGATCAGGTGGGACTTCTAGTTCTTTCTCTGACCATCTGCTTGACCTTTACTCTAGTGTCTCCAAAGACTTTGACTCTGTGCCAGTTTTAAAAATTCTGTGACTCTGAGTCAGGGATTGAGTATAAATCTTAGAGGATTTTTTACCCCACTTTTTTACCCCACTGCTGGTGTTCAGAAGGTGCTCTGACTCTGTTCCCTTCCTTAAGTTTAAAAATATGTAGAATTTGTTTTATTGACATGTTAAACTTTTGGAACTGTTTTATTATGGAAATTTTCAAATACACACAAAAAATAGAGGAAATTTCAAAATGCTCTGCCATGTATCCATCATCCAGTTTCAACAGATGTCATCATTTTCCTATTTTTTTAATATAGCATCCCTTTTACTTTATGTTTCTGAAATATTTTAAAGCAAATCCCAGATAGCATATTATTTCACCTATAAATATTTCAGGAGAATCTCTCACATATAGGCCCCCTCCTTTGCTTTCATAGCCACAAGGCCAGTATTACAGCTAGCAAAACTATCAATAATACTTTACTAGCATACTGAGATTTTCCCCAGTTGCCTTGCAAATGTCTTTTTACAGTTGGCACGTTTGAATCAGAATCCAAACAAACCAAACATGTTGTATTTGATTATCATGTCTCTTAAGTCTTTTAAAAATCTATAACTTTCTCCATCCCTCCCCTTTTTAATATTGTACCTGGATCATTTTTCCTGTATAATATCCTAAAATCTGGATTTGGCTAATTGCTTCCTTGTGGTGTCATTCAACATGTTATTCTATTCTCTGTATTTCCTGTAAACTGATAGTTGGATTGAAAGGTTTTTTAAGATGTGGGTTCCATTTTTTTTTCATGGATTATCTTGTATACATCATTTTGCTTCATATCAAGAGACAGATAATATCTGATCATTCTCTTTTCATGATACTTAGGTTGATGCGTGAGTTCATGCTCCATCAGCCTGCTCCTCCTATCATGAATTTGCCCATCATCTGTCACTTACTGGTTTAAGTACTATTGATGATTATTTCATTGGATGTTACAAATACTCAAGAAAAATTAATTTAATGAAGTTTCTTCTCCTTATTAAATCTCATTTGGACTATAATAATCTGTAATACATTCATTTGGCATATTTTTACAGCTTCTCATTGTATTTTATATTCTTTCTTCTGGCTGAACATACAGGTTGCCTTGCAAATATCAGTTCACTAGATGAACTGAGTGTTTCTAGCCTACCCTACTAATTTGTTTATTTGTTTGTGTTTTCTTACACATCCATAGATGAAGCTTTCTATGTTGTTTTGCAGTGGCTTATCCCCAGTGCTTAGAACAGTTCCTGGAACATGATCATGATTATTTATCGAAGGAATAACTTTGTGAGTTGTACATGTTCTCCAAAGACATACTTTGTACTCCTAGGTGCATTGGTGAAGGTGCCACAAAACAATGGGAACCTGAAATTTAACTGAACTATGAAAAGTTCTTGATATGTCATAATTTTCTGAAAACTCCTTTAGCCACTGTTAGCATTTCGGGCGAAGGAATAGAAGTTGCAAGAGCTGTTGTCTATGTTGGCGAAAGGACGGAGGATGGCAGATGGGTTTGTAGGTGTTTGAATGGGAACACTATACAAATAAGTAAATAAACATAAATATGTACATACGTAAATGTACACGATTCTACACACACACACACACACACACACACACACACACACACACTGCTGTTCCGTCCCAGGTTGCCCTGACAGTTTTATAGCTGTGTGCTGAAAAGCTTTAGAGAAACTTGGCTTTGAGTGTGGAGCAACTACTTCAGAGCAAAGGTCACAGTATCTCCTGCAGGAAGTGGATCTTCGTCTCTACTCCATGAGTGAAACCTGAAGAGTTGAACTATTATTTTGGGTACATAAAACTTCCTTCAAATAGCAGTGAAAATTAAGCAGCCAGTTATATAGTGTGCAAATGAAAACAACCAAAAATGTTCATAGAAAGGATTAGTAGTTTGGAATATGAGAATGTTCTCCAGGAGCAAAAAACTACCCAATGGCAAACAACAAGTAAAAGGACTCCACTGTCTCTCTGTGGTCTACTAGGAGACCTACTAGGTACAAATAAACCGGGCATATTCAAGATATGTGCTGAACTTGAGCAGCCTAAGTGTGAGTATTCTAAGGGAATTGAAAGCCAATTTGACTTTAAATGGGTTAGGTGTTGACTGACAGTGTCCCCAGAAGTAATTAAAAGATGACTGCTCTAGGAGATTTTCTTTCAAACCATGCCTTAAGCATTTACAGGTCATAATTCCTTAATCAGAACCCTCAGAGCCATACATGTTCCAGAATTCAGAAATCCTTTGCATTTTAGGAAGTTACTGTGGTGCATGCAACGTGTACTGTGTAGCCCCCATCACGTACTGTATAACATGTACTTTGTACTGGACGAGTATTTGGTAAGGAGGCAGGTGACCATTCTGTAGCAAGCTCATGAGTAGTCACACCCAGTAGGATAAAAACAAGATTATAGCTGTCCTCATATCAGTTCAGATTAAGTTTGTCACAAAACTGTAGAAAGTGGGCAGAGCTTTTGGGAAGTCAGAATTGAGGGCAGGGGGCTGTAGACCTGTCCACGGACAGAAAATAAATAAATAAATGTCCATACTTGCCGGAGGAACAAAAGCCAGATAACAAATAAAGCAAGTATCATTGTTAAAGGATTTTAAATCCATCATATATGATTTGCTTCTTTCAGTTTACATAAGATTTGGCAATCTAAAACAAGGCTTGTGTACCCAGCTAAAACATTTTTTTTTCATAATTTTGGAAAATAGTACCTCGCATCTAAAAACGCTTAGACCTTTCACCTGTCTGTGTCTCAAAGCCGGTGTAGTTGAAAGACTGATGGGCTCTCGGTGAAAGGTCTGCTGTGGTGTGGAGGGCAGTCGCTGGTGTTTGGTGCATGAGAAAAGCAGCAGTATCACTGTGCTCGGCCGGGCGCTGTGCTTTGCGGAACGGATCATTACAGTGCTGAGTTGTTCTGACTCCACAGCAGTGCACTTCATACAGCACTTGGGTAGGAAATTATTTAGGTTAATGCAGTAAGGAGCCTACAACAGTGGGAGAGTCTACATATTTGCTAAGTGCAGCCCTCTTCTATATATTTTCGCAATGAGAGTTAGTAAGCTATAAATAATGACACAGTTGACACGTGGAAACTAAAAAAGAAAAATCCGATTACCTTTCATATTTAAAAAAATTGGCCGAGTGGTCTTGTCCTTTTTACTTTGCCATCGAAAGGTTTCTTTTTAGTATTTTTCTATAGAAAGCTCTCAAATATCTGATAAATCCCTGTGGCAGCTTTCACCTGGGCTGTGCATGCACAAATAGAATCAGATTATTCTTTATCTTGTTATAAACAAAGTTCAGGAAATATTTCTGAAATGAAGATAATCTCCATTCTTCATTTCCTGCTATGTAAAATTATCTTGCAGAACTCTACTCCATGAAGCTATTCAAGATTGTTACTTATTTAAAAAAAAAAGAGTATTACTTATTAAAAATGTAAGCAATGGAATTTGCCAAAATAAGAGATATTCTCATAAAACATCATGATTTGACTAAGCAGTTGTGGAGGAATTGTTAGAAAATTGTTAAATCTTTGGGTACTTTTTGGAATAATTGATCATACACTATAGGTGCTACATTTTTAAAACATGTTTTTTCTTTAAATGTGAATTTATCACATCATTTCATACTTACTCATTTATTTAACAAAAATTCTGCTAGGATATTGCAAATTTTCATAAACACAAAGTTGCCATGTACATCTTTGCACATAGATTTTTATATACTTGTCCAAGTTTATTCTTTGGTTAAAATTCTAGAATTGAAAATTCAAAGTCATGTGCTTTTAAAATTTTGTTGTACATTTTTTTTAAGTTTATTTATTCATTTTGAGAGAGAGAGAGAGGTTGTGCGTGAGTGGGGGAAGAACGGAGACAGAAAGAATTCCAAATAGGCTCCACGCACTGTCAGCACAGAGCCCCACTTGGGGCTTGATCTCACAAACTGTGAGTTCATGATCTGAGCCAAAATCAAGAATTGGACACTTCACTGACTGAGCCACCCATTTTAAATTTCCTTCCAGAGAGTTTTTACCAGTTTACATTCTTATTAGCTATATATGAAAGTGAACTTCCTCTCTGACAGCTGAAAATTTGTCTTATTGTCACTTGCCAAATGTCTTTTCATATATTTATTGCCAAATTTCAAATTTATTCTTTCTATAAAAGAATAGTTCATGATTTTTTATTGCAACTGAAGGAGCTTTTTATTTATTGAGGGTATTTATCTTTCCTTTGAATTATTTATTGCAAGGATTTTCTAAACTTTTTTTCTGCATGCATAATGTTTTAAAAAATAATTATGTAGTCATAGGTTTTAATGTTTCTTTAATTTTTCTACATCTAATGTCATAGACAAAGCCCTCCTCTATTTTAAAATTTAAAAAAATCTGCTTATATGTATTTTCTTGCCTTTATGTTTTAACCATTTAATTACATTTTGATATAAAATGGGAAGCAAAGACTTGCTTACATTTTTTTTTCAAATGCTGAACAAACTTCTGGTACTATTTATTGAACAATTTCTTGTTTCCTCATTGATTTTTAAATGACAGCTTAATCATAAATCTGTCTATACGTACTTCCATTGCTATGTCTGTCCCTTCTGGCAACAGTACTAAATTGTCTTAATTTACTTTGCTTAAAATATGTATATGTATATGTATATGTATATGTATATGTATATGTACGTATGTGTATGTGTGTATGTATGTGTATGTATGTGTGTATGTATATGTAGTAGGTTTTCTCGATTCATTTCTTTGTAAAAATTTTCTTAGCTATAATTATCATGCATTTAGTTTTCCAGATAAAATTTAGAATCATTTCAAGATTCCATGTTCTCCCTGTCCCCACCCATTTTTTTTCTATTTGGCATTTTGTTTGGATTTGCATTCGAAGTCTAATTTAATTTTGAATCACCAGATTAATTTTATGCAAGTACTTTTCTGCAAAATATTTGTGTGAAAAGATTAAAGTAACCAATTCCTTTTAAAATTGATATATGAGAGTATTTTGGTGTTTTGGAAGTGTTTGTGCTGCTGAATCTGAATCCTTTCATGATTTTTGTTAAACTGCCTTGTGAACTAGTTCAGAGAGTCAGTGTCATATGCTGAATATCTAAATATATTTATAATGAAGAATTTGAGAAAACATAATAAAATATATGCCTGTCCTATATCCTCAGAGAGAAAATAGAGTACAGATGGATATAAATGCTCTACAGTTACTATTAGGAAAGTTAAAAATCATAATCCTTTCCTAGCTCTGTAAAGCCAGTTGATTGCTTATTGTTAGAATATCATCTTGCCCATAAAGATTGAAGGCTCCTTATAAAACATGCGTGTGAATATTGAGTAAACTGAAAGGTTGAAGACTGGTTGGTTTGCCTGCAGAAGATTCTATAGAGTAAGTGAGTTCTGAATGGAGTTTCAAAAGAGGGGGCAGGTCACTGTGCAGGTCGAGGCTGGAGCTCTGAAGTTGACAGTGGCTGGAGATGATGGGAGAGAAGGTAGTGGGAGGAGGCTCCACACCATGTGACTCTCATTGTACTTAAGCCAACCTGAGGGGAGGATATGGGTGAAGAGGTTCTGTGTCCCCAGTGCCTAGAACAGTGACTGGTTCACAGTAAGTGCTCAGTGCACAGTAAGTGCCAAATGTGTGCAAGAGGAAAGAGAAGCCTGATTAGTAGACTGGAGCTAAATTGGCTGTGAAGTGGGTATTGGGAGGGGAGGGGAGTGTTTGTAAGCTCTGACAGGTTTTCTGTTGAGAGAACAGGGGCAGCTCAGGGCTTAAAAAGCCTAAATTCTGATAGCAGTATATGAACATTCTTGGTGGGCATGGGGTGATGGGGAGAGTAAAGGGTGAAGAGAGCATCTATAAAACTTCATGGCATTTTCACCATGGCAAAATAATTGAACTTTGGAGATACGTCCTAAAAAACACTATACTTTCATCTTAGAAAATGGGTCAACAAACTATGGCCTGGAGCCAAATCTGGCCCACAGCCATCCTTATAAATAAAGTTTTATTGGAACACAGCCTCACCTGTTCATTTACATATTATGCATGGCTGATTTAGTGCTACAACAGCAGAGTTGAGTAGTTGAAACAGAGACCATATGGCTAGCAAAGACTAAAATGTTTTCTGTCTGGCCCTTTAAGAAAATTCTTAATGACCTTTATCTTAGAACAGTGTTCTTGGTATTTAGTGGTGGCATTCTGGAAGAGTTCACTGAATTAGAAGAGTTGAGACAAATTGGTGCATGAATAGTCTAAGAAAGTTTAGGTCATATCACTTCCTGTGAAGATAAGTGCCCCCAATTTTTATCCTGTGGAAGCTCAGTGTTGAAGTTGTTGCCTTGATTATGTTATTTCTAGCTCCAGTCTACTATGGCCATTTCCACTCAACTGCATTGAGCACCTACTATCTCTTGATGCTCTCTGACCCAACCTATTATCCACAGTTAAGAAATCAGAATCCCAGGGCTAAATATCATGTCAAGACTTCCCCACTATCTGCTAAGGAGAGTAATTTCAGCCAGCCATTTCAAGTTCTGCCAGCCTGTTTTATATGCCATGCTCCCCAGGGTAACTGTCTTCTTCAAAACTCTCCACAAGCCATCCCTCTTTTCCTCGCTGCGTCTTCGATCCTCTGTCTCCTGCAGTGTCTTTTCTACTAGAGGTGTGTGATACCACTGAATCTGTTCCCCCCCCAGGTAGTGTCTGCAGTACCCAAGCTGGATGAGCGGTAAAACATTTGAAAACATATCCGGAGCAGTCCCACCAGTTTTCAACCAAATGTCAACCATTATGTGTGCATTTAGATGAACGTACAACTAATTTCTTCACAGACTGTACAAATTCTGACTCTTCTAATCTATTTTAAAGGGCCACAAGAATAATTAGGAAGCAGCAGAAGTCTTGTGGAAAAGATGTGTTTAGTCTTTCACATATTACGAATTAAATTTTAGGTTTTGTTTTTTTTATGAAGCATTCAAGAGGTGGCTTTTTTCAAAACCACTTCAGAGGCACAGGAGGAGAGCTAAGGGCAAGACTGAATATAGAGGTGTAGGAGTTTTATGTCTGCTGGGATAGAGATGGGGACCTTATCTTCATGACAGTAACCACTATAATCATGCAGATATCGTTAGCAATCAATTTATGAATTAATTAATCCAGTTGGCATTTATTGAAAATATACTATGTACCCGGCCTACTGTGCTAGATGCCAGGAATACAGAGATGATTGAGGCTCACTTTCTGCCCTTGAGGAACGCCCAGACTAGCAAGGAGAAATCGGATGCATGAACACTTGCCATACAAGAGGAGAAATGTTACAGCAGATGAATGTTTTCAGATGAAGTAGAAGGAAAAGTCTAGAAGGAAGTGGGTTGAAATGCAAGAAGACTGAGTGGAAAAAGAAATAGCAATGAAATAGGAAAAAAAAAGGAATTTGAACTTCACTGGAAGAGACAATTGACTGCATTGTGGAAATCAAGGTCTGAAATGAATGGCAAGATTAAATAGGTGATGGGGATTAAGGAGTGCACTTGTGATGAGCACAGGGTGATGTATGGGCAGGTCGAATTACTCTGTTGTACACCTCAAACTAGTATTACACTACATGTTAACTAACTGGAATGAAAATAAAAACTTAACAAAATAAAGACTAATATAATTTTTTTTTTTAAAGAAATGAATGCCAAGGGGCTGGGTAGAGCAGAAGCAAGGGCAGTGGAAATTTCAGACTCGAGAAGTGACATTTCCATTGTTCAAGAGGACTTGTTTATAGCCTGACAGGTCCTCGTTCTTGGCCTGTTAAAAATAGGTAATACACATGTGTATTACTTACAGCCAATAATCTATCATGTTACATTCTGACTTACATAATGATGTTACATAATATATATTGTATTAATTTATAGTACGGTATTTTATATATACAACGTATATGACAATGCTCCTTCTCAACTAACAAAGGCTGAGCAAGTGATAGAAACTTTGCTGAGCACTTTATATTATCTAGGTTAATTCTTGCAATGGGTAGGTATAATAATACTATTCCTCCCAGACAAAGAACCTCAAGGCTATAGAGGTTAGGCAGATTGTCCAGGGTTATCCAGGGGAAGGTGGTACTCACACCCAAGTCTGTCCTCCCCTACTGAGTTAGAGGCTCCTCTGGAGGAAATTTGAGAGATGAACTTTTGGTGTTAAAAATGAACTGAAGAGAAACAGATTGACTCCTCCTAATGGTCGGAGTGAGAGCAAGAAAAACCAAGTGCATGCAATGGAGGGAGGAAGTGTGTGGAGTTGAGGACAAGCACAGGCTTTGAAGGCAAACATGACCGAATTCTCATCCTGGTTGTATTGCTTGCCAGCCACATGTCTATCCTTGGTCAGGCCATGTTCCCACTCTGAATGTCCCTGTGTGCACAATGGGGGTCGTATCTTCTGCCTTATTAGCATGGAAAGGATCTGCAGCCATGCTTGGCTCTTACCAGACACTCAGGTGTAATAGCTACTACTTATTCCTATTACCCTTATCACTACTCTTATTTCATATTCCCCCCCGCTCCTTCTCCTCCTCTGCTATCACTACCATTGCTACTATTATTATCAGCAGTAACAGTAATTGAAATGACTAATGGAATACATCTGTGCTAGAAAAAACGTTAAAAAAAAACCACGCAGAATAGTCGTTTAAGTCCTTGATTTGATTAATAGCAGTAGTTCTGCGTTCAATACTTAGTGAGCGTTTGCCATGGCAGGTCTCTATGCTAGGCACAATAGGGAGTTAACACTGAAGAAGCCATTCTCCCTTTTAACTCGCGTATAAATTTGTTTGGCCTTCGTGGCCACATATTCTTGATAAGCCATGTATTCAAGAGAGCACTTTGGGAGTAAACTGTTAATGTACATCAAAAGCAGACCCACGGGAAGGATGGGGCCATGGACAGCTTTGCAAGGATAGTCAGAACTTAAAGAATTGCACAGTGATTTGAAATTCCATTATGCATTCACGGCTTCTCCAGGTAACCTCAGTCTCCTCATGTCATGTGCTAGGCTTGTCTCCTCATTTACAAGTTCAGCTCGTTATCAGGATACTTCATTTTAGTAAATCTTTTACGTTGGCCATTAGACTTTGAGAACTATGTGAGGTGCTGGGTAAGCAGATGAATGAGACCCTAGATCCTGTCCTCCATGAGGACAGTCTCAACATAAAAATGTTTTTATAAATCCTTACTAGAGAGGATGTCATTTACAACAACCTTGAAATGGAACCTTCCCCATCCAATATGAAGAAGACTGGCATGTGACATTTTGATATTTTTTATTTTACTAAAATAGCAACCTGGCCAAATATACTTTTCAGCACATTTATTATAGCCACATGTTTATATTTATAGGAGAAGTGATGCTAATTCCCTGGTATGTTAACAGGTCTTATTCAAATTGTTCTATTTTTACTTTGGAACAAAATTGCTAAAGAGAAACATTTTAAGGCAAGTAGTGATTATAGCACACTTATCAAATTATATATTAAATAAACTTCCTGAACTGAGAAGGAGCATAAACTGAAAACAAGGCAGTTATCTTGAATTTTATATTGTTTATATAAGATTTCTTCAAATCCATTTTTATTGTAAGTTACTGATTGCTTTCCTGTTTTCTTTTGCTAAATTTCTACCTTCTCACTAACAAATAAAAATCCTCCTTTTAATCTGTAATAGATGACTTGGGATTCTAGAATGGATTTTCAGAAACCACCGAAAGACCTCCTCACTTTATTGTATACAATAAATAATGTATTTTTTTTTAATTCGAGAGGTGGTCAAATAGGTGAATGCATAAATCTCACCAACCCTTGGGCAGTTGTAATTTCCATTCCAAAATGCATGAGTTTTTTACTTGACTATTACTCTGCTATACATTAAGTAATGGTTACTATGGCAACCTTTGCATCACATTATAACATTTAAATATAAGGTGTTGTGTTTCTTTATAGGAAAAGACAATATACTTGAATTTTTAATGTTTGGTGAAATATAATCGCTGTGAAAATAAATAACTTTGTTCAAGGTCAATTGAATTCTTTGGGGATTATGCATATTCCTCACTCATTTATTTTTTTGTGATGTCATGGGGCAGTACAAATTTTTGAAAAATTATTCCTGATAAATATCATATAATATTCATTAAATGCCTGTAGTTGGCCTTGCAAACAGAAAAACAAAGTTGAACCTGTTTAAGGTATTTATCAGTGGCTATTGCAGTAGTAAGAATTTGAATTTATTTAGCATCACAATGATAAAATTTTATCAAATACGTTTTTTATTTTTGCGTATCTAGTTGTGCAATATTTAGTACGACTAGTTTTGGTCTCATGTATAGTTGAATTAACAGTAGCAGTTTGCTCACGCTTGCGAAAGCAAAATTAAATGAGCCATTGAAGTAATCCTTGTGGCAGTTCCAGGAAAATGGCCACTTAAGCTGAAATTATCAAGATTGATTGTTGGCCAGTTTCTTTATTCAATATGGATCAAAACTAGCCATTTCTTGTTGCCAGTGTAGTTCTAGGCCATGAGGCTGTCATCACTGTTTATGTGGACCCCAATATTTGACTTTTTTTTCATTTTTTTAATGATGATTTCTCTAAATTATTATCTCAGTGTATATTTTCTGAGAGTAGAAGACCTGACTGCCAATCAATCATTCACAACTTTTGAGGAATCATTTAAAGAGTCATCAGTGGATTGTAATATAAGACCATGAATTGGAGGGACATAGGATGGTAACTGTGTGGGAGTCCATCTCTAAAGGACATTTTACATATGTTGTTTCATCTGCTCCTGATAACTCTATATTAGAGCTTTCATTATTCCCTTTTTACAGAGGAGGAAAATAGGATTTAGAGCGGTTGTGTAACTAACCCCTAGTCACGATGCTTGTATGCTTCTGAGCTAGGGTGCATTCCCATCTGTTTGACCTCAGGGCCCTCCCTCTTTCCTTAAGAGGTTTTTGTTTGTTTGTTTGTTTGTTTGTTTGTTTTAAGTTTATTTATTTTGAGAGAGAGAGAGAGAGAAAGAGCAGGGGAGGGGCAGAGAGAGAGAGAGAGAGAGAAAGGTTGTGAGAGAGAATCCCAAGCAGACTCGTACTGTCAGCATGGAGCCTGACACCGGGCTCGATCTCACGACCGTGAGATCCTGACCTGAGCTGAAATCAAGAGATAATGACCTGAACTGTAATCAGGAGTTGGCCACTTAACCCACTGAACCATGCAGGCGCCCCGAGAGGTTTGGATTCTGCCTCTGACTTGTCACAATGGGCCTTGCATGTTCAGAGTAAGAATAAAAAGCATTGACCAGAAGTCCCTAAAAGAAAAATCTTTGCTAAATGATAATTTCAATAATTTACATTTCTCCACAGCACGATGACAATCTGTTAAGTCCCTGATTGTGCAAGTTATCCTTGCCATCTTATCCTTCTAACTTTCCAGAGTTCTATTTTGCTGAAACCAAGCATAAGACTGAACTCAAAATAAACTATGAAGGTGCATTCCCGGACCTTGCGCTCTCGGGAATAGAGACTGTCCAAAGACTGACCTTCAGTTTTGAGCTTTGAAGTTCAGAGGTGGACACAGGTGGAAATACTGTGTTCTTCATTGCCCTTCGCTGTGAGATATATTCTGGGTTGCGGAGTAAGTGCCAACAGCAGCAAAATTATCGCCCCCTCCTGCTACTAGAGTAAGTCAGCAATGGCCCTTCTGTGGTCAAAATGGCAAATTCAGCAGCAGCTATTCGACAGGGATTTGCAAAAACTTCCCCATGGCTGTTAGGAATCTTATTCAGCAGTGTCTTTGAAAATCCGATCCTGTGCAGAATTCACTATGGAGAAATGACCTCCGTTGCGATTTTTTTAAATGCGTTTTAAATATAATTGGTAATTTTGCTCAATGTATATTTTGCACTTAGTATTGCAAAGTCTATTAGGTACCCATACAAATATCCAGCATTCATAAGTTTTATAGTGGTTCAGAATTTTATTTCCATATTAACGTAAAGCCTTCCCAAATTCCTGGCTTTATAGAGTCAGTTCGCCATACAAAGCCACTATACATCACTTAGGTTTGTGATGAAAGAATGGAATTGCAGCTGTGTGAGTACTAGAATACCCAAACATGAATTAGACTCACAAGCATTTGGCAATAGTTCAGAAAAGGAGCTTAATCTGGTTTCATCTGAGACTGCTTTTCTCTGTTCTACAACATCCCCCCAAGATGTTGTGTCTGATATCGGATCACAACGTAATGGGAGTGACGCAAAATCAGAGAAAGCGCTAAGAAACCAGGGGCACATTTGCTTTTCCCCTGAGATTATTTTTTCTCCTGCTTCTGCTGCTGCTTCTTTTTCTTCTTCTTCTTCTTCTTCTTCTTCTTCTTCTTCTTCTTCTCTCTCTCTCTCTCCCCCCTCACCCGATTCCAACTCTGAAATTCAAGGTCATTCACCTATTAGATGAATTAATTATAAGCCAAAAAGCAGCATTCATCGTACTCTGATCTCACTCATATCTATAATTAAGGGTAAATATAATCTTCCTTTTTAGAAATGTACCACCCACCCATTACATTTAAAGTGCTGACTGAAAGGAAATAATAGTTCAGAGCAAGATGATTTTAGTTTAACAAGAAAAAAGTTGATAATTTAAGCTTGAAGCAGTTAGTTCTATTTTTGATTACCATTCAGTTATAAATCTAATTTGAGATATATGCTGCTTTTCTGTTACTCAAGTTTAATTCATGGTTTGCATTCTTGGTTGCATAAGCAAAGTTCAGTGGTTGATCAAGGATGTTAAAAAGCTCCCTCCCCCCCCCCCACCACAAGGGAATCGGGGCAGTGTTGAGAATGTGTTAGACTGAGACCCAGATCTGATATAAAACAAACAAAAAAAATTTAATGGAAAAAGGACCCTCACAGAATGTTGCATTTGGCATTTGAGTGGCTCTGGTGGGGAATAGCTTACTGCTGAAGAATCAGTTGTAGGGGTGTGGACCCCAAAATATTTAAGCCCAGTTCACAAAGTCAACACACACACACACACACACACACACACACACACACATATACACACACACACACACATATACACATATATATGCTGCATGTATATATATATAGAAGCATACACACACACACACACACACACGTATATATAATATTTGGTTACAGTATTTTAAGTCTTAAAATTGTTTGTCTTTGGAAGAAAGTAAGGACTGAATAAGGGGAAGGGCTCGTCTCCTCACATTGCAGACAGTTAAAGAAAATGGTAAACTATGGGTTTAAGATTTACAGGTTAGCTCAGTGAGATGCCACATCTTGCTTCCAGTGTTTCCTGGCAGACTCGGGCAGCTCTCGACTGGGACCCAGTATAACCGCAGAGCATGAACTTGCACAATGTGAAAAACCTGAAACCTTTGTAATCTTATTTAAAGCAAAGATGAATTTGCCCATTTTGAAAGCAGACTTTAGCTTTCAAACTTAACTTTTAAATTAAGCATTAATGTGTGTGTGTGTGTGTGTGTGTGTGTGTGTGTGCGCACGCGCGTGTGTGTGTATACCATGCAGGTGAATTCATGTGTAAATGAATGCCTATCCACTTTGTGCCATATTCAATTTACCTTGTTGAATTGAACGCCATTAACTTTCTAAGTTCATAAACTCAGGTTTTTTAGCCAGTGGAAAATTTTTTTTAATCTTTCTCATTGCTAAAGAGAGTTAAATGTGTGACGTAAAGGCCAAACAATAGTAAATGGTTATTGTTCATTTTACAAGTATACTCTACAATAAGAACACAATATTTTTATCTTAACTTTCCCTAGGGGGGTGATTAGGGCCCCCTTAAGTGTGAGGAAATGCTTATTTTTGTTGCTTTAGAAGAATGATTCTATTGTCTGAGAGAAAAAGAAAAAGGAACAAACAGGTCTAAAAAGAAAGAAACAGGAATGTGCTTTGTTTAAAAAAAAAAAAAAGGATTAGCATGAGCCACCAAATGTAAGTGCTATCTGGTCTTAGTTCTGTGTCACTATCCATAGTTCATGTGGCTGCGCATGCAAGTGTTAGGGGCATGGTTTATTTACAACTGGCCCGTGAAATGATTTTCTTTTACATTAACAACAGTAAGGTCAGCCACAGCCAGTTAGCGATCTTCTAGTTATCATTTTATATTTTTCACAGTTCTGTTGTGAATGCTGCTAAAACAGTACAGCAAGCTTGTTTGTTTTTATGTTGACCTATTGAATGCATCTAGTTTCTTGGGAGTGGAAACCTTTGCCACCAGGACCAACAAGAATTAAGCACTGGTTAAGCTCATTAGGAAGACAAGCAGGCATTTCAACCTATCTGCTCAGTCCTTGTTTGAGTATTTTGTATTATTTTAGGAAAAGAAAATGAAGGCAGAGGAGTAACGTCTGCCTAAGATACAAAGTTATCAATAATGTCCCCTTCAAGCTCCTCTTTTCATGAAAGGGAGGCTTATTTGTAAATTTACCAGACTGTGAGGAGGCTGTGATTTAAATCATTCACAGCTTTATCGATGGAAATTTCAAAGAAAACTTGGGCTTTAAATGTAGATTTTGTTACTAAGATATACCAAGAGTGAAATTGCAGGTTGAGATTCTAAAATTGTTGAATGCCACTTGTAAAATGATAAAGAAATCATTTGATGTTATGCTGGTTATAGATGTTATTCCTGGTTTATAGAAAACTATTACAAAGAGCTCTGTATTTTAGTTTGTCATTGGGTAGCATTTTGATATCCTAAGTTCGGAAGAGGCAGTAATTGAGCATGCGGATGACATATTTTTATCTGGCAAATGACCTGGTTTTATCTGGTATTTATGTGGCAAATATGAAGATACTCGCAATGAATTTTTGCTCAAAATGAGCTTCAAAACTAAAATCTCATCCTTAAAGTTTTATTCGAAAGTAATGTTGACTCTGTATCCCTTGGAAAAGTCTTAAACTGGAAACAGTGAAGGCAAACTTATCAGTAGCTGTTTAGTCCTTTATTACTCATCCAGCACTCACAAAAAATCCCTGGAACAGAGAGGTTCTCTTTATGATATTTAGCTATATGGCACTGGAAAGGGGAGGTTTGAATTTTTGATTTTCCAGCTTATGGGTCATATTTGACCAACTGCTTTCACTAGAAGACATGCCACTTTGTTGAGCTATTTAGGAATCAAAAAGACTGTCTTAATTTAAAACAAGGACTCTTTGTTTTAGTTGGTGACTGCCTTGTGAAATTTTTCAGTTCTCAGCGGGTTAACCAGGGAACAGGGGCAGAGTCATAATTGGCCTATTTAGAGTATTTTGCATGTGAATAGTGTGTTAGTGAAGCATCCCTAAGTCTGTTGTGAGTGACATGGTGATTAGAATTTAGATTAGGGAAAACACATTCTGTACTTTATCAAGGACAGTAATTAGTTCAGTCAGTAAAAGTTGATTACAAGTAACGATAAAGTTAGATTTTTAGTACTTAATTTTAAAATTTCTTTATTAAATAGTAAATTTGTTCTTAATATAAATGGTAGTATCTACACTTGTTTTCTTGCATATCAGACTAATTAACAGAACAATGTGTTCAATGCAGAGTATAATCAGGCGATTTATATATTATGGGTAAGTTTTTATGTAGTTTTTAGAAAATGTAATATTATTATATGATCTTTCGTGTGTCATCATTTTTGAAAGTTTAGTCATTTATCACACTGTGATAAGTTAATGATATTTGTGAAAGTTTTCTAGTGCTCAGGTAAATGTTTAATCTGTGGGGATGTATTTTAACTTCCAGTAGTCCTCAAGAGGGCATTCTAATTTGTTCCTGTTCGCTTAGAATGCCTACTATTTCTATGATTTTGGAAGTTAGCGTGAGATTTGAATTTGCTCCCGGTTCTGCTGGCATTTTCTCTTCTGTGGGTGCTGTGTAAATCCGTGGGGGATAATGCCGAGCCGATGCAGAGTCCTCAGTGGAGGGGAGCGTCCTACCCTCACCCCCAACGTGAGCAGTCGGGGGAAGTTGTGTGCGTCCGAAAAATCAGATTCTTCTGGAGTTCTTGCGAAGGAAGGGCATGAATAGTTCCCAGATATGAGCCTAAGTGTAGATGAAGAAAACATGACTCTTACACAAACGCCCTCTTCTTAAACAATCAAAATGTGAGTCGTCTTAGGATGAAAGTACTGTTTCAAGAGAATCACCTTCTATCTTCCTCTCAAAAGCAAAGAATTTGAAAAATCACAAACTTCGTGCTAGCTTCTTAGACTGCTTTTCTTTCTCTTTTTGTTTGGTTGTGTTTTAATTGTTGCTGCTCGGCAGATGCTGTTTTCTTTATTGCCGTGGTTTAAGTACTAACAATCAGTTGGGGGGTGGTGAATGTGAAAAACTAACCTTCTATGTTTGTTTTCCCTTTTGAACCTTTTAGCAGAGTCTCCTTGGAGGTGACATGGATATGGGCAACCCAGGAACCCTGTCGCCCACCAAACCTGGTTCCCAGTATTATCAGTATTCTAGCAATAACCCCCGAAGGAGGCCTCTTCACAGTAGTGCCCTGGGTAAGGTATTCCTCTGTTTGAATGCCTGAGTGATTAGTAGTAGTCTTTTTCTTTCTTCCTCTCTTTTTTGATGCCATCCTTCTCACCCTATTCTCACCCCACCCCCCAAAACCATAAAATTTTGCTCAAATGTCAGGCTCGTGACCACCCCTCCCCAGTAGTACATTGGATGGGTATGTTAACAACTTCTAGTAGCAAGAGAACTATTTTGGTGTATGCTTATTTCTTGTTTTCTCTTGGCTGCCCATATAAGGAAACTTAAAAAAAAAATCAAAGCTTAAAAAAAGTTAAATATCTTGATTTTTATGAAAAAGGCAGAATTCGATTTCTGCCAGAATAAAATATGATAGCAGTACTGACATTTTGCTAAGGTAATGATTTAAGAAAATCTGGTCTAATCTAAATGGCTTCGTGGTTTAATCTGTTTTAGTTAGGGAAATAGGCATTCGGGGACCTCACAGCCTCTTCATTTTCTTTCAGAGGTGCAGACAAAGAAAGTTCGAAAAGTTCCTCCAGGTTTGCCATCTTCAGTAAGTACTGCTTGTTTCTGCTTTGTATATTGTTTTATTTTGTTCTGTTTTGTATTGATGCAAGGGAGATAGGAGCAAATGAGGTTCCATGCGCCAGAGCAGCGTGTTTATCTAGCCTGGGGATGAGGTAGGAATGACCTGCACGTCCAGCCACCTGACCCACGTTGGAGTGATTAATTGTGTATCCTGGAAGACTGGGTGGTTGTGTTGATATTCAGCAGTTTAAGCTCTGAAGAGAGCCTTGAAAAGGTGCCTGAAGTTCGAGGAGTTTTACCTGTACAGGGCTTTCAAGAGAATGAGTATTAGTTTCATGTGTTGGTTAAATTCTTTGTCGGTATTATGATGATTTATGGATTTGCATGCGAAAGGAGATTTGTGGAGAGGATTTAGGAAAAATTTACATGGGTTTCAGCCCAGAGTGCAGAGAGAATGTCTCTATTTTCTAGAGAGGTTACTGAATAAATGCTGCAAAGGTAGCTGCATCAGTAGCCATTTGTGTCTGGAATACCAGGTGACAACTAGAAGAATCCAGCTGTAACCAAGAGCATTCTGGGTCTTTTTACTACCTGGAGCTATACTCAGGCGTTGGTGAGGTCCCTCCAGGCTCCAGCGTAGCAAAAGTTGGTTGTGATCCCAACTAAATGCGATATCTTATTTTCAATTCTTATGTATATTTTCAAATCTGAGTTCCTACATGATTTTATTTAATTTTCTTTAAAACCAGTCTTTGCCTAAGTAAGTAGGCAAATTGCTTTGAGTAATTTCCTCCTTACATAGAACAAGAATATGAGTCTCCCCCCTTCTTGTTTCCTCCTTCCCTTCTTCTTTTTTCCTTTCTTCTTTCCTTCCTGTAAATATATATGTATATATATATATATACACATATATATATACATATATACATATATATATAGAGAGAGAGAGACAGAGAGACAGAGATACATAGTTTTGATTTAATTTAATTTAATTCTGTGTTCTGTAGGGCACTAGTATTCTTTGAAAAGAATGCTCATAAGCCTCATTGCAAGTTCTTCTCCTCTAAAATAAAATGGTATTCGGGTTTCTGAAAATATATTACCAATTGATGCTCGCATATTAGTTTTACTTCATTTTTAAGAAATTAGGAGAATAATAGGTTTTGCAAATGTGCTAAGATTAGATTAACCCAAACACCTGTGTATTTGACTTGCTTTCAGTTCAGCTCATCCAAAAAATTTATTAAGTGAATATATCAGAGTGAGTCTTATCAGGAAAAAAACACAAATTTTGTATGCTGATTATCATAGACTTGGTGATGTTGAAGAAGCATCACAAAATTATCCATAAATACAGAAAAATATTGTGTAAATAAAACTGCCAATTGTGTATAAAATAGTCACTTTGGACTACCAATAAGTCACTTAACAATGTACTGAGTGGTTTATTCTTTAAATTTCTGTGCTGTATTAAAACTGACCAATATCCCTTCAGGTTTTTCTAAGCATATTTTAAGCTTGAAGTTGGTGGTGGATTTAATGTAGATGAAACTTTAGCTTTTAATAGCTTTTATGACAACCTCAAATGATACAGTCTTCACAGCTGTTGACATTTAAAACATACCTGCACCTAATACGGACAGTATTGAATACAATAAGTGGACCTTCAGATGTCCTGAAATGATGGAATAGTTACGTGCTGTTAAAGCCATGTAAAACTTGAAGCTATAGAACCTTATTTATGCCTCATAGCCAAACAAACTTTGTTTTTTCCAGTGCTAAAATTATGCAGAAATCTACCCAATTTCTAAGGAGTGTTTTGGTGTGGCCTTAGATATTATCTGTCTGCTTAATCATTGTCAATAATAATCTCTCCTACTTCACTGTAAGTTTTTTAAGTATTTTCCTAGAGTTAACTGGCCACTATAGAAAATTTCACGGATACAGTTTTTCTTTGCCATTTTGACAGTTTGTGTGTTTTTGATATGTTGTCCATGTTGAGAAATAAAAAGGTATCTTTCCTTTCTTCGCAGTAGATCTAGAATTGGAAATTTAGTTTGTATTATTTAATTTTTGGCTTTTGATGGTCAGTTTAAGGTTTACTCTTCTTAGAGAATTTATCTTGGCTAAATGTTTTAATGGTCCTTAAGGAACATTCTCATAAGTAGAGCCTGTTTTTTTAAAGACAAGGAGGAAAATTCAGTCGAAATGGATATTTTATCCTTGTTATTTTTTTTTACTTTTCTTTTTTCAAGCAAGAAGAGTAACTAAGTTTGGTCGATTTCAGAATCCAATCATCTATTTATTGTCATTACTTTAAAAAAAATCTCTGCTCTGTTTTAATAGCAATAATGTGACTTAGTTTATATTAGCTTCGTTGCATGCATTGGATTGCTTATTACTTATAACAAGATCCATGTGCCTTCCCACTGCACGAAATATATATTTTAATTTGATCTAAAGAGATGGTCCGCAATAGTCACTGTAACACGTTTGCTCCGGTATTTTTAGACCTCTGCCATGTTTTTTTTCTTTTTTTTAAGCTCAAATTAATATATACCTGGTAAGATATTTCTAAAACTTGCTTCGGTATGTATGAATAAGTTTTCTTACAAATAATAAGAAACTGGGGATAGTAAAAGGTTTCTTTTCAAGTGATTATGACTAGCTAAAGACATTTATATGTTTTCTTCAATACATATTTACCGTGATAAATAGTAATAAATCTGTCACAATCTGTGGTGTGAACTCACTTTTTTTTTCTTTTTGAAATGGGCCCTTTCTCCTCCTTGACATAAAAGAAAGAAAATTTAAACTGTAACATCTGTAATGAGATATTATTTATGACCTTACTAGAGTACAGAGGCTGGACCTCTTTTGTCGCCATTAGGCTGGATCTTCACAGGAAATGAGAGCAAGGCTTGTCTGGCCCTGTTTTTGAAAATACTGCAGCATCTGTGGGAGAGAGGAAACATAAGCCTGGCCCAACATCACGCCATGGATCTGGCAGGATCCTTGAATGTGTTTGGGCTGTGCACTGCATCTAGAGACCTCAAGTCACTGAAGAAGCATGACAGTGATAGGATGGCGGAAGAACCATCCTGAGGGGTCGCCTTGCACAGGCGCAATGGAGGGAAGGAATTCTGTCCCTCTGGACCACAGAGGCCTGTACTTAGGGCTAGGGTGATGTTTCTTTAAAGGCAAGGCTGTGTGAAATGACAACTAATTGCCCACAAGAGCCCTGCTGAGTACTGCAGAACATTTTTGTGTTCTCTGTTCCGATGGGTGGTACGTTCTTCTTTTCAGGCACCTACCAATTTCTTGTAACCCTCATCTTTTGATGAGAGTTTTATAATAAAGCTTTATTTTTTGTTGATGCCAGAATTTATTTCACCACTCTCTGATTTCTTGGATCTGCACATGAACTTCTTGTTTGATTTCTACATTTTGGTTTCCTTTTTTAAATCGTATATCTTAAACTTGATATTTTTCGATTTTACTGCTCTTCCATCATAGTTTCTATCTTTGTATAGCCTAATAGTCACACCTATTGAATCGTGAATTCATACAGAGAGAAATATACCCATTCAATCACATTTTGGGGGGACAATGATCCATAATTCTTAGAAATTTACATGGAAGCATTAAAATCTAGAAAGCAAAAAATTTTCACCTTATGTCATTCTAAAATATTTTTTCCAAACACACATAAAAAACTCAAAGACATGGTCTTTTAGAGACTTTATTGTGTCCACCAATATGGAAACGCATAAAACTGCCCTCTTCTTATAACTTGAATGCATGAAATGATATACATTTAACCAGAAACTGTTAACAACTGCAACCATTCTACTTGGAATGTTGATGAAAATTTGTCTTCAATTCCAATCGAGCTTTAAAACTTTAATGACAGTGTCACTGTCTTCCCCAGTTGGAATCCCTGGAACTTCAGATTTCTCTAGAAATAAGAAGTTTTATCTTTAGAAATAGTTTATGACCTGTCTTATCACCAGTGATTTTTCCAAACTGAACTTTTCAGTAAAGTCTATTTTTTATGTTAAATTTACTTTTTTTTTCTTTGTGTGTTGTTTTCTAAATCAGGAAGATCTGTCAAAGTTTGTATTAAGTGATCAGGAATAATTCTGGACACATGAATCCTAAGGACAACAATCTCTACAATAGTAACACTTCTAAAATAAGATTTGGGCACTCCCAGAAAATTTTAGAGATGAGTTAATCTTTAGATGGACTTGAAAAACACAACTTCAATGTATATGAGATACCAGGTTTACCAGTTTTCTTAAAGAAGGATTCTTAAAGAACATAAAATCTTAATGTTTAAATGAGTTTTTGTTTTTTGGTTTTTTGGTTTTTGGTTTTTGGTTTTTGGTTTTTGTTTTTGTTTTTGTTTTTACAGAAGAGATTGTTAGGAAAATATCAGGGAAAGTTGGATAATGCTGATGGCCTTAAGTGATCCGTGTGTTTTACATTATATAAAAAACCTTCATATGTGAAGGTAGCAAAAATGATCTTGAGTTCATACCTTAAAAAATTTTTAGGAAGGAAATGTTTTTTCTCAAATGCTTGAGGAAATCAAAATTTAAAAGAGAAGTTGGTAATTGTTTATTTCCTTCTTAGAGGCTCAGAAATCATATGTTTGAAAAGTCAGTACTTAAAATATATAATTTCCCCCATCACTTTGAAAGTGATCATATATCACAGTGATGCTATTACATGTCAGCAAAATTTTGACTTGAGTGATAATGCAACTTACATTAAAATAAAATATATATTAATTTTAAAATGAACTAAGTGTCAGCGACCTGGACTCCTTCCTTTGTAGGAAATTCTAGAGTAACCAATTATGTGATAATGTATAAAAGGAGGGGCCTCATCAAGGTTCATTCTTGGAGAGGTAGATCCTTTGTGAAAAGTATAACTATAGGTGTTTACATTACAATATTTGGTTAACTCATAATAGTTAACTTTAAACTTAGGGTGCCCATTCTCCAATTAAAAATATTGAAATATGAAGTTTGGATATTAAACTTATGTTTACTAGTTATAAAAATGTATAGACAGAAAAAAGATGAAGTATAATGCAATTAAATCATCCCCAGTAGGACGGAAGTATTATTCACACAATTTACACAGAATATGTAACCTGACGCCAGGGAACACCTTGAAGGTTGAGAAAATATTCGTCACAGAGAGCGTATATTTTTGTGCAGTTAATACTGAATTTACTAAACCAGAAGCTTCAGAAGTTCAGCATATACATTCTTTCTTTGAAAACTAATCCTATCCTCTGCATTGCAGTTTGCAGTTAGAGGCTATGGAGGTTATGCTTTTTGTGAATTGCTGCTTATGAAACATAGGAGAATCTCTATATTTAAGTTTTTATTGGAGGCTCTTACTCTATTAAGAATATTTCAAAAGGCATATGAAATTCACACACATTTACAACATATGTACCATTAGGCATTCCAGTCTCTCAGGAGTTTGCTATAAGATTTCTGTATTTTTGTTTGGAATTTTGGAATAATGAGATCTCTCTTCCATCATCCTCTCTGCTAGGAAACCTACTCCTGCTCCCCTTAAAAAGATGACTTCTGGTATGTGTATTTTAAATATAAAGTGGGAAGAAATGTAAGGGAGAAGAAAAACACAAAAGTTAACTCTAGAGGAAAGGTTTGCATATTTGTGAGCTCTTTAGGGATTATCTTTACCACGAAAAGGATTTATGTGTCAAACACTCAATTGAGAAGAAACCACCTAGATTCCTCCTCAATAGAGATGCCTGCCTGGCCCCTTTTGTCTGATTATTCTACTGAGCAAGCTCTTCTAAGGTGGTGTGCATGATATATATTCCCCCCACCCCATGTGTATTTTTATTTTAAACCAAGTTTTCAGAATTTCACCTGCTGAGACTTATCAGGACTTTTGTTAAGGTTTCCACAACTGTAACAATAGCATTTAGTGTAAAACTGGTCTCATTCGTTGAGAAAGGAGAAATACATTTCAGGAAACTGTTATTTGGAACCTATTTTATCACTTTCACTGAAGAGTATATTTTGGTGCGAAGTCTTGGACTCTGTCTGACTGGTTTAATTATTAAGAAATCGAAGAAGCTGCCGGAAGGCTGCTTTACCTAAAGAGAATTGTAACAGGCCTGCATGCATTTTGAAATTATAAAAACTTGTTTCACAGTGTGTGGCTTGACTGTGAATTTATTTTGTGTTTGTGGAATAATATAAATGCTTGGCTTAATATTTGGTTGGAGACCATTTTTTTAAACTTTTTCCATTTCATTGACTGAACTGTTCATTTTATTGTCTAACATGTTGGAATTTTCTCATTTTTTTCCCCCAGTCACTGATAATTTCTGTGTTTTCAAGGCGTGTTTTCCTGATTTCAAACAATTCTGAAGTTTTTGTTTGAAAGTCATAAATCAAAGTCAGATAAAACTTGGAGGGCTAAGTAAGATCCTCTCAGAATATGTAGCAATAATCCTAAAAGGAGTGAAGAGTCTTTTCAAAAATAGCAAAGTTGTATTTTCTTAAGGCAGATTAAATTCTGTCAGGCTGTTGACAGACACTTGCTTTGTTTTGTTTTTTAAATAAATTGCACTGAATTCTTAAACTGAACATAAAGTCACATTTCAAAGCAATAGCATGAGATTCTCAGGCTTGATCTTCACTGTCCCAGGGTGTATTTGTGTACAGGGCTGTGCTCATTTTAAAGGAATAAGAGCTTTTGTAAAATGCAGTGCGAAATTTGTAGTTTTAAATACTCAATTATTTTATCTCAAAACAGTAGCATGTGAATGATACCGACTTCTTTTTTTTTTTTTCTTTCTTTTTCTTTTTTTTCCCCCGGTGGTTGCAGCTGTTGTGTAGGTGCTTAGCTCTTTGAGTTTTATGCTTTGCTTGAGCTTATACTCCCTCTTCAGAGAAATTAAGGTAGTGCAGAAGAGTCTGCATTTTGTAGAATTTCAAGGTTGACAAAAGGATGTGAGTTTCAGTGAGAAGTACAGATTTCAATTCTGAAGGAATGTGCAAATTCATTTTTGAAAAGAACATTTTAAGAATTTTATTTAAGTCGCTTAGCGACAGCCCCTATTATCTGTCTAGTCTAACTTTGTCATCTGCGGAATTAATCATAAATACGCTCCTGAGGTTGAAACTTGATACATAAGTGATTCCTTCTAGAGTAATCAGAAGAGGACCTGTGCGTGTATTAAATGCCACTAAATTTATTTGGAGTATTCAGTGGAACAGAATAATAGGGGCATTTCTTAGTGAAGCCCCTTGGTAGCAAAGTGTAAAGAAATGTCTTGGTGTTGCCGCTGTGCATCAGCAGTGTTTTCAACGATAGTGATTAAAAGGCATTTCCTTTGTGAAACATGGACTCCTATTAGAAAGGCTTAGTGTTCTCAAAAAATGACCCCTGTGGTATATTCCTCACACACATACAAAAACTGTCACTGTTACCACTTGCTGTTACCATCTAGGGATTTTTTTTTTTCCTGGAGAAAATGCCATTTTGGAGCAATTACTTTGATATCATCCGAGAAAGAGCGCCTGTCTGCACCAGCTTCATCATCCCCAGCCTATATCATTCTAAATATGCCTCCTGGATTATACTTATAATAATATTGTAATGGCTTTCATTCTACCGATTGGCAAAGTCTATCATTATATCATTAGCTGCCACGAGAAAGCAGTTTCAAGTAGGGTCGCTGATTCTTAGCGTTAACGTTTGCGAGTAACCCCGTTTGGGGAATTCACTCGTTTCACAGGTGCTCAGGTGTGTTAACCTAGGGTACAATAATATTTTCTGGCTTGCTCATTATGAAACAAACTTGAAGTACAAAATAATTCAATAATAAGCAGAGTATGAAAACTGGGGTTTTATTGTAGCAAAGTCTAATAACTTGAGATGTTAGCAGATGAGATAAAAAATAAAATTTGTCTAAGGGTACAGTGGTAGTCAACTCATTTCTCCAAACTACTGAAGCTGAAGTTTCAAAAGAATGTTCTTGGCCTGGCAATTAAGACCTGTTGATTCAGTTTGAAATTTTTAAGCCATTAAGCTAAATAGAAAATGAATCTGTTTCTGTAACTAGTGTACTGTTTGAACGTATTGTTATATAATAAAAAGGTACAAATTCTGCCATTTGATGATACTAAGGCATCTGCTTCACGAGTGAAATTTTATTACCAGAACCTGTGGGTTCCTCATATAGTGCCTTGATAGGAATTTTATTTTTAGATGTATACAGCGCATCGCCACACATATCATCTGGAGTTTAATTGATAGGGATGGGCAAGAGAAAATGGAATTAGGCATTTTTAGTATGGGCAGATACAGCTGGAATTCTGAAATTCAAATCCCAGTAAGTCGTTATTCTATAAACCATGCTATTTTGTTTTCCCTTTAATAAATTACACCAACAACCTATCTGTTAAGTGGAACTCCATCATGACAAACTGGGAGCATCCAAGTGGGAGGGGAAGACAGCATTTTCAGAAGTTTTCATTCATTCATTCATTTCTTTCTTCATTTATACTTATTCAAAGCATATTGTTCAGCTAACCTAAAAACCAGACACACCAAATGACATTGTGCGTTTCCTCCTCTTCTGTGTACCCTTTATTTAAATCGTGAAGCTTCACAGCTAAGGTCCTTCCTGTTTAAGGAAGTTCTCAGTGTTGCATCACTTACATCCCCAGTTGGTGGGGATGGCCTTACATTTTAAAGAGCATAAAGTCTGGCCTTTTGAGAAGGTTGTGCATTCAAAGACCCAAATAACACACTCAGTGAAACACAGGGACCTCTTGTCCTTTAGGCTTATTTTAGAGATGCTGAGTCCCCTTACTCACCTTGAAATGGGTAAGGATCTTTTGCACATACATCTTTTTTTTTTTTTTTTTGTCCCATACAGGCTAAATTCACTGCCCTGCATGTTTCTTTCAAATATATTTCCAATGAATGACTATGGTAATAAAAGTGGTGTGGTGGGATGGAAATAACGCTGCACTAGAATTAAAGAGATCTCTCTAATTAAATGTGTGGTATCCTCTATTTCCTCACATAGTGGCCCTAGTTGGGTCACACATCTATTTCATAGTCTACAAAGGAGGTATAAATAGCACCTTCTTCATGAGATGATGTTGATATACTAATAACAATAACAAACCTGAACATAGTATTTATTCTGTGCCAGGAACTGAGTACTTTGCATCTAATGAATCACTTACTCCTACAAAATCCTATGAGATGGGATGTCCTACTCTTTATTCATGGCTAAACAAACAGAGACACAGAGGGGTGATGACACATGCCTGAGGTCACACAGCTAATAAATGGCAGAGCTGGGGTTGAGACCTGGGAAGTCTGTCTGCCAGGTTTCTGTGTCCTTAATCATGATGCCGTGCTCCCCCTGGCTATTCAGAGTATTTGGTAGAACAAAAATCTCTACAATCTGATTGTTGTTTACTTAGCAAGTATTTGCCAACCTGGAATAAATTAAGTATTCAGAATGTTCATCTCACTGTAGAATGACCCTCAGTACCTCTAAGTGGTACACTGGTTTTTACGCACAGCTTCTGCTCAGCCAGATCCCTTAGAAAGTCTAGACCATTCAGCATAGCATTTCTGTAACAGAGACAGGATGATCTAGTGGTTAAGAGCATGGAATCTGATCATCTGGGTTTTTAGTTGGCTGTGCCACTTACTAGCTACGTGGCCTTGGGCACATGATGTAGTATCCTTGAATTATTTTCTGAAAAATGGGCAAAATATACATACCTCCCAAGGATATTGTGATAAATAAATAAAGGACAAAACATATATAATGTGCTCTGCATAATCCTGACACATTGTAAACATCTAAGAAATGATAACTTCTAAGGACAGTAATAAACCCCCTCAATGTTAGCATCAGCAAGAAGGTAAATACCTTTCTTTGGGCACTTGAGAAAAACTTCACCTGTAGTTTACTGGAGTAGTTGGGTACAGAGCAGAAACTAAGACCAGGGTCTCAACTGCATGTAGAAGAATTCTACCTAATGGAGGTCGCTTGCCTTGTCTGAAACGTTGAAATACCGCAAGCACTTTCTGTAGGTCTTTGTTCCTCGCAGTAGTGTCTCTATCAGGCCGAGACACCTAGTCAGCTGTTTGAATCATTCGACTTAGGCTCTGCAAAGTTTGCCTTGGAAGTATGTACTCCGTCTTTTTTTCTTTTGAAATGGGACATCAGGCCAAGATGACAGAGCTCCTCATAATATGATTCCCTCTGCCAGTAATTTGTTTATGCCGAAGTCAGCCCTGCCTCTAAGCGACAAGGAGATACAGCCTTTTTCTTTCATCTTCTATCAGTCTTACTCTGTAATTGGCCAGAAGCAGGTCAAGGAGCAGGGTAGGCCTAGGGTTTTTACTTCATCTGGCAAGACGAAGATGTGTTGAGCAGGTGGGACTGTGTGGCACTTTGTTTCTCTTCTAAAGTAAAACAGAGTTTGATTTGATTAGGACTGTTGAGGTAAATTTCTAACATTCAACAGGACTATTTGTACAGATGTTTTAGGGTAAAGTCAAAGAATTGCTGGATTCTGGCCTTTGCCACATTGTCATGTGTTTTTTTTCTCAGTGCCGTTGCTGAATTCATAAAAGAAAATTTGTTTTTGCGTGTCAGCTAAGGGAACCTTAGAACGGTTTTTTACAAGGGCTGATTAGTGAACTCTTGAATTTCAAGAAAAAAACATCTGCCAAAGAGGGTGGGGCAAAGAGAGCATGGTCTCCACCTTCCACCACGAATGATTCTTCCCAGCCAACTTTCATTTACAGAAAAACCAGGCAGCACATCAGACTCCTCGGGAAAGGTCCTTCTGGCCGGACCTCTTCCTCGCGTCCCGGAACGGGGACGGACGCTTCGGTTCACAGAGACAGACTCTTTCTCTGGGAAACCGGATCGATCCGATGGAGCCACCCCTCATTCGTAATCATTGCCACCTTGTGGATTACAAAGGATATTGGTTTTCATCAGACTTCCATTTCAATTTGGCTTTTTTATGGCAAGTACACGTTGGCAGTGGATTGCTGTGTTCCTCACCAAAAGGATCCTCGTTTGCTCAACAACACCTCACTTCTCCACTCACAGTTCATTTATGATTCTGATGAGAGTGTTTTTTCAGGAAACACACATTTCACTTTTTGACCTAGGAGCATCTGTTAGAATTTTTTTTTAATACTACTTTGGCATTCTGAAAGTGTTAATGTCTTTCATATCTGTTTAATGCTATTTAGGGATATTTATGATCACCTCTTGGTTACTCAGGGTAAAGTGTGTCGCAATTTTTTTTAAACAGACAGGAAAGCATTCACATGAGGAAACAGATTGCTTTAAACATGTGCTTCCTGTGACAGTAAAAAGAACAAATTAGATTTAACACTGTGTAATGAATGCATAAATGTGTACATTTAAGCTTTTAAAAGCTTTATGTTCAGTTCTGGTCACAACAAAAATTGAGTCACCTGTAAAAATTAAAGCTGCCTGGGTTGCTCTCAGATTCCTAAAATGCCCAGAAATTGAGATCCACACCTGATGATGCCTCATTGGAATCATAAAAAGAATGATATGTTAATGCTGGAGGGAACGAAAACGGTCCAGGGCACATGGAAAGGTTAAACCAGGTTAGAGTTTGATTCTATACACTCAGCAAAGAAATCAGAATGTTTCGGAGAACAGGGAGGCGAGTAGGATTTTACCACCATCTTCCTCTCTGTCTGGGAATCAAGGAAAAAATCCCATTCTTCTGAACCCCAAATATTCCTCTCTTTCATGAAAAAAAAAAAGGAAAAGAAAATCTGATGTTTACTTACTAGCGGCTGCTAAGATTTAATTACATAAGAAAAAGACTCCTTTTCTTATGTAATTCAGTTTGTGCTCATGTATGCTGGCTGGCAGGGAGTGAATAGAATATGAGTTAATATTTCCAGTTAGGCGCGAGTGCTGAATTGGAGGGCACGAATCCTCTCCCCATAAGAGTCTCTCCTCCTCCTCGCCATTTCTGTCTGAGCCCTGCGGATGGTGTGTTTCCTTCCCTTGTGCTTTCAAAGCTAAGGATTTGTGGCACGCTCCCCATCCCTCTGGCCAAGGAAGGCCAGGACAGAGTCCCTCAGGGGAGGGCATATAGTTTGGGGACATCTGACTCTCTCATATCACATACTGAGGTACTAATATCAAAACAGACTGCTTGTCGTTGCACGGTGGGGCAGTGCTTTTTTTGGCTGCCGTGGTCGAAATGAAATGGGCAAGCTGTAGTCCGCTTGGCATCAGATTGGGCTAAGGGAAGCTGGGAGATCAGAGTCAGACTGTGAATGCAAGTAACAGCCAATGGTTAACTTCCTTTTTGTGTGTCACTTGGCAGCAAGGAGACTGATGGTGATTTTCTTTTCTCTTTCTTTCTTTCTTTCTTTCTTTCTTTCTTTCTTTCCTTCCTTTCTTTTTTTTTTTTTTTTTTTTTTAACGTGGGTAAGAGTTCAGTGCCCTGGGAAGAGCCGTAGACGCTGTCACGGTGCTTCCTCACACAGTTGAGTTGCGTTGATTTCTTGAGGCCAGTACAAGTGTTCCAAGCGCCAGCTCCCGGAACTGTATACAGGGCCGCTGGACTTCGGATGAGGAAGGTAGTCAGATGAGAGGTGATCCACACAGAACCTCACTGCTGATCTCCAGGAAGTCTTAGGGAAATCAGACTCTTGCAGAAGGCAGCGGAGCCAAAGGATAATATATGCACTTGACTGGATACTCCCTTGTATGCAGACACCCAAAGATATTTTTAAAATGATCACTACCGCACATCCCTCGTCTCCCATCAAAGATTCAAATCAGTTTTGGGCTGTCTGGAAAATGCAGGGCTAAAATAGCCACATTGAATTCGGATGAAATTACCTTCTGCTTTTTGGGGAGGTTGTTGCTCTTGTGTTAGTCGAATTATTTTCTTTGAAGATTCGTTTGGAAGAGAGTTTGGGAGAATTTCTAGCCTCCCTCTAGAATTTCCTCCCATTTCTCTGTTTGCAAAGAGCTGTTCCCCAAAGGCGAAAAGAGCGAGTTGCCATCTTGAGGAGTGAATTGTATGTGTAGTGAGCACCAAATGGTCTCAAAGTTACCCCAGAATTTTCAATATCTCTAGTTGCTTTCAAATACTATTTATTCCCCTAACCGTTTGTGCAGGGTATCAGTAAGATGACCAACTTCTGACAACCCTAAAAGCAGGGAAGGAAGCTTAGAAATAGAATACCATTTGTCTGGTAATTAGAGTGGATCTCTTAAGAGTTCGAGAGAATTCTGATTAACCTTTCTGTTCCCACATTCTCACATAAAATTAGCACACCTTTTAAATTATTATCTAGTATTTAAACACATATTTTTGAGTCTTCTTAATGCAACAGGTTCTGGAGACACTAAAAGTGTGTTATAGGTTTCTAAAAAACTTCATTTTTCTTACATTTTAAATGTTCTGTTTGTGCAAAATTTCGAGAATCACCATAAGGGCTTCTTTGCATTTTTAATTTAGTAACTAACATATGAATAAATTTGCATATTAATTAGTTGCAGATTAAATCATGCATACATAATTGCCTCCTTACTGTGTTTAATGTTTGTCAAAATCTCCAGCCTGGTTTGATGGATGTCGTATGAAAGATTACAATTTGATGTACCCTTGGAAGTATTTACACCAATAATGCAAGATTCTTAATAGCAGAATTCTCTAGTTATATACAGTTACTAATAAACATGTAAGATAGGTACATGTCCCTTTGACTAAAATTTTTTCTTTGCACCAAATCATTTACTATTCATAATCATTAATGCATCTCCTAATTATACAGCATATGTCTGTTAACCCTTTCGTTGCTGGTCTTCAAATGGTAGCTTCTTTCTTTCCTTGCCCCCTAAAGAAAGCAAATTATTTGATAGTATTCTGAAATTACTGCGTTGCCTTTTACTTCTTTCTCTACTAGTGTGTGGACATACCTCATTTGCCACTTACTCTCACCTACAGTTGAGAATTATGTGATCACGTTGTATTTTCCAGTTAAAGATCAAGAGATGACCCATGCACACACACTTAGCTGATGGGCTTTCACTTTTACCAATGTTGAAAAGAATTCAGATATTTGAAATGCTTCCTATTAAATGATAAATACACATGCACACATGCACAGTTTTTGGAAGGATAATCATAGGATAAGTGAAATTATTTAAATTATGTTTTACTCCATTTTGAATATGGTAATGCATTTAATGTTTTATCATAAAATATAGAATGGATTCTTTTTTTTTTTTTTTTGGTACCAGGACTGAGATCTCTACAGAAACTGACTAGAGAATGGGTGTTCTTGATTTGACAGAGTTAAAAAAAATATGTATGCCAGTAAGTGTTCTTTTTAATTAATTCCTCAGGTATTTAATTTTTTTAAGTTTTATTTTACTCATGTACAGAGTAGACCAACTGGCATATTTTTTTTTTTACTATTTTGATGTCTAAGCTGCTTATCACACTGTATTACCCTGCATTAATGAGTATTCCTACTGTGCAAAATTCTATCAAAAATGATGGTGTGAATGTCATTTTTAATTGGAAGTTTATACAGTCAAATTTATAGTACACAACAAAAAATATGTACGTAATTCTGTTCCAAGCCTTTTTTAGGCAATTGATCTTTTTGGTTTAAGTATACATTTTTATCATCCTGACCTTAAATTTAGCTTGAGAATCCGGACAAATATTACTGAGTTTGAATTAATACCATTGTTGAGGGAAAAGGGAAACCAAGGCACAGGACAATTATAAAGCCTTTTAATTATGAGAGGAACAAATAGAGAATCTATTTTCAGGAATCCCTCTTAAACATGAAAACTTGCTGACCAATTTTGCATGTTCCATAGAAGCTAAAATATCTGCTTTCTGTCTATTCTATTGTTGAATGCCTTGCATTTATATGCTTATTAAGGAGACAAAGGTTAAAATGAGTCCAAAGCATAAAGAGCTGCTTTCCTTTCTTTGATTCTTACATAGGAGAAATAATACCTCCTGCTCACCTACCCCAGGGTCGTTTTCTTCTAATCACAAAGCACAATGAACTATTTATTGATTTAGCAAAACATTCTTTTGCAACAGGCAATATAGCATTAAATTATTTAGCAGTGAGAGAAATTAAATGAAAGCTGCAAAACTTACACAGGGAAGCAAACAGACCCAAAACATCTTATTTGTCCACAGCCATTGTGCCTAGGTAATTCAGGGCATATGGTATGTAAATGATGTTTGGAGACCCTTGCCAAATCTACACACGGCGGGATAAATTAAGGACAGGTTTCCCTGGGTGTAAGTCCCACAATTGTGACCGGCACACTCCCTGCTTGGATGTGCTTGTTCCGTTCTTGTGTTTTAGCAAGAGCTTCACACAGCATTCAATGGTCAAACCTGGTCCTCAGCCTGCTTCGAAGACATTATTTTTAACTTGTGAGGATTGATTTTATAATTAAATTTAAAATACAGCACGAGTTTCTCTTCCCCTTACATTTGAAAAGTAAGGTCTGAATAATTCATCAGTATATATTTGGATATTACCCATTTAAATGGGTATCTTTGACAATGGAAATCAAGTGCCTCTCACCCACTGAAGAAAGGTATTACTAAGCAGTGACTTTTTTCTAGGTCAAGATTAAGATATTTGCTAGAACAGGAAGTGAATTATTTTGAACAATTAGTGATTTTAGTCCCAAATTAGCCCAGTCGTAATTTATTAATTCAACTTTGTAACTCAAATTACTAGTATCACTTAATATTTGAATTATTATTTTCAAGTATCTGCTCTCACTTCTAGAAAGGTGAAATCACTATCTGCTTCTTCCATTTAAAACTTCCTTGAAATAGCTGCGAGGTTATGCTATTTCCTTTTTTCTGAAAGGAATTTCTTTTCTAAGCTGGGTGTTGTGGCCCGTAGTTTTTGCTACTTTAAAGTCCATTTTGATTATCTTGGAATTGTATAATTGAAGATTTTGTTTAGAAATGTTGGCAGTTCCTTTCCTCCTATGATAATTCATCAGCAGATACCTAGGTAGTGCATTTGCATGAAGACTTAATTATGAATATAAGACTTAAACATGTTATTAATGCAAGTTATTTCAGGGCATTTTAAAGTATGTAGAGTATGGTTTAGGATGTTTTGTTTTTACTATTAAAAATGCTTTTTTTTTTTTACCAATAAAGCTGTTATTTTTGTAAGGATAATAGTATGTTTCTTCTATAAAGTAGCAGTTTAGGCGCTGTTCCTACTATTACCATTTCATTTATGAAACACAGATAACATGCTAGTTACTGTATGAAGAATGAAATTAGGTTCAGTTCCTGTCCATTGCTGTGTAAGTTGGGTAAAATCAGGGGGAAAAATACCCCTGAGATCAACATAAGTCAATAATACTTGACACAGATTTAGCTTAAAAGTCATGCAAGTTGGTGGTGCATCTGGAGGAGTTCATGTAATTATCATGTAGCCCGCAGTTGGTGAACTCAGGGTGAAGTTTTGAGCTGGTGATTCTGTGACCATCCCCTTGGTTCATTGAAACTACTTTGCACAGCTGTGCTCCCAACTCAACAACGGAGAGCAAAAACAATATTTGCTGGAAAATCAAGCTCAGTTGGCCTTCTAACTTTGCTGGGAACTTGCAGCCTTGAAAACAACAAAGGATAGATAATCACAGTTGAGATTACAGAGTCCAGATTAAATGTATTACACAGGAGGGGTGGTGTGGCCCAAGTTTACCCGCACTGTGCTAAAACCGTGAATGCCCACGTGTTAAGCACTGTAGTCACTTACCAAAATTTTTGGTTTTAAATGTCATTGAACCACATTTAAACAAAGCACCTGTACTTCATTCAAAAAAATTAATTATATGGAGAGCTGTGGAGGTAAGCTGAGGGATTCTTTTATTTTTGCATATTTGGTGGGAGGCAAGAGCCATAGACAATAAAGACAAGCCATCTCAAGTATTAAAACAGTCTATTTTCATGTAATGTATGAATCAAAATGACTTAGCAGTTTTAATTTTTTTTTTTAGAAAGAAAAGAATATAAAGAGAGAGATAAGTGAAATTTGCATCTCTACAGACAACTCTGCATAGCAAATTTAAGATTCTGGCAATTTCCTTACTAACATCTGAAAATTGAGAATGTATAGGAATCTCAGACAGATCCTTAATTATTGCGTTGCTACCAGGGGTCTCTGTGATGGTATCAATAAGTTAGGAAACTTTTTTTAAGAAGGAATAAACGGGGGCTCCTGGGTGTCTCAGTCAGTTAAGCGTTGGACTTCGGCTCAGGTCATGATCTTGTGGTCCGTGAGTTCGAGCCCCACGTCAGGCTCTGTGCTGATAGCTCAGAGCCTGGACCCTGTTTCAGATTCTGTGTCTCTGTCTCCCTCTGCCTCTCCCCCCTGTTTTTTTTTTCTCTCTCTCTTGAAAAAATAAAACATAAAAAAAAAATGTTTTTAAGTGATAAGCAACTAAACTGATAACTAACTTATTTTAGCATAATGCATTCAGACCAAATTTCTCCTTGGTAAAGAATATTGAAACTGTATTAATTGTTTGTATATACTTAGGAAATTTTAGGGAGACCTGATGCATTAATCTTCTTTCATAAAAGATACGGCTTCTGCTTATCCCGATCTCAAGTATATTTCAAACCAGTCTTTATAAAATATTATAACCTTTCTTTTAGAAATCTGTGCAACATCAAGTATGTGTATCACAGAGGTAACTGGAGACAGAGAGTATAATTTCTATCATATTACCAAAAGGGGTCTATAGCTCTCCAAAGGTTAAGGAACCCTGATTCCAGCCAGAAGTTGCAGGAAGTGATTGATGATCCTACATCATCATATCCCCAGTCAGCGATGGATCAACACAAGGCTTAAGTATCAAAAAAATTCAGCAAATATTTATTGCACACCTACTAAGCGCCAGTATTCTCGGAAGGTACATAGCAGTGGGCCAAATTCCTACCATTGTGAAGATTTACATGGCTGCAAGTAGTTGTTGAACCAAGACCTCATTAAAAAAAAATTTTTTTTTAGCGTAGTTGACACACAATCCTTCATTAGTTTCAGGTGTACAACGTAGAGATAGAGACTTGACATCTCTATATGCTCATGAGCTGTGCTCATCACAAGCGTAGCTACCATCTGTCATCATACAATGCTACTACAATATCAGTGACTGTATTCCCTAAGCAAAAGTTCACTTTATAATGCTCCACAGGGTCCCAACACCACGATCCCCCTTGTGAACTAATAAATACAGAGGCTATGCTTCTTAAAAGCCCAACAATTGATGTAATCCCACAGTCCATGATAGCAATATAATAGATAATAGATAAAATCAACCACAGAATCTAGTCTAATCGTCAGTGAGGTTTTTTGTCATCGGCCTATTTTTTGCTAGCAGTGAAACAAAATGACATCTCTTTAAAAAGGTTTTTATTTCTCTAGTCCTTAAAATGAAGTTAAATGGAATGTTTTGGGAAGGACAAAAGAAAAAGTTAAATACGTGGAAATGGCATGGAAAGCACCTGCTTGTTTGTTTCATGTTCCTCCACGTCGTTAGGAAATGATGTTTGGCCATAGGAGAATCTGTTGTCCCTCTAATAAAATGTTATGAAATTGAATTTTGGAAGGAGACTATAGATTGAATAAGTAGGGTGGCTTCACCAAGGAAAATTAAAGACTACAGAAAACAAACAGGAGTCTGCATCACACATACACTAACCGGCAGAACAGTATCACTTCTCAAAAGTGACAGTGCAGGCATGTATCCATTTTTATATCTCTGGCACATTGTTGGCACCATTAATTATTCCATTGAGAAAATAGCCGCTCTATACAGAAGAAAGGAAGATAAATGAGTTCCTCCAAGCCCCCTTCTGTGAAGTGTAAGTGTAAATGAATATGCTCTCTGCCAGCCCAATGAATAAAACTCGGTCCGTCCCTCATCTTCAGCCGTTTATGATCCAGGTGAGGGAAAGGCCAGACTCACGAAACCAAAAATAACCATTAGAAAATTTAAAAATTTAGGAGAGCAATTTATCATAACTACGTGTATGTCCGTGTTTTATCAGTAAAAAGTAAGTGTAGCTCTATTTGAAATGTTTGTCTGATGATATGCTCATTTTTCCATTTCATGAAGGCTTGACTTATTCTCACATTGAACTTAGGGCTAACTATAATGTCTTTGACAATTCTGGACTTGATGATTTCTGTCATTGGGGAAAGGAAGGAAATAAGTCCCTTTTTGTTCCTCATTCAGTCAAAGAGCAAAACGTGATTTAGGTCTTATTAGGTATGTATTATGTTGTTAGAGGGTGGGGCAGAGAAAGTTAAATCTTGATCTCTACTCTTTATAAATGTATATTATTTAGGGGCAATAAAGTAGGTGCATGATGTATTTGGCAACAATTTATGGCATTAAACTTTGTTGGAGAATCCAGAGGATCTAGAATGGTCCTTATCTGGAAGTGACTACAGAACTTGATGTCATTCCGTTTCAGAGAGTTGCCGATCTGGCAGATTAAGACAGAGGCCACAGAATCGCAACTGAACTTCTGTCTAGCAGCTTCTGTGTATATTTTCCCTAGAGTTGAACTTTTTTTTTTACTAAACTGCAGAAACAATTTTTGATTGTCTTTGTGTTTTCAGAGATCGATTGTCCAGAGATGTATCTCATAAACCGTCGATCGCAGAATTTCAAACTTGGGAAAAAACCCCGTCATGATCACAATTTAACAGTTATTTATTTGCAATGTGTTTATTTATAAAGAAACTGAGATTTAGATAAAGCCAGAACTCACTCAGGCTTAGAGAGCTAGATAGAAATTACGCCAGAACTCAAACCACCAACTTGATTCCTGGCCTCCACATTCTACTCCTTTCTCTAACAAGTACTAGGGAGCAGGTGATGGGGATGGAAGTCTCATCCCCAAATATGTGGTTGGAGAATCAGAAACTAGCTCTTTTGGAAGTCATTAAAAAAAAAGAGTATTTAATTTTTTAAATTTACTTTTCAATGTTTAATAGTTATTGATCATGAAGTATGGACACTTGTTTAATAATTGTGCTAATAATGACTCAGTACAGAAATGCTTAACTCTGAGAAAACCTTACACACACAGTAATTTTAAGTGTGCCTATTTTACTTTTTTTTCAAAAAGTATGAGAAATTGATCAGAGATCAACACTGCTGGCAAGTTCCAAGGACATGGCCCATGTACAAAATGGGTATGGCTTGAGTAGTTTCCCTTGCACATGACACATTTTTCACATGGTAGCATGAAGTAAGTAGGTCCCACATGAAGAACATGGCTTGCAGGCTCTGAACAGATGTTAGGGAACATGTCACATTCTGCAGTAAAGGAAAAGCTCCGACTGGGGGTAAGGGTGGGAGAGTCGACTCCCTTGGAATTTGGACTCCTATTAAGTAGCATTTACGTCGTTTTAGGTTCAGCATGCGTTTGATAATCTTGTTCGAAGAAGGCGAAATGCTGACTGACATTTTGGGAAACAAACAGAGGCAAATTCATGCTTCTGGTTTGTAAGCACCATAATTTGGCAATTTAGCACTGTTAACAATAATTCTAGTTATGATTATGAAGACATCCTTTTAAATCAGTTTTTACCAAACGATGAATGAGTGGAAATAAGACTATTACTGCCATATGACTTTGGGGAAGTCTTCACCTATTCCTGATATGGTTGTCCTATGTTAGAAGCCAAAATTTAGCAATATCAAATTTTTTGCCAAACAATTCTAATTTTAATACTGTTTGTGTCAAGGAGAGCCTATGAGTTTATTTCCATTTTATCTAGTAGAAGCCCCAAATTGTCCTTAATTGCATCTTCTCCCTTTTAAAACTTCTTTGAAAATGTCTTTTGGCTTGCCCATGGGATTTGCCAGAAGCTCTTTTCTCTTACCAGATGTGGGTACAAAACTTGTCTCCCCTGTCCCATCATGGTCATCTCTGTGTTTGCATGTGGAGGAAATATTTAAGTGCTCATGATTAACAGAACAAAGAGATCGTTTATTTTTTAAAACTCAGTAGCTAAAATTCAAGGTCATACTGAGTTAAAGAGCACAACAGCTAGGTCAGGAATGGACTTAAGCTTTAGGCTGTGGACTGACCTTGAGGGAACTTGAATCTGCTACTCCTTTCCCTTTGAAATAACCGTAATTCTTGCTCGAAGTGGCTGGTTTCCAGTTACACAAGAGGGTATTTTGGGCAAAACCTTTATAAAACAGGCACGTGAAATAGGCACTTCAGTAACGGATGTGCATAGGATGCTAATTCTTGTATGGTCACTCACTTCCACTTTAAAACTTACTGTTTTTATTCTCTTTACCTACTCTTTTTTATTTTGCGTGTTTATCAGGGATAGCCATTAAAGTATTTGAAAATTGCTTGTTCTCTGCCCAGCAATTCGTTGTTCTACTTGTTGGACGATGTCAAACAATTAAATGTAATCAACAGTTTAGAACCTCAGGAAATTGTTAGAATTTCCACCCCAAAGAGGGTTGACAAACCCTAGACAATTATTCTATTTAGAATGGAAATGGTTTTCATTGTGATATCACATTTCCCTCTGATCATTGAGCAATGCATTGGGAAGCCCAGTATTTATTCGCAAATTTTCAAAAATTGTGTACATCCTGTGCCCGGATTCCAATCTGCTTCATCAGTCCATTTTGTCAAAAGTTTCTCAAATGGAATCCTTCATTCGGACAAACAAACATACCCAGGATTTCCCCCCTTTAACTTTTTGGGAATTCATTTTTACACGTGCATCAATGCGACGGAAAAAACAGTTGCGTCTTATTTCATCTGCTTCAGGTGATTGTGGTAAGCCTGCTATAGCTCTCTTCATCTGGGAAGTGCTGCCATCTGAGTCAACTTCCTCCGTCTCTGTTTTTATATTGTCCAGGGTGATGCTTCCTCATTGCACCAAAATAGAAATGGTTTGTTTTTGTATCAAACTTGGAGACTGGCTATGGATTACACTGGGTTAGGGTAAAGGAATTTTTTTTTTTTTCAAGAACATTCCACTTATCCCAAGGGAAAGAGATTGATGTACTAGAGACAAATGAGAAGCATTAATGATTTTTATTCCCTTAACTAAAACAACTCCTTTAGTCGCCAGAAGTATCACTTGTGCTATCTTTTTTTCTAATTTCATTTAATATTTCAGAGATTTGGTAGAACAAATGTGTAACTTTTGCAAGTATGGGTCTTTGCGTGAAATTGAGGAAGGAAGAAGTGAACTTCAGGTGGAGTCAAGCATGTAGTTTCCATTGTAATTAAACCCCAAAATCTATATATTCTGGTCTTGCAACTTACTATTTCACTTCACCACATCACACATGTTCCCCAGTCTGCAGGCTAATTCCATTTTATAAATTTGGCTTGTTGAATTTCATAGATATGATATTCATGTGGGTAATGGCACACTCATTGTATTCTTCACCACAGAAATGAGAAAATGTGTGAGAGAGTGGGGAAATGACTCTAACTAGATCTAACTGGAGACAAGAATTTGGGAACTTGGTTTTTACGTTTTTTAGCATGCTGTTGTTTGTCACCAAAACAATATTATGTCTGTGTGAGCTTTTATAATACTGTTTAAAGCAAAATAAGAAACCGTCTCTTTCTTCTGAAGAGAAATACTGCCACAGAAAGGTAGAAGTCAAATATTTACGGAACAAAAGTCTGGTTAAAATAGCCCACATTGCTTACCTTAGTAATCAATGTGAGTTACATTATAATCAATATGACTACAAGCTATCTGACCAGCCAGGAAGAAAATAAATATTTGATCATGTGATAAACCATTTGGATGTCTGCATATGAACCCAAGCCGTATAAAAGTATCCAATTCAAGATAACAATACAAAGTCACTGATAAAGCCACAAATAGAAATTAGATTTCACAGTCTCAGCTGATAATTTGATACCTTTCTGTGATAAAAAGATCTTCCAAACTAAACTTGTCTATATGTGAACCGTACAAACACTTAAAACTATTGTACCTGATAATATGTAAATGCTGCCAAAAGAGTAAGTTTACGCCACTGAGAAGATGCAGGTGGTTTGTGCTTTATCTCAGTTCTTCATGTAATATGGATTTACTTCAGATAAATATTTTTATATTCGTCTGACAAGTATATTTATCTGAGGTAAGTATTTCCCCCAAATGAACGTGCGTTTTGAAAAAAAGTTTAAGGTAATTAGGATTCCAGTTGAGGAAAATCATTAACAAAAAATAGCTTACTCGCTTACTAAGAAAACATAGTTATTTTACATTAGAAAGATCTCAATACAAAGATATGTAAGAATATACATTCAAGAAGTTTGTTGGTGTTCACTGCTAGATTGCAGGACTGTGTCAAGTCACAGATATCAGGAAAAATTATTTTTAACTCTGTGTGTGTGTGTCTGTGTGTCTGTATCCTCCTTTGGATAATTAAATCTTTTACGAAAGTGTACTCGTACCTACTAAGAATTTCTGTCATTGCAGTTTGAGGTGGATCTTCGACATCAACCCCTCCTTAGGTCTAAGCGATCACCATTTATTAAAATTTGTTAAAATTAACAATCCATGTATATGCATTCACTAACTAAACACTAACATTTTTTACCTTATGAATTAAATTTCTTCTTTCTAGTGACTTCTACTAGAGAGCAGAAAAATCCAATTGTTCAGCATCTGAATAAATCAAACTCAGTAATAACTCTTTTTTCAGCGGATAAGGGTAGCTTAGATAACCTCCTTTCCCTGACTTGACAAATTTTACCATTCATTTATGTGTAAATATGAGGACATAGATTTTGATCCTAAAGCATCAACAGAAATAGATTTTCAAGTATCTAAGTGTACATACGGGCTTCCCACGTCAAGTGTGGCAGGCAATCCACAAGGCTTTGTGATTTGATATCTTTGCTTAATGGTGAAGAATATAGCATGGTTCTGTCATTTCGAATCTTTTTCCACTTCAGTAGGCATGTGTTACCTACGTCTGTTTTGGGTGGAGATCATTTTCCCACTGTTCTGTAAGGCACCCTTCTTGTCTAGAGGAAACAACAGAGGAGGAACCAGGAAGAGCCCTCTCATTTCTAACATGTCAATGATATGCTGAACTAGGTGCCCTCTCATCTACGCTTCTCAAAAGAAGCGCTGGTGTTAAAATGAGAGAACTAAAACCCAGATTTGTGATACGACTTGGCCACCATCACACCGTGACCAGGTGTTAAGGTTGTAATTCTCAGACAGCTATGTCTGACCCTCACATTTAAGCCCTTGGGATTTTAGAACTTTGCTCACATCCTGATCCCACTGCCTTAGGAGTTTTGTGATCTATGAAATGTCACGTAAGGTTCTTTGTGCCTTAATTTTCTATCTTTAAAGTAGGAATGATAATACCTGTCGCAGAGTACTGGTTATGAAGATTAACTGTAGGCAGTGGTATGTTCTTTAAATTGCATATCACTCTACATGTATTAGTTAACTGTTTTATTACCAAAATTTTTGATGGGGTAGATATTTACCTAAGGTGGTTATTTAATTTATAGGTATGCTCGTTCCCATTATGTTAGGTAATCACTATATATTGATGACTATTACTATTTTCCTTGGGGTATAATGTTTAGCTAAATTCAGCTGTGCTGGGCAAAAGGGAACAGCATTGTAGAAGTAAGCAAGTATTGTATGAGAAAAAGGAAAGTTTAGGTGTTCAGTGACTTGAACAGAACCATGGAGTTATTCCCATACTATCAAGTTATACCCTGGAGGGAAATGACACTCCCTTCAAATGACCATCATTCATTCCTCCTCCATCCACTCAACTCATTTATTGAGCACCTGCCTTATTTTGGGTGATGTACAAGGTCGTGTGTGTGTGTGTGTGTGTGTGTGTGTGTTAGGTTTATTTGGACTTTTCAGGAACTGCATAATACAGTCATTATTCAGGAAAAAAAAAGGTAGAATTTAATGAGATCTGTGATTGAGAGGGAATAGTTCAGTTCCTTACCATGTGACAGTTTGTTGTCTGTTGAATATATGTGTGATTGTCCCTGCTTCACAATGAAAACATTAGTCATTAGTCATATCTTTCCATGTTATTCAAGGGCACAGGCCCCATCTCCTCAACCATGTGGTCAGGTCTCTGAGAGCAAGAAGAGTGTTATATGTGTCAGTACAACTCAGTACAAAGTTGGGAATCGTTAAACGATTGTTTGTGAAATGATTGAATGAATACAAAAATCCAAGGCCCTTCACTCAAGTGGTATAGAACTTGTTCTTTAATGTGGCCATTCATTCCTTCATTCATGTATTCATTCAGCAAGTTTTATTGAATGTCCACCTTGTAGGTGATACTGGGCACACGCATTGGGGATTTCTGGTCCGATAGCCCCCAAATTTCTTATGACAACTCTAGATATGTGTCCCCAGTTCTCCTTTACCTCAAACATATCTGT